>NC_092827.1:46894541-47203986 GCF_039878825.1 Excalfactoria chinensis
TCCAAATCCAGTTACCACATGTTTTTCAGGCTCCATCCTGTATGTGGTTATCTCTTTAGACTAACTTGCATATTTCTCTGTTTACATCCTCCTGACTCTCCTAACTGTATCTGATATGTGGTGCTGTGAAAACCAAACTCTCTACTAAGTGGTCTCCTGCCATTTCCTGGCAATGAATGCTAACATCCTTCCCTAGTCCTGGTTGGCTTATGCTTTCAGTGACATTTTTATGTCCTCTCTCTCTTTTCTCTCTCCACTGTGCCTTCCTCCTTTCTACTCATCCATGTCCATGTTTTCCTCCTTTATGTTCGAGCTCAGTCTGGATTTTATTTTCTCTTCTTTTCTTTTTGCTGCAGCAGTGTCTTCTCCAGCAGTTTCCCATTGCTTTTGTTTCACTGCTTCTACAACCTCCCTACTGCTTGAAAACCATTCATGTTTTCTAAAATCACTCCACATTTCTGGCTTTCTTTGTCTTATGCACAAAGCAGCTTTTCTTTTAGCAGCTCCATAAGAAGTTGGTCACTGTCAACAAGTCTGATGTGATTCATAGGAAACATACTAAGCCTCACCCCTTTGTATTTCTGTATTCTGCTACAGTCTTTGCCAGCTCCTGTTTAATTCTTATCATTGTTTCTCCTCAGGTCAAAGCTGAAATTTTCCTCAACTCTGACATGAAAGTTAAACTTATGTCATGACTGAATGCTAGAGAAAATACCTCACTGACATCTACTAGGTCAACACATTTCTCCCGTCTTTTCTGCTGAATAGTTTTGGCTTCATTTTCCTTTTGTCTTTTAATTGTTCTCTCCCAACAATTTGTATGCATCTGGATAACTAGACCATCTCTTATCCTCCTTTTCTTCTTCCATTTCTGTCTCTATGCCTTCTATTGAGGTTGTCCTGTCTTTTGGGATAGCCTAGTCTTTTTCACAGCACAGTCTTCCCTGCATCATCATCTTTAAATAGGACTTCTTGTCTGAAGAAGAATAAAACTAGCCATCTCCACTTACACTTTTAAACATGCTCAAACATGTCCCTCAAACAGGAAGTAAAATTTGGTTTCTGAATATAGCAATTTCTCTTTCACCACTTCACATTATTTTCAGCATCTTTGTGCATCGTATGCCCCTGTAGGCACAGTGCTGACTGTGTCTACACTGCCTGTCACACAATGTGTTACCACTTACAGCTAGGTAGAATTCAGGCAGGAACCTGGAGCCTTATGATAGAGTACAAAATTAGGAAGTAGTGAATGGCACTTGATTTTTAAATTTTCTTTTTCTGGCTGTGCTAATGGCAAAGTTGGTAGGTAATAAGAACAGTATTTTGCAAAAGTTACTGGTATTTGACATATGCTTGGGATGGAATATGCTCCATGCTGGTATGTTTTGAGATCTCTTAGCAAATGTTTGTGACCTGCTTCATGGTTTCTCTTCTACTGATCTTTGGCAAAAATCACATACAGAGTTTAAGATTTATAACTGGCCCTGACAGCTTTCTGAAGCTAAGTGGACTACACCAGTTTAGTGGAAGGGGGAGGGAGACAAGATGAAACTATCTCCATATGGCAGAAGAATTTCCATTTCCTAAGGGGATATTAAGTCTAGAGGCTGAGCCTTCAAAAGCTTTCCAAAATTATAAATGCACCTTTGAACAAATGCCTGAGAATTATGTCTGCAGTCCTCTCAGAAGCCTAAAAATCAGTATGGTGCTGGCATGATATATCTCTAGCTGTGCAGCAGCTGAGGTGATAAATCTAAAAAGGAGAAAGCAAATAATTAAAAAATAAGAAAAGTTGTCTGATAAAGGGGGGGAAGTGACTACTATTTCCTAATGTATCAGTTGTCTCTCTCTCAAGAAAAAAAATTAATGTGGCACTCAGAATTCAGATCCAAACTATGGAGATCACACACCAGCGCAGGTTTACTTTGCTCCTTCTAAACCTAGAAAGATTTTGGTTTTCCAGGCATCAACAGAGTGTTACCAGTTTACTTGGGAAAGAGAGTACTTTCTCTGTTTTGGGTGTATAGATATCATGAGGATCTTCACATGGAAGAATGCATGCAGATTTGTTATATCATACTGAGCTCTGTGTGAGTCCTGAAATGTTGTAAATCCACCAAACCAACAATTTCTGAAATGGAAAACAACAGTATAAAATGCAATTTTGGGGAAGAAATCATTCACTCAGATGTGTTTGTATTACCTAGTATCATGGCAACTGACAATGCAATTATAATTTTTACATTTACACATCCTTTCATGTATAGTAAACATTTCACACAATTAATGTTTTGTTTTTGTTTTTTTTTTTTTTCCATTTTGATGCCATCATCTAATGATGCTGGTAGCTTTTTTATTCTTCATCAAATTGAATTTCTACATTTGAGTGTTGGTTGATTTTAAAAAGTCTTATTTCAACAGCAAATGGGGAAAAATCCTCCTTTTTTGATAGATAAAATAATGTTTGAAAAATTCTGAAAGGAAAATTTGATTTTGTAGGACAGGTGTAAAAGTTTCAAATAAGGGATTAATTTTCTTCAGCTTTTCTTGACTTATTTTATCTTACTTTGTTGTCTGCTTTTTCAGAATAAGAAAGAAAGAAAGAAATTGAATGTGTTTGACTAGAGAGGTTGTGGATGCCCCATCCCTGGAGGCATTTGAAACAAGGCTGGATGTGATTCTAGGCAGACTGGTTAGTGGTTGGCAACCCTACCCACAGCAGGGGAGTTGAAACTAGATGATCTTTAAGGTCCTTTTCAACCCAGGCCATTCTATGATTCTATGACTATCTGTTTTAAAAATACAAAGGCAGAATGGGAGAACAATTTATAATGTTTGTCTTTTACTTAAAATTAATTGCAGGCTCTTCTGGAAGGGCACGGGAAAATGTTATCCAGACTATTTGCTTTCTCTTCAGTGAACACTACTGAATGGCGTGCATATAAGGTGCTAATAATAGGTATATTTCTTAACATTTTGGGATATCAATTCCTACTTACCATTAGGAAATGATCATTTCCACTACTTCCGTCAATTCATCAAGAGTGTTTGGAACGTATCTGCTAGAGCTATATACCAGTTGGAAATTCATATAATGGAAAAGCTGAAAAATATCCTCAGAATTACACGAGCCCCTCATAGATACGTAGTGATATTGCATTCTGCCAATAATGGTGCAGCAGTCGGGTACATCACCAGCTGCTTATTCTGATCACGTGAGAAGAGATTTACATTCATTTGGAAATGCAAAAATGTGAAATACAAGCTAGCTCAGGCTTCATGCAAATGTAGGTGAATTTCTTACAAGTTGGATTTGGAGCGGAGGAAGATTTTCATATCATCCAAGGAATAAGAGAAAGAAAAGATAAATACCTATAACACATTTTATGCATTTCATAATGCATTTTATGCAGTAATGCATTTTGCTACAGAGACTAGCTTCAGAACAGGTAAGACTGCACTAGGCAAGGGATTTGGAATAAAAAGCACCACCACCAACAACAAAAAAAAAGCTCTTTTTTTTAAGCTAGCAACAGTGCCCTGCATGTGCTGAGAAGCCGGCAGCTTGTAGGTGGGCTCCTGAATCAGCAGGGGTGGAGGTAGCACATTAGCAGCACAGTTTAAACACCCACCCTTAACCTTCGCACTTGATAATAACCTTTAAATAGCTTCAGGGAGGGCAGACTCTAGCTTCTGCCTACAGAGCACACCTGGTGAGTAACCACTGTTGCTGCCTACTAAGAACAGGGAGGTTCAGTGAGTGAACACAGCTCACACTGCCTATACTGTGCTGCAGCTGTGGGTGTGGGTCAAGTGGTGAGTACTGTAAGTATTGTCCCTCACTGTCTGGGAGACTAGCTTTCCTCTTGGCAGTCTCTGAGACCATTGACCTAAACACGGTCTCCTCCAGATAGTGGGCTTATTCCAAGAAGGATGTGGTGACACAGATGGAGGGCCTGCACAGAAATATAACTGTTCAGGTCTCTGGCTGCAGGGAGAGCCTGAGCCTGCTACTGCCCAGAGAGGGTGGCAGGGATTCCACTGGTGTGAGCAGGTGGATGAACTGCACAGCCTGGTGGTTGAGCTCAAGGAAGAGGTGCTATCAACAAAGGATAGCACAAGCTTGAGAACAAGCAGTTTGCCTGGAGAGCATCTTCTTCTCCCTCTTCCACCCTTAAATCTGCTCTACCTCTACCATTTACAGCATCATTTTATGGCTAGGTAGATGGTACAAGTCTGAGTTACCCATTTAAGACTGATGAAGGCTACTACATTTTAAAATATGTAATATGTGTATATACTCAATCATAGATTCATAGAATGGCCTGGCTTGAAAAGGACCACAAAGATTATCTAGTTTCAACCCCCCTGTTATGTGCAGGGTCACCAACCACCAGACCAGTCTGCCCAGAGCCACATCCAGCCTGGACTTGAATTCCTCCAGGGATGGGGCATCCACAACCTTTCTGGGCAACCTGTTCCAGTGTGTCACCACCATCTGTGTGGAAATCTTCCTCCTAATCTCTAACCTAAACCTCCCCTGTCTCAGTTTGAAACCATTCCCCCTTGTCTTATCAGTGTCCACCCCTGTAAATACCTGTACCACTCCTGTTAATATGCTCCCTTCAAGTACTGGAAGGCTGCAGTGAGGTCTCCCCAGAGCCTTCTCTTCTCCAAGGTAAACATGCCCAGTTGCTCAAATCTTTCCTCATAGGAGAGGTGCTCCAGCCCTCTGATCATCTTGATACCTTGAGGGATACTGCTTGTAAGTGGCCTCCACCCTGACAGAGAACCATTGATCACAACCCTTTGGCTGCATCCAACCAACCTATTCCTAATCCATTGAACAGTGCATCCTTTGAACAACAGAAATTGCATATCTCCGGGCTTCACATGCTAAATATTCAACCTTAGTCACCAAATTTTCCAAGTTTCCTCAAGAGTTTGGAACAACTACTTAGGGATTGGTTCTTTACTTTTAGAAAATTCTAACATATCTTTCTCCAGGATCTCATATTATTGCAGGTGGATAGCAGTAGTAGTATCTCTGTAACAAGGTTTATCAGTAGTGAAGCTAACAGCTAACAAATTGAGACATACTAAAAACAACAGCAAAAAGAGAGAAAGGGAAAAAAAAAAAAAAAAAAAAAAAAAAAGGAAAAAACAACCAAAAAATCCCAACAGTTACAAGTGAGCAGAATCTGTTCAGAAGCAGAGAGAATTCTCTGACATGCAGTCTCAGGGGAAGTCAAGTCCCATGAGGGTAAACTTTATGTTTTGTGTTTTCCACAGAAAAGATAGCCTGAGTTTGAGAGAAACCTTATGCATTTGGCAGTAAAGTTTTGAATAGCAAATTGTCCTTCTTAGATCAGATAAATATCAACAATGCAAAAGTCCATTCAAAACTGCTAGGTCACATGGTGGGACTTTGATAGGACTGACTTCCTCAGGTACAAAGACAGAGTACCCATTGGAAAAAAAAAAACACTAGGTATGACTAATAGTAGAGAACATACAGCATCCACTTGAAGATAAATATCAGGAATACATTCATCAGGCTATCTCTCTATCTGTATTTTTGTCAAATTTATTCCCTTGTCCTGCAAAATTCACCAAAAGGCTGTCATGAAAATAACAAGTTCAGGAAAATCACTTACGGGTTACAAAGTATACAACTTTTAAAAAGCTCTTTTTTTTGCTCTCTGACACATTTTTATGGCATAAAATGTCATTTTTTGGATGCTTTATCAGTTTTATGGTCACTGCCAATTTTTTTAATCTGTTGTACATTTAAAAGTCAATAAAATCTCTCTGTTTGGGTCTTAGCAAGATTATAGAACGAGATAAATCACATTGCCTTTGTCCACTCAAGAGCTCATCTGTTAGAAGACAGTGCCCATAAATCTGGTGAATGAGTGCTGGAAAAGTTGTGAGTATCCTGAACAAGAAATGAAATCAGCATTTCAGCACTTGAGTTTCTGTGTGACAGAATATCAATGTTTGCTTATAAATACAAGCTTAACTATAGTAGAAATGGCTGAGACTTCTCTTTTAAGCCAGAGAGATGCTTCTGAATAAATAATATTGATTTCCATGAGAAAAAGACACTTGAAGGTCAGTACAAATACAAGGGAATGTTCACAGAGTTTACATAAGACAATCAAGAAACCCCTGCACTTGCTGCCTTAATTTTTTGATTCTTCATAAAAATAAAAATAATATTTCAGGTTGATATCTAGAGAGTCATTGGATCTTTGGTCTTTTACTTTTTGAAACAGATGAAGAAGCCAAGGAATTACAAGAATTTTTTACTACATGTGACCTTCCTCAACACCCTCTGAATAAAAAACAGAGCAACAGAAGAAAATCCAGGTTTACTACTATTACCTAAATAGAACGAATTTTCCCAGAATGCTGTTATTGTATCATAAAAAATTAAGTGCTCTGCAATTTCAACAAAAGGTATTAAATTAGAATTTAACTGTGAAATAGTAAATGGATGAAAATATTTCCTGGAGTTGCAGAGACCACTCATTAAAAGGAATTTTGAGGAAAGACATAAATACACTTATTACCGGACTAAAGTGATCATTCTAGAAAGAAATATTTTTTGGTTGCAATTGCTTTTACTGCACTAAGCCTCCTGATTTTCTTTTATAAATGGAACAATTCAGAGTTTCTTTTAACACATATAATATGCATAAAATTCGTTGGGAAAGTAATTCCTTATATCACAGTATGCTTCTTCCACGGTATAGCAGGTTTTTGCAAAGATCTAACCCAATTCTCTCCCAATTCTGTCAGAATGTGCACCACTTATATCTACAGTGCTAGAACAGAAAGAAAAGAAAAACCTAAACACTAATTAAGACTGTCAGAAAGACTAATGAATCTCTAGAGTGAATTAAGAGTTTGCTAACATTCTGTGAAGAAGGGGTAAAACTGCTTGGCTGTGGCCAAGACACACTCAAGAAAAGAGAAACCAAACGTGACTCGGGAAAGGCTCCTGGAACACTCTGATAGTTGGAAAGTCCACCCATGCAAAGAGTCTAGATGAGTTTTGCTTAGCCAGACAAAATGAGGCCTGAAAAGTTTTTTTTTTTCATGTCTGTATTCATACTGGAGCTGGGAAGAGTGAAAACATCAGGTCCTCACAAGAATTGTTTTAGCTAACAATCAGAAGTTAACTGAGATATTTTTCTCTGGTGAGATAGGTCTTATCAAAGTTTAGCCAAGAGACAGATCTTTCTTTGAATTCTGTGCCTGACTGCAATTCTATACATTCCATTTGAAAACTGGCAGATAATGTATAAATGTTGACTGAAAAATGGAGTCACAAAGATACCAAAAAAGTAATGATTTATCGAAACAGCGTCATGGTTTTGTAATGTTGCTGTCAATATTCCACATCATAACATCATGTGCAGTATGGATCATTGGAGGATTCATGCTCCAGTTTGGTGGAGTGACAATGTCCCGAATACTTAGCTCTCAGAGGAGGACTATATATCCCAGAGGACCTCGCGGCTAGAGATAAGTCACGGGAGGAGGACATATATAATCTTGCTCTCAGGCTGGAGTTCTCTCTCTCGGACTCTCAGAGAGTGGGAAGCTTTTCAGCCAGTCACCTAGAGTTCACAGTAGGCCTCTTGGTTTTCGGGGACTCTCTCTCTCTGTTTTGTTTGATTTATTAGCCTCAATCATATTGTATTATATTGTGTTATCATTTATTCAGATATCCTACTTAGTAAAATAAGTTTTTCCTCATTAGATTGCTGCCGCTGTTCTTTTTTCCCATTCCCCTTTTTCCCTTCCTTTTCCGGACTGGGGGCCCTACGAGGCAGCTGCCCCCTGTCACGGGCACAGGTAAATCTAGGTAACCCGTGACAGGTTAACACGGCTGCATTCTTTTTGATGTTCACAGGACTGTGTTTAGTCAATGTATGAAAAATGCTCAACATTATTTGCTATAGCTTGAGTTATCACTACATGGTTTCAGCTCAGACAGAATTAATAGTGCACTGATGATTAGTTGTTGCTGAGCAATGAGTATGTACCCCAGGCTTGGCTGGGCTGCAGTACTGTCTGGGGTGGGCTACATGCAGCCTGCAAGTGCAGGCCAAAGGTTAGACATGTCGGATCTAGGGTCTTATGTTCTTGTTGAGTGAATGTGTTGTTTGATCTTTTGGACTAGCTTTGTCTGTCTTTCCTCAGAGTACTAGAAAATAGGAAAAGGTTGAATCAAGCCAAGGTGTTTTTTCCTAGCTTTACCACTGGATAAGTCAGCAGTCCTCTGGTCTGCAGATGGATTTGAACAGCAACTTTTATATTTCAGTTAGTATACTTCTGTCCAGATTAATACAACCTCATGAAAGCCCTTATATATTGTGAGACATTACACTTGTGAGGAAAAGACCCATGAAGAAAAAATTAAAAAAACAGTTACTGTAGAACACAATCTTTTGCTGGCTGAAACAACCCTTCCATGGTTTCATGATCTCAGAGAATTCAAGTTCACTTTTGCTAGGAATAAATTTACCCTTATTTCTACATTAAATATTTTCTCAAGAAAGGAGAAAGTAAAAACCCTAGTGAGCGGTTTGAGCGTTACGTTGCTTTCCCATAAATGTCTTTGGAAGAATGACACATTATAAATATCACCTGATCTTTACACTTCATAGATGTAGAAAGTGAGAATCTTTATAACAGAAAAAACATTCACAGAAACTGCCACTCTGCATTTTGAGTTTTCAGAATGATGTAGGAAGCAGAAAGCGAAAAATTTCAGAAAAAACGCACCAGATAAAAACATATCAAGGGTTTACTAATAACAAGGGATTTGCAGGGTAATTTTCATGTCAAATTTTTGTACAGCTTTCTATTTAAACAAACTAATATTTTGTAACAAGTCTCCCAGTGTCCAGGGATTAAAATGTGAGATACAATACTTGGGGAAGGCTATGTTTACTATAGATCAAACACATTAAAGTGGTTTTAAACCTTAAAGACTTTCTGCTGCATATGTATTAAAATAAAGTACAGTCAGTTTACACTAAGGTAACCCTGAAAAGCTTATTTTGTAGGAATAATGTAACTTATTTTCTGTTGCTTCACCTATGTTGTCTATTAAGCCTCTTTGAATGACAGTATTCTTAGCTATAATTTCCTTTTTTTTTTTTTTTTTTTTTTTTTTTTTTTTTGCCTACATCCTTCAATGACACTTTTCATGGGAACTCAGGAACTCAGAGTCATTGTTTCCAGCTGGGATTCTTTAATGGAAAAGACTGGGATCACATAGAGCTATGGTAGAAATCAGGCCATGCTATCTCTTTACCTTTCCCAGACTTTCAGCATGGAAATTTAGCTGATGGCCCAAACAAATTACAGCCATGATTCTTTTGGGAACTTATCCCAAAGACACTCCTACAGACTCTGGAGAGCACACATGCAATGGGAGCATTAAAGATACGTTTTAGAGTGCAAATAGCAGGAGGTCAAATGGAGACAGCCATCCACAAAGCAAGCAAACAACAGAATCAGCCTCTTCACAAAATCTTCGGGACTTCAGCTGCAGAGAATATTGCACTTAACAAATTCAGTGGAACATCACACAAATGGCGGAGGAATGTGGAAATTTCAAGAAAGGAGTTTTGTTTTGTGGACTACTTTTTCTTTCACAATCTCCTTTTATAATTTTGTCCATAGGGACAATCATTTATAATTTTATACTTTTGTCCAGATGAAAGTCCTGTTGCAGGGGAAGAAGATGAAAGGAGAAATCTATGTTACTCTGGATGGTAACATATCCTCAGCTATCTTGTGCTTCTTTATACTTCCTATGAGACCGGACAGTCCTTCTTTATCAAAAAAGTGAGCAAGTAAAACAAAACTGAACATCTCAAAGGCTGTGAAAACTTCTTTGCAATCTTTTTATGAGATCAGTGTATTGAAGTACTCTTATTTTAGCATTCATCACAACAGATGTTATTATTAGACAATACTTATGTGCATCCTTTTTTTGAAAGTTTAGCCATAATATTTAACTGTAACTATTTCCTGTAGTAATGAATTCCACAGATGAAGTCTACACCATGCATTAAAGGCACATTTCCTTCACTTCTGTCTAAATATATCAGTCAGTAATGTAATTGACTCACCCTAATCTTATGTCATTTCAGCTTCGTGATACTCAAAAAAATGTAGATTTTGATGTCAACAAGCCCATCCTCACTCATCTCATTGCTTTTTTTGTGGGCTTGGTGTTGTGTATTTTTTTTTTGGGGGGGGGGGTGGGTGGGGGGTTAATTGAAAAGAAATGCTTAGATGTATGAGAGGAAACAAATCAAAGTGGAATTACGAAATTCCAGGAAGTATATTTGGCAAGTGTTGCATATCTTTTGACAAAACAGGCCACATAGGAATGTAAACAACTGAGACAGAGAATAATTATTTGCTAATAAAAAAAAAAAAAAAAAAAGTCTATGAACAAGTTCTTGTGATTCAAAAGTAAAAAACAACTGTTTTTTTTTGTTTGTTTGTTTTGTTTTGTTTTGTGTTTTTTTTTTCTTGTCGGAATAAATCAATCCTTTTCAGCTGAATGGATTCAGGTTTAAAGATCCTGCACTTAATCTGAGTTTCCATTTTGACAAGCTTTCACTGAAGAATAGATGTTCCTGTTTTGTTTTGTTTTGTTTTGCTTTTTATTTTAATTGCTGTGTAATTACTTGTGACTTGTGAACATTTGGGTGACATATCTTGTCAGTCCAGGGAAAAATTGGAAGCAATATGTTGAATGAAACATTAACTAAAGTCTATTTCTACTGTGAGTTTTGAGATTCCTTATGTTTTCTGATTTCCAAAGATACTCAGCATCTCCTCTGCATATCCTACTGCAAAACACACACATGTAAACTTAGTTTTTTAAAAGAGAAGAAAGGAAGGAAGGAAGGTTGTTTTAAATGTTTTTAAATGCAGTGAAACAGCAAAGCTATGTAATATTTCAGTAATGAAAAGCAACACCAAATGTTCTCTTCAAATGCAGCCAAGAACATCCAGGACTAACAGTCATGGGACAAGAAGAAAAGCAAATGAGGGAGTTTTGTGGTTGAACATGCTGCTGGGATCAGGGAATCCCAGTGCTCTGGATCATTTTTGGGCTTTATCCAGTGTCTGTTACTGTTCTGAACTACCTTAACAATGCAAGGAGGGAGGACCAGAGCCTACAACTATTTATATTGCTTTTATTTGTAGCATAAGTAGTAGCAGCAGCAGTACCACCACTTCTATTTTATTTTTGACCCTGCTTCTGTAAGAAGACGTACGCAAATGCTGAACCCACTCCAGTCTCAGATCTTCATCAGATTTGTGAATATCAATTCCTGTGCATGCAGAAAATATCTATCTATCTAAATACTCAGCGTATAGGCAGATGCAGTAACACTGTCCAAGCACATTTAAAACTTAGTCGCTTAAGTGGAACATCAGATACCTACCTGAGATCTATCGGGAAAATATTGCCTATATTGATCTCAAAGCTCTAAATTTCATCTCATTTTTGCTTTAATTTCTTAGATTCTGTTTTGGAAGATACTTTGACACTCCTTATTTGGAATCATTACCTTCCACCGTTAGAAAATTAAATTCACGTTCAGGCATTTGAAGGATTTGCTTTTTAGAGATGCTAAGTAGTCAAAGTTTGCAGCTCCCATTGAATCAGAGTCTCTACCTACATATTTATATGCTAGGAAGAAGGTATCATCATTTAACATTGCAAATATGCCACTGGATTTTTCAGGAAAATAAGGCGTATAACACATGGTAACACTTTAAGGGGGAGAAAATGGTAAAAGAGAATATGAAAAATAGCTTATGTTACTGGTTAGCAGCTGAATAAAAAAACAATGATCTTTCTCTACGCAGAAAGTATTACTAAACTTATATATACATTAGGGTGCTTTTTTAATGGTTTATTTGTGATACATTTCCCAACAGAACAATATTGTTGCCTATTAAATAGCAAGAAAGGTACTTTATCAGATTCTTCCTAACAGTCTTGTATTCTTCCCCTTAATGACTCACTCACCTCCTTCTGCATCACAATAATCTATTACTCCCTTGCATCTTAAGAACACCACCTTTAAGTCCACTTAACTCATCAACATCCATCTTTTATCTTTTAAACTTCCACCTCAATGTCAGTGTTTCTAGTTCTCCAATCCTGGATGCTTCCCAGCCTGGTATTGTATCAAGTTCATGCTGCCTAAAGTCCCTAACAGACAAAAGCTCAGAAGGTCTACTTTCTCTTCTCAATTCCTGACAAGCCAGCTGCTCTTGAAATCTGCAGTACTTTTTTTCCTAGCTCCTCTTCTTGGATTCTGTGCTTATTTTCTTTCTTAGTTGCCCTTCTACCATGCTTCTTTCTCTTTAGATCCTTCTCATTGTTTTCCTCTTCCTCCCTATTCCTTTGATTTCTGTCTTCTCTTGTCATTCACCATCTCCTCTTCTCTTGGTGATCTCCACAAAATCAAATTCAAGTAGTATTGCCACAGAATATGTCACAGAAATACATTTTCTACCTGAGGCCCAGCTGTTTCCTTGCAAACTCATCTTAGCTTCTGTCTTCAACACTTAATGATATCTAGCTGTTATTGTCTACTTTAATATCTAGCTGTTATTGTTCAAGCACATACGTTCTTTCATGAAGTTCCTTTTTAGCTTTGGAAAATACCATTACTTAGCCTTTCACTTTGGCATATCATCGTGCAGCCTTCACTTCTAGCCACAATCAGAGTTTTACATGTGGTTAACGGAACTAAGTATTCTTTCTCTGTGAAATCCTGGAAACACCTTCAATCATGTTGTGCCAAATTTGTTTGTTTTTTTTTAGTTTTAAAGAACATAGACTTCATTTATAGACATAAACTGTTTTATCTGGCAGTCCATTTGACCATTTCTGTACTTTCCTTTTCTGTGATATCAAACATAAACTTCTTTCTTTTCAAATCCCTTGATGTGTCTGTGTTGCTCTTTCTGCTTCATATCCATTTGGGTCACTTGACTTGGAGCTTGCAGTTTCTCAACTCTGTGAAAAGGATATTCATGTAAAAATATGACAAGATTTTTCCAGTTCTAACCTACACTTTCTTTTATATAATGAATAATTACATATTTTTACGTAAACATGGACTGCTCTGAAATAAATGCCTCCTATTTTATTATATTGGCCCACAAGACCAGAGGGAGATGTTGGTGGTATGACAATACAGGTTGAACCTTCTCAACAATATTGTTACCCTTTATTGCCGTGTGACATATGGCAGCGGAGGGGCAGTCTGACAAGATGGCATCTGTCATGGAAGTGTGTATGAAGTAAAGGTATGAAATTTAATTCCTCCATATGGAAAAAAATTGCACCCATTGACACTGATGTGTACCAAACAGTGAATCTGAGCACAGTGAGGTGATGGGTGGTGCATTTCCACAACAGTAACATCAGCAGTGGTTCACCTCCACTAGTGTGGATTTTTACAAGCATGTTATGCAGGCTTTTTATTTCTGTGGAATTAAGTAGGAAGCATTACTTCCAGAGCAACCTAAATACATTTTAGATATGTAATCCTCATCTGTAAACAATAGAATAAGAATGGTATACATATTCATTTATTTGCAGTAACTAATAATAAACATCCATTTTTTTGTGTCACAAGTATTATCATAATGAGGAAATTTTAGTTCTGGCAAAAGAACATATTTCTAAAAAACTCAAAAATATTTGTCCATTTGTCCATTCTGTCATCGTTCTTCGCTTGTCAGTGGTTTAGAATCTGCTCTATCTGCTCTGCAGACATGCTTTTCCTATAATTCCATCCACTCAGGGAAGTCTTCATCTCACCTGGACACTGGTTTCAAGGTAAAGACAAGTATATGCTGCATGCATAGTTTGTTACACTTTTAAATAACTTTCTGTTGATGTTCCTTTAATCCAAGAATCCTTGCTACAGAACCTTAAGGCAATCTGTAGTCTCCAAAGAAACTATATGATAAAGCCCCTTACTCTGTTTAGATTAGTAGGGCTCACAGTTTTGGAAAAAAAAAATCAGAAACAGTATGGGATTGCACAGTGGCCACATTAAAATGGTGAACAGAGTGAACTACTGCTACTTCTGTAGTGCTGCTACTTTAAAACGTTTTTTATCCCTCATTTGTGGTAAGCTTCAAAAATTTGCAAAATAAATTTCCTATAAAGGACACGTGGAAATACAAAATCCCTCTTCAGGGATTTTTGTTGCTCTTTGTTGATTTTCTCTTGGCTCCTTTCCACTGAGGTTTTAAAACAGTTTTTGGACCTTGTATGCCCATATAAAGTGTCCGAGTATTGGACTTAAAAGAATAATGGTTCAGTGGCAGATTTTGTCATAGTATTATCCCTGTAATTTCCCTAACAAGTTCAGCTTCACTAAAATAACAACAATGTGTTTTTTCTAATTTGGCACAAGCGACTTCATGACTATAAACCAGTTACTGTACTGCTGTTCAAACTGAAATTGGATTAAAGAAGTGGTGTGGAGACATCAAAATAAATTAGAACAAATAAGAATTCCAGTAAAATAGCAGAACAAGAATGTTATGTCTTGCCTTAAGTGGATTAGTGGAAGATAAAAATATTATCATTAAAAAAAAGCTGATGCTGTGTGGAAAAGATTGAAAAGCATTCTGTTTAGAAGCAGTTCTTAACAAACAACTCCTTTCCCCCACTCATTAGTGCAATCTGCACTTGTATGTATAGAGTCATGGGGGGCCAAATACAGAAATTCCACTTGTAGGTTCATTGAAGATGACAGTTTAAATCTGCTTTTAAGCTATGCTAGAGTAACGCTTCCAGCTGGACTGGATGAGACAGTGAACTATTTTCCCTCCAGTACTGGTCTTTAAGTGCTGTCAGTACGAATCATAAACTTAAATGTTTTCTTGGTTGTTGTGGCCCTAGAAGACAAAATGCATTTTTTAATATTCTTCTGAATTGGTTACATCTACTTTCTACTACCTCCATATCACTAGTAATCACTTAAAGAATCAGTAAGGTTGGAAAAGACTTCTAAGATCACCCAGTTCAAACCCACCCTGTCTACTAACCATGTCCATCAATGACACATCTCCACAGTTCTTGAACACCTCCAGTGACACTCCACCATCTCCCTGGGCAGCCTGTTCCTATACATCACCACTCTTACTGAGAATAAATTTTTCCTAATAGTCTTAATTAATAAAACAAATGCATATGAATGTATTATTTAACAAACAGCATTTTTGTGAAATGCCCGTATGAAATGCCCAATGAAATTAACTGCAGACACTGAGCCAAAGTGCACAATGTCCAGTACTGAGTACAGAACATACTTAACAAAATAAAGAAACCCAACTGCATACTGTACTCCTGGGACAGTCACCTAATTTATACAATTGACAATACAGCCACTCTGAATACAATAACATGTTAGGAAAACGTGGATACTTAACGACAAATGGGAACATACTGTAGGCAACTTGTATGTCAAGGGAATATAAAAGTTACAGTGTACTGAAAACAGCACTGGGCTCAGTGTCTATAACAGAGATAAATTAGCACAGTATTCAATGTTACCTACTGTTCAGCTTTGATTTTTTATTTCTTCTGTTCATTTCTCAGTATTTTCATTAAAACTGTAACAGTAATTGTAATACTCATTGTCAAAGAACTTTATACATCTTTTTTCATTAAGGCCAAAGCAATTAATTGTACACCCAATGTAAGAAAGATGATTATAAAATCATTCTACCAACAACAGCAACAAAAATAAACTGACTAGAACTGAGCTCAAAAACAAATAAGCTACTATCCAAAAATATGAAGACCTTATTAACATATGTGGTGTATGAAAATGAAGATGTGAGTGAGCTGCATGAAAGCATTTGTATTAAAAACAGTAATTGGAAAATAGATGATTGAAAAACATGAATTCCATCTCACACAAGCCTCATGGTAAAATTATAGGGAGGAGGCAGTGCAGAGAATCAATAAATGAGAAAAATAAATATATCACAATATTATAAAAATCAGACAGTTTTCAAATAATTATGTTTTAAAGACTCTGATAGCATATGTAAGTCTCAGAAAAAAATGTATGTCTGTAGTATTATGAACATGACATCCTCAGTCACCAAAGTTATTGCTCACAGGCTAGTTCAGTCCCACATGAACAATACTGAAAATAAATGTCATATTTTTATCTGCAGAAGCAGACTAACACAGGGAGAAGCTGTGCATGTTTTCTTCCTAACAGCCTTCAGTCCATCTCCACACAGCCACAGAGGAACCATATCTGTGGATCAACAAGTAATCTTTGTGCTCACTCAGCCTATGATTTTTCTGCTGAGAAAGCCAACATAAATGCATTTCCAAGAGCCTCTAACCTTGGAAGGGTCTTTTTGAAACAACAAGCCATTTCTCAGAGTCACAGTGTAAGTTAGAAGGGAGGTAGAACACCCTTGGAGAGTCAGAGCTGTGAAAAATGTGCTCGAGTAGTACTTTGGCAATTTTTCCATACCGATGTGGCCAAATTAACTCACTGTTTACTGTGCTTTCTTTCAATACAGTGGCACTGTGCTTAATTTCAAACTGTTTCTTCTACTCTTACACATGCCTAGGAATTTCTTGAAGCACTGATGCACTGAAACAAGGAGTTCTACTGTTTATAATCTTGCAGGAATGCATTAAGCTTCTATAATACGTCCCACTTGCAGCTTTGTTTCCCATTTCTTTTTTCCTTTCACCTTACTTGTATGTCTCCCCAGCTGAGTGCACCCTTCATCCCTTGCCAGTGTCTCTGTGTTAAGAGAGTGTGCTCCCATGATCACTTGTTAGCACAGTGACCAAAAGCTAACCACTATCAAAAGCTGCACTTCAGCTTTGTACCTCAGCCCTTTCTACTCTTCCAGAACACAGAACACAGAATTTTTCTTTTGTAACCAGAAATGGTATCCCCATTTCCACAAAGTGAAATTTCAACAGAGAACATTGCATATGCATTCAATCTGCAGATGAGTGACTGAAAAAAACAATGGACATCTTGAATATTCTGGCTTACACTAAAAAAAAAAAAAAAAAAAAAAGACATAATGGAGATAGATTGATTCATCAGAGGTGAACTTCCATTTGTCATATATGGATATACAAGGTAATGTACATATAGATATGGTGAGTTATTTTCTTGCTTATTTTGGGAAAAGTCCTGTCGTGCCAGATTTAGGATGTCTTGAGGAGCCAGGTTTACCCCTCCTTTCTCATCCCCTCTCTGCCTCCTCTTGATTTCATTTTGATTCATTACTGAAGTGTCAGGGTTAATAAATCTTCTTTTCATTTCACATAGTTGTCCTGTTGTCGAGTATCCAGGAAGTAGCACAAAGTGTGATTTTGCCAAGTCACGGTATCCTCACATCTTGTGAGTGGAAGAGTTTCCTGGGGAGAAGGATAAGCAAAACTGCATTTCTACATCTCCCAGACTTTAAGCTTAGCAACAGCTTTGTCCTAGAGAAAGTTATTCAGGTTGAGCTTTCCTAATGAATAATGCAGAGGGACTTGAAGTACCAGAACAATTTTCTTGCCATTTATGGATGCTAAGTTACCCAAAACAAAAAGTAAGATGCTAGTTTTGTAAACAGCTATTCTTTGGTAAACACTTTGGAATACCTTCTTTTTCCCTCCATAGGAAATCTTCACTATGGCTGTAAAAGTAAAGCAACTTTAGCAGAGAATTCTGTGGCAAGCTTCTTCATAGAAAGGCAGAAACATTTTGAGATGCACTTTGAATTGGGAAATAGAAGGAGATTCTTGGATTTGACCACCAGAGCAGTATTTTTCTAGCATCCACAATAATTTCACACTCTACTTACAGCAATTTTGCTGATCAAGTGGAGACAATGCAAGGGGAGGTTTTCAAATCACCATATAAAATTTGTTGGAATTAGCAAGACTGTTGTTATAAGGCCTTTCTTTAATCAGGCTGAGATTTTATTTCTGGAAGAAGCTTCACAAGGAGGCGTGTCTTGAAACTGTAAGGCTTTCCTTACTGTTGTTACTTTCAGTCCATATAGAAATTGGGCACAGACCAGCCAGCTTGGCAGAAGGAACATGCAGATAGGAATGGCGTGTCTCTGAGAAAAGACATAGTCACGCTTGCCTGAGGGAAACAAGGTCATTTCAAGATCATCTCAGAAAGAGATGACATCATGTAGGCCATGTTTTCTTGACCCAGGCCTCTATTTAGCTGAAGTGTATTTCTGAGCATGGAGTAAAGCACACTGCAGGGGTGTCCCACATCTTAGCATTCCCTGTTCCTAATCCTGAATCAAAAGGCTTACTTTGAGCAGCCCTCACACTAAAATTTCATGCACCACTTGCACAGTGTTGGCAGAGATGCACTAGATTTTAGCGAATAGCTGCCAGCATTCTAGTCTAGAAACATTCTGAGCCACGAGCTAACAGAATCATAATGTTGCCTGATTAGATAATTACAATTTCTTTTTTAACCTGGTTTTGACTGTGCCACCAAATTACAGGAACGTGCTGACAGGACATTCAGTACACTGAAGTTGTAGCCTGTAAGAGGTGAGATGCTAGATTAGCAGTAACACCCCAACATTGCTGTGGCTTATAACAAACCTTCTATCTGGCAAATGGGAGGGTATTTAAAATGAATTCAGAATGAACGCTGTTAACAGTTTACAGGATGGTTCGGCCCAGTTCCGTGACTGGTGGGGTGGAGGGATTTTGCAAAATCCACACTTCTGGAAAAGGGAAACAGGGGGCTCCAAAATAATTCATAACAGCAGCAACAATCTGAGGAGAAACAACAATCTGTGGAGAAACAAACCAATTAACTAAATATGGAATCAGAAGGCAAGATAACACACCCTAATACAATATAATTAGAATTGAAGCTAATTAATCAAATATAAAGAAAGAAAAGCTGAAGGCCTTACACTGATAATGAAGTGATGCGTGCAGTCGGGATGGGCAACAGTGAGGAGAGGCAAAGGAGAAGAGAGACATCAAGTGAATTTGCCAGGAGTTCTATCTCTGACCACAAAGCCCCCTGGGGAATGTAGTTCTTCTCTTCCAGACAAGTACCAGGAACTGGAGCATTAACACTTTAACTCCCAGTGCACTACATGATGTTATGATGTGGAATAACAGTAACCAAAAATCATAAAAACCATGACATTCCACTTCTTATTCTACATCACTACATCATGCTTAATATATACAAACAAACCATAATTAACAAGGATTAAACACATGGACACGCAAACCTATATATATTTATATTATACACGTGAAATTAGTGACTGCACTCCCCCAACATCAAATTCCCTTGTGGTACATACCATGACGTGCTAAGCTCTTTGAAAGCTATTGGCAATGGGCAACATGGCACATGTGTTTGACTGGTCTTCATTGCTTTAAAACTTGTGACTTGAGCAGATAGATTTAATCCTGTTCTCGTGTTTGATTATCTGTGGATGGCTTTCTGTTCTCATGTTTGCTTTTTTTCAAGCTGGTCATTCAATTCAGATGAGAACAAGGCCCAGTAACATTCTCAATAAGTATTTATTGTCACTTTGATGGTAGATTCTCTATGCATGAAGATTCAGCGTTGCAAAACCACCTAAAATAAGGTTCATCTCAAGACTTTGCAGTTTCTCTGGTTCCTCTCAGATGACTGAATTCTGTATGTATGCTCACAGGAAGATCTGTATAACGTTGTGTGCCTCCGGTGGCGCAGTGGTAGAATTCCCGTCTGCAACACCAGGGGGCCCGGGTTCGAATCCCCCCCTGTGGAGCAGGGGGTAGAAGTGCCGCTCTGCTACACAGAGGGCTCGAATCCCGGGAGTTGGACTCGACGATCTCTAAGGTCCCTTCCAACTCGCACAATACTATGATACTATGATATGATATGAACGTTATAGCCTGAAAATCCTGTTTTGATTTCATTTACATTGCAGTTAATATACAGTTCTTGAAGAAATGGAAACAGGATCTTCTTATTCATCCTGCAGAAAGAATAGAAAGATATGGGAAGGATTTTCCTAATTATTCTATTCTAATTGGTGAACATAAACTTCTTTAAAGCAATCCAGCAAGAATTTCAAATTTCAATAATTCTATTCTGGAGATACCTCAAAGGAAATTATCATGTTTAAATTATGTTGAATAACCTTTCCCATTAGTACAGACTCCATAAATTGCATAAAAAACAAACTAACTAGTACTGAAAAATTCTGAGTTGTTTTATACTTAGATTGCTTCTTTAAAGTAGAATACTGTTACAATAACTATCTGATGTCTGCCATTGGAAAACTTCTACATACATAATTGCAACTGTCTTAGGAAAGAAAGTTCAGCATAGTTACTTGCATTTGTTGTAAATTTAGTTTAAATTTCTGATTTTACATTTTGTTTTGCTGTGATGATTTTGTTGTCATTGTGGTTATTGTAAATTGATAGTTTGTGTTTAAAAACTCTGGGTGTATGCATCGTTGAGTACTGAGTCCATAAACTTCAAGATATAATAAATACTTTGGATGTATGATATGTAGTCTGGCAGTAGACAAGGTGGGAAAGCTGTTGTTGTACTTGGAGATCACTGAATCAAAAATTTACAGGGATTTTCTCTGGTTATGGCTGTGACTAATATCTAAACAAAAACTGTCTGAGTAACTCAGCTTTAAAGACTGACCTATTGATACCGCAAACACTTCCTTTTCAGGCTGAAAGCATATGCACTGTGATGAATACTTATATATATATATATGTATATGTATATACATATATATCTGTATATATACGTGTATGTGTGTGACAGAACAAACATTAATCAGAATTATTTAATATTAAAAAAGGGAAAAATGATTCCTTTAATGTGCTTCCCGGACAACTGAATCATAGAATCATAGATTCCTAGAATGGCCTGTCTTGAAAAGGACCACAAAGATCATGCAGTTTCAAACCCCTGCTATGTTCAGGGTCACCAGCCACCAGACCAGGCTGCCCAGAGACACATCCAGCCTGGCCCTGAATGCCTCCAGGAATGGGGCAACCACAATTTCCTTGGCCAGCCTGTTCCAGTGCTTCACCAACCTCTGTGTGAAAAACTTCCTCCTAATATCTAACTGAAACCTCCCCTGTTTCAGTTTGAAACCATTCCCCCTTGTCCTATCACTATCCACCCCTGTAAATGCCCGTTCCCATCCTGTCTGTATGCTCCCTTCATGTACTGGAAGGTCACAATGAGGTCTCCCCAGAGTCTTCTCCAAGCTAACCAAGCCCAGTTCCCTCAACCTTTCTTCATACTAGCTCCAGCCTTCTGATCATCTTAGTAGCCCTCCTCTGGACCCTCTCTAAGAGCTCCATGTCCTTCCTGTACTGGGGCCTCCAGGCCTGGATGCAGTGCTCCAGATGGGGCCTCACAAGAGCTGAGTAGAGGGGTACAATCACCTCCCTCTCCCAGCTGGCCACCCCTTTTTTAATGTAACCCAGAACACAGTGGGCCTTCTGGGCTACAAGCGCACACTGCTGGCTCCTGTCCAGCCTCTTGTCTACCAGGAATTGGCTTTTTCAATAATCAGATAAGATTATTATTATTGCCCCCAGATTATAACAATATACTCTTCATGTTTTGAGGCAAGCTCATTTGGGACAGGATGATCTGTATCTTTTTGAAGAAAAGAGAATAATTCTCTTAGATGAAAAGATTGTCCTCATTTGGTTAAGTTATCCAAATAGAAGGGTCCATGTCCCAGAATCAAATGGTGTATTAATAGAGACACAAGAAATAAAAAGAAATCGTACTTCAGTGTGTAGAGTAACTTGTCCTCCACAGCAGGGATTCTGCGAAAAGTATTAAGCTTTCCTAGTTATTGAACTGCTGCAGTACTAATAGTTATGATGGAAGGGCTGGAAAGGGAAAAATTACTCTCCCTTAGAGTAGTCTATTGAATCAAAATGTCTGATAAACATTTATTGGTTCATACAGGAAGACTTGGAAAATATGCTTACATGTGTAACAAATTAAACTTCAGTCAAATTTAGTCACCTCAGCTTTTAGAGTACTGTTTTCATCACTGGTGAGCCAAATGTAGGAGAAATTATATGACAGAAGTTTTTGTAGGGGGGGTTTGTTGGAGGCTTGGACTCTGCAACTCTTCAAGTGTACTCTGATCCAGTGCATTTGTTTGAAACACTGTTTGTAGAAGAAGTATCTGGAAAATTCAGATAACCTGCATAAGTCTGTTGCATTCCTTTTCTTCTGTTTGCAAAGTTGGCATTTATTTAGAATGGTCAGGTTACTCTAGTTCTATTATTTACTTTCCCATGTTCGTATGCTGTTGTCTGTATTTTTTGTATTTTGCTTGCAACTTATGTTTCCAGGCTATGCTTGTAAACAGCACAATTTTTAGAACAATCAAATAGATTTATACTGGAGCAAAAGGGTGCAAGTTGGCTTCATAAAATGTAAATGTAGTGCTATTCTTTCAAATTGGGATCAAGGTGATGTGCAAGACAAATCAAACTTCAGCCTGCACCATTCCATTCCACTAATCTCAGTGGAAAAGGCAACTCTGGACAGTAAATAAGAAAGGGAAATCCCATTTGATTGACTATAGCAGTCATAGAAAATCTCCCCAACAGAGAATATCATTCTTCTAGTTCTGAAAGAGTAAATAATTTTCCATATCCAAGATTTTCACTCTTCTAAAAGTGCCAGAAGATGTGGCAGTTATTAATACTTAATGTTTCCTAGTTTATGTCACAATGCACCAAGCAGAAACCTTTCAAATTACTTCATGGACAGTATTCATCAGATATAATTCCAGCCAAACTCATTACTTTGGCAAATTCTTCTGGCTTATGGTATGTAAAGAAGGTCTTAGATATATTTATTTAAAAAGAAAAATCAAATTGCTGTTTTCATACAATTGAAATATATCTATTTTTTGAAGCTTGACCAAGGTACAGTAAAATGCTATCCATGAGAGTATCAAAATACTCAAATAAACAGAGAATTGGATGACTGGAAAAGCAAACAACTAAGTAGGCTTTATGGGCACGACCCTATTTTTTGGATATGAGCTACAGTTAAATAGATTATGGTGTGTAATAGACCTGATTTGCAGATTTCTCCAGCATTGTTCAGACTTTGCCTTTTGGCTACTTTCCTACTGAGTGAACTTTAACTACAAATGTGCAGTGCTCAGCAGTGATGCTTTTGTTTTCCCATTATCTCAGCTACATGGATGAGGACTACATTTTTCCTTTAACTTCTGAGTGTATCAGCCTAAGCATCAGATGTGTATTATTTTTGTCTTCCGTTACCTGTAAAACAAGCTTTTCATGGCTCATATACCAGATTGCCATTTCAAGAAGCCTGCCTTTCCATCCCATTTTTCTTCTCTTAATAGTTTTACAAGGAATGAGTTCTGATGTGGACTCAATTTTTCAGAAACCTTAAGCTCTATTTACCTCCTTTTGGAAATGAGAGAGGGTAGCCCCTTTTCTTAGCCAAATGCCATTCATCCTGTGGGGCAAAAACAGCTGCAGCTGGTGTGTGCTGCTGGGCTGAGCAAGCACTCGCGTGCTGGTCGTGTCAGAGTTTGACTCATGCACTTCCCATGGCTGTGCAATGCACTCATATCACAGAGTTTCCAGGGAGTTCACACACCCATTAAGAGAAACTCCAGTGGGTTTCCTGCCCAGACTTGGCTTCAACTTTTCCCTGTACATTCTGTTTAGTTGTTTGTTGGCTCTTCTTGTGTAGCAATTATGCTTATAGAAACAGTTCTCATTTCATCTGAGATTGCCTACACTAAAGTATCTGAGTCCCATTGTCATTAGAAGTAGTCACTGCAGGACAGATTTGCAGTTTTTTGTAATCCTTTTGTTGAATTACTATTTCTTTAGTTTGGATTTTTTCAGTAGTAGTTTGGATTTTTTCAGTAATGGCCTTTACTTTGAAACCTTTGCATGCCAGTAGCACCTACATAGCTGTAGTGTGTTCACTACATCATCAGCTCCTAATACCCATTCTTATTTCTGCGGTTGTGATAGTATTATTTTGTTTGTTTTATTACACCTTTTTATCTGAACGCATGCTTCTACTTAAAGGCTACTGAATTTGTAGACTAATAAAGACTTTCAAAGAAAATGATTTTGGACAAAAAGACATTGGAGAGAATCCAGTAGAACATAATTCCAGGGGACAGTTATTTACAGCTAAAGTTCCATCTACCTCTCCCTTCCCATCTCAGACTCCTAGTTGAACCAGCTATACACATTGGGTTTGCTTCAGGCTGCTAGTCATTTATTACTATCACTTAGTCAACAACACTTGAACCATTTCCAAAAATCAGACTGCTGGGAGAGCGATGCCTTGTTCCAGTCCTTGATGTTTTCACTGTGTAAACTTGTAACACCATGATTCAAAGCAGAAACTTGAAAATACTAGTGTGTGGCATGGTCGCTCTAATTGAGGTGATATCATTCCTGCCTTGGCAAAAATACACCTATGCTTGTTCGACTCATGACTCCATGTACAAACATAAAACAAAACAAACCAGTAATAACTAAAAAAAACCCTGAGCATTCTGTTGTTCAGGGAGGGTTGCTAGATACCCTCATGCAGGGTGGGAACAGGGCACCAGATTCTTGAGCTTGCAGTTATTTTCTGCTGGCATCCGGCCTGAATCTAGGAGGAAGATGGCTGATTTGAAGTACTGAGATTGTTCATAATGACATAAAGGAGATGAGGAAAATGAGAATTAGCATACATAGTGGCAGTGGAACCAGAAAAGTCTATAAGGTAGTATGGAAGACAGGGATAGTAGTGGGGATGTGGAAACTAGCTAGACCACAGTCCGGATGAAGAATGAGTAAAAAAACTATGACACCAGGAAAAGACGTAGAAGATTAACTGTGTATTAGACATCTGGGAGGACTGTCAAAAATGATGAGCACCAAAGATTCCACATGAAAATTTGATTAGTATATTTTAAATCATGTTTCAAAAGAAAAATTCATTAAGTAATGAGAATAAAATAAAACTGTGAGTAATCAGTACAAATAAGCAAATATACAAATGAAATGAGACAGACACTGAAATATTAATGGCATCAAACACACAAATCAAGGGACCTAATTAAAGCCATAGAAATCATGTTGTTAATTCTACCACTGACTCAATAGAAACTCAACTTTGAAAATTTTATTGTGTTTTTGTTATTAAGAGTTTGTTTGAAGAAATATGTGTGCGTATACATGTGTATGTAGTAGCTGCATAGAAGAGCTGGGAGTAAAGTTGTAAGACAGTTCATGAAGTCTCAGTTTAGGCACAGTTGTCCTCATTGCATGATCCATATCAAGCTTTTTCTTTCTCTATGGTGAGGCAACATTACTTATGATTCTCTTATTAGAATCCTAAAAGCCATGAAAAACTTTACACTGGCCTGCTGTTGAATCAGAAACAAAATCTGTACACGAGTTTCATGTCCCACCCTTTTCCTATCCTAATATGTTTAGAATTTTAATATAAAATCCTAAGTATGATAAGAACATCTTTCTTCGAGAAAATTAAATTATTCTCCTAAACCTCCATGGAAAGCACTATTCTTCCTTGATTTATTTTATACTTATTTTGTCCATGGAGTTGGATGAAAAGTAAAACTAATTAAAATAAACGTGTATCTAGAGTATCTTTTGACAGTAACCTGTGTCATTTCCCAACTTGTCCATTTCTCTTCTTTTTTTCCCTTACTAAATGTGTAAACAAGTGTTTTTGTTATATGAACAAAGCTTAGTTTCCTACAGATTTATATCTGATGTTCAGTCGCCAGTTGAAATTAAAATTTTCAATTCTGATATAGAACAGCTTGTGTCTTCTATCTAAAAATTTAGCTCACATTGTAGATTTTCCTTGAAAATGTTCAAACAACTTGTAATATTTTGAGAAACTACTCTCTAGTATAGTTACTTGGTGCTGGATTATATGTTTTAAATTTGATATTGGAAATTAGACAGATTGACAGAGAGGTCCA
This sequence comes from Excalfactoria chinensis, assembly GCF_039878825.1. Classification (NCBI taxonomy): domain Eukaryota; kingdom Metazoa; phylum Chordata; class Aves; order Galliformes; family Phasianidae; genus Excalfactoria; species Excalfactoria chinensis. The sequence goes on from NC_092827.1 coordinate 46,920,669, forward strand.
AACATAACAAGATGAAACTAAGTTGAAAAAAATGTGTCCTCCAGACTAGGCCTGACACCAGCCTATTTATGGTACCATCTTCAGAGAGCTATGTGTACATACAAGACCCAGGCCATAATGCTTTAAACTCAGATTGCGGAAGGAGAATCTGAAGTGGTTTCTGGAAGAGAAGCAAGATGACAAAGATGAAGGAGAAATGCAGACAACAAGGATGTGCCAGAAAGAAAAGAGAAACAGTAGTAGCAAGGCAGGGATCTTGGAGTGGGATAGCTCTCTCTAAACTGGTTGCAGTCTTCTTATTTACACTGCCTTATGTCCTTTGGGACCCTCTGTGTTTCTAGAGGCCTCTCCTGAGCTAGCGGCAAGACCCTGAATTCTGCTGCAGTTGAGGGCTGCGGGATGTTGGGGCAGAGAAGTACCCAGTGAAACCTCCATCAGTGCTCTGTATGAACACTCAGGAACCTGTCAGGGGTGCCAAGGAGCTGGATTTTACATCACCAGAGCCCTGCCTGATGTTGCTGCTCTTCATTAACAGCCTCCACAAAGGAACGTGCTCTGCCAGTGATTAGACACATGCTCTGATAAAGCTGAGAAATAGGCTATATGCATTATGTGTTTTATCTCATCCCTCTGCCATATCCCATGAAATGCTGAGTACAACTCACATGCATTCAAACATTTCACAGAAACCACATGAAACCATGCTCTCTGCAAAATGCTCTGTTCTGACTTGTCTCCTGAGTAATGGACACTGTGCTTTAAGCTGATAATTAGTCAGCAGCTAGGTAGCACGCTGCTGACAAACTAGCTGATTAGGTATTAACAGTAGGCATAACTCAGTTAATCCACTAATTTTTATTTTACACATGCTGCATAATACTCTCTTTACTAATCCTACTGTTTATTTGGCAGTTGAAAATAAGTTGACTCCATGAGAATTATCTGTTTTAAGAGCTATGAAACTCAGTTACTGCAGACACACCAGGCTTTTTATGCAGTATACGAATGATTCATAAGAGCTCCCACTCAACAATGGGTACCATGTATCTAAGGAAAGCCCACAGTTTATGTGTCACTTGTAACTTCCATTATGATGCCTTTGGTAATTTCTTTTTCTCAAAACTCATCGTATTAATGATAAGCATTAAATATGAAGACTAACTTTTGTTTGTATTCTTGGGCAGTTCTATATCTAAGATGTCTGGACCCAAGTATTCAGCAATTTTAAGTACAGAGTGCTGTGTTTAAACTCCATGGAGTGCCTCAACTGGCAGTTGTCAAGCTTTACCAGAAAACAGGTTTAGGTCTGCACTGTTACTCAGTGTGTCAAGCACTAGGTCAATTTAGGACTGTTTTGTGGCCTTGAACACTGGTCATATCATGCTTATGGAACATATTGAGCTTATAAAATAAAACACAAGATGACTTTTTACAAAGTCTGACAGTGATAGGAGAGGGGGCAATGGTTTTAAATTTAAAGAGGGAAGATTTATGTGAGATATTAAGAGGAAATTCTTTACTCAGAGTGTGGTGAGGCACTGTAACAGACTGTCCAGAGAAATTGTGGATGCCCTGTTCCTGGAAGTGGTCAATACCAGGCCCTGAGCATCCCAGTCTAGTGGGAAGCAACCCTGTCTGCAGAAGTGGGTAGGAACTAGATGATCCTTAAGGTCCTTCCAACTCAAGTGATTCTGTGATTCTTTGATTCTGTGAGGCTATGATCCCGAAGGTAATACCACTTATTTTATCATGTTGGTCCATGACGTCAGAGGCAGATTGCTAACAGTATCACATTAAGACTCAAGTTTGCCTCCAATATTTAATTAAATTTTGTTTCCATGTGAAAGTGACAGCAAAGGAGCAGGCTGACAAGATGGTGTGTGACATGGATGTGTATATGAAGCAAAGGTGTGGGATTTAATTCTCCCCTGAAGAAAAGATTGCACCCAGTGATATTTGCTGATGCTTGCTGAACATTTGTGGAGACAAAACAATGGATATGAGCATTGTGAGGCAGTGGATGGTGCATTTCAGCATAGCAGCAGTGACATGAAACACAAGACATGTTCCAGATAGCCAAGCAAAGCTGACTGTCCCACCCCTTTCCCTGACTGCTTTCGCCCACCAAAAAGACAGTCACTACAGCACAGCAAAGCAGAGAAACTTCAGTTGGTTTCTTAAGATCTCATTTCAGTTCCCAAAAATGTGAGGGATTGTTCCTACATTATCACATAACTTTATGGTTTCCATGTTTTTACCAGAGGTGACCCTTTCTCTTTTCCTTGACAACTTCCCTCAAATAATTCAAGCCCCTGGCATGAGTACTAGGCTGCATGTTGTTAGGCATAGGTAAGGTGAGTGGAAGCAGTTGAAGGCAAGTGAACTTACAGAGGAATATCTACAGCCTTACCTGACCCACATGGCTAGGGGTAGTTCCCATTATTGACTAGAGGACTTATGCCCTGACCTGTTCTCTGGTCTTTCACAACCTCCCCCCTTCTTCAGCTGGTTTTGCTTGGGCCATTCTCCACACTGTCAAAACACAAAATGAAGAATGTCTCCATCAGCTCATCAGCGCAAATCGAGGACTATGATTTGCACTGAACAGTGAACTGTGTACTCAGCTGAATATCAGCTTCAATGCACTGGAATATATGGTGCATATTTTGGAATATTGCAGAGTTTTCACCGTGTGTCCCACAAATGCTTACACAGGAATTGAAAGAACACCATTTGCAGAGTTTTCATACTGAGTCAATATGAAATAAACTGCGAATTTTCTCTCTCAAATAGTGTCATTGTGCTCTTTATATCAATTGTAATTTCTGTGAAAATAAATGGGAAACATTACATTTAGAGTGACCTATGTATGATTCTATGATCGTTATTCTTTAGTTTCTCCACTGAGGAAAAATAATATGGAGACAATGCTAATGGCTTTTTTTTTAAAATCATAATGAAGGCTGTAGAAGCTGTAGCAAGCTGCTGAAGTCCAGATCTACAGGGTAGAAGTCCGCACATGAGGTAATTGTTTGGACTCCCTTTGTAGTCAATGAAGAGAAATAGGAAACTCTAGGAGATGATTTATCACACCCTAAAATAGTAATTTTAAATAGAGCAAACAAATCTCATCTTGGAAGTGTCTGTTTGTCTGTAATGACTATAAAAGGAATCAAGGAAACCAGCTTTCAAGTAAATGTCAACACTGAAAACATTTGAAGTTCATTAAAATGATTCCCTCTGAATTTGCCTCCCTCTTGAGAACCCTCACAGCAGGGACCTCAAGACACTGTTATTAGCCTCCAGCCCTTCCCTTTGCAATGAGACTTTCAAATGAGAAGAGTTTCTAGCTCCTGCAAAAGAACAGCCAGAAGATTGGAGGAAACTTGCAAATAGAGAAATATACCTGTACACTACACTGGAAAATTTCTCTCAGTCCCATTTCTATCTTTTCACTTAAGGCTCTTCTTGCAAACATTTTTTAAAAACAAACTTCAAAATCACTGAGATGAAGCACTGTTATGGATCTTTAAATCTCCATAGTCTGGATATCTGGCAAGGAACAATCACAAGGACAAGTGTATAACATATTTATTGTAGAAATGCCTATGGGAAACCCCATAGTTCTGTTTTACTAAGTGCAATGCTATCAGCTAGAGACAGTCTGTACCACAAAAGCTACAAAGGCAAGACAATTGAAGTATTGTGTTTCATTCCTTAAAGATGGAGAATTGAGACACAAAGAGATTAAAGGGTAACTTTCCCAAATTACACAGAAAGTCTGTGGTGGAACCTTGGTTCCCTCAAAGTGCAGTCTATAACCACATGCTTCTGTTGGCATGCAGTGGTATTGCTAATTTTGGGATATGCTCTTTTCAGAAAGGGCTGCACTTACAGATAATATTTGATTTTCTCTTTCTGTAATTTGGCTGAATTTCTTGTAAGAAAAATGGTTTGCATTGCACATTGCACTATCAAACCCTATAATTCAGTCAATACTGAGCTCTTATGGCCAGGAGGGCATAGCAAAAAGGACTTTAGTGACTTTCTAGAAGTTTCAGAAGAGTCCATTCCTCAGCAAAAGGCTGTAATGATAGCTTGAAAGCTAGCAAGTTGATTGATTGTATTCTTCACACAAAGCTAGAGGCTTAAGGTTAAATATCTGTAGGAGTAACTAACAGCTGCTGCTAAAATAAGAGTTCAGATTCCAAGAATGGAAAAATTACATGAGGTTTACTTAAAAATTCACGAAGTTTCCCAAATGATGAAAATCAAAGGTCATAAACAATAACTGTTGTTCTCTGAAGAAAAATACATGAGAATCTTTTCAAGAGAAGTGGAAAAAATTATTTCTAATAACATAAAAGGAAACATTTCAGTTGTCAATGAAAATGAGTGAAAGTTCAGGAGTAATTTTGTGAGAAATGCCTAGTAATTATCTGATGAAATGTTACTATATGGTAGTCATCACATGAATCACAGTAAACCTCCATGTTCAGTAGAGAGAATTAATATTGCCTTTCAGATGGGAATTAGGTTAACTAGATTCTTAGTTTTCTTGTTGTTTGTTTGTTTGTTTTTAATTATTATTGAAATTTAGCAAGGGAATCAGCTATTTTTCTCACATGCATCAATTTCTGATAGCTATAGAGATTATGGTAGTTACCTGTTATTCATTCTGCAAGCTGGAATTTCCAGTCTTGAAAGCTTTTCATAAACATCAGTTCTTGTATTTGAATTCAACACAAGAACTTGGAAGAAAAGTATTGTTTCAGGACATACTTATACAATGGCTATAACACAGCTTTATGCATCTTCTTTTCAGTTTTCATGCAATTTCTTTTTTGTTTTTTTACTTTTTTTTAACATATAAAATAAGCAAATTCTTTGATACACAAGTAATGAAATATCAGAATTTCAGGATCTAACAATATATATATCAATGTGAAATCTGGTGATTAGATCAAGCAATGAATACCAAAAACAAAGTCAACACAGTTTCATTGCTTTTACCAGAAAAGAAGAATGAAATTGAAAGATACTGATTTAAGACTGCTGAAAGGCAGCAATTGGTTCTTCAGTTCACAGCTCATCTCTTTTATTCATAGCTAATCTCTTTTTCTCCGTATGACAAGTTGTATCTGAAATAATGTACTTAGCAGAATTCAAGTAAGAGAGAGACTTTCATTTGAAAACTGAGAACTTCTGCAATTAGATAACACACTACAAGAAACTAAAATGGAAACAAAATATAGTATTCTGCAAATAGACCCATATTTCACTCTTTGCTTGAGAGGAGATTTTAGTAGATAATTTCCTAACTGCTTTTTGTGAATTCATCAGGAATTAGATAAGGGTAAGTCTTCATAAGATGCACAGAAACAATACTGTTCATCTGATCAGGCTCTGAGGTAAGATTTAGACAGGAACATTCTGATCTAGAAGTAATGGTGTATTCAGCCAGACTGCTTTGTTTGAAATAGCTTGTGTTGGAAAACAGCTGTTGAATCCCAGAGAGAGTCTGGATGAATACTATCTGGGGTGCCAGGGCACAACAGTTCTTCCCCTGTGTTCAGTGTCAATTCAACTACGTCCTCCTTCGGATCCAGTCAGTTGCCTGCCTCAAGTAAACGATTAAAAAAAAAAAAAAAAAAAAGAATAGTAATAAAAGAAGAAACAAGGAAACAATGTTTTACTCAAATTGAAAGACTTAGTGGCATTATATACCTTACTTTTCTGTGAGAAGTTTTATTAGCATTTGGTAAAACTTTTTACTTACAGGTGGATTAAGAAAGTTCTAGTTCCAGGACCACAGGAGGCTTCACACCACTTAGCTAGCAACTGATCTGCCCTCATCTTACTAGTCCTATTAGGTTCTGTTCTTTTAATTTCCACTTGTTTCTCAATCAGGTAAATACCTCATCTTATCTAGAGTCACTGAAATTATCTATCTTATGGACTTTGCTGTAGAAGCACTTAATAATCCTTTCTGTGATTATTAAGTGCATTACACACTTTGCAAAGGCAGTAAAATTACTTCAAGGAAACTTCATGGAATTTCCATATATGGACATATATCATTTTCTGCTTCTAGTGACATCAGCATTTGCTGGTCTGAACTCCCCTTGTGATTAGCCACAGGCACTTCCAGTGTACTGAACTCTGGAAGCAAAAAATCAGGTGTTCACCATACCTGGATATTTTATTCTTATTTTCACAGCAAACCTCTCCAAGGATAGTTTAACACCCTGTTCCATGCCATGCTCTTTGAAGATGGAGTGCTCCACATGGTTTCCCCAATCATTTCCTCTTCTTGGACAAAGACCTTTGCCACACAAAAGCCTGGATCAGTCGCTGTTTCCCTTGTGCTTGTAGACAACTGAAGATAACGTCCTGGAAGGCCAAAGATGTAGGCTTTGTAATTACTGAAACATTGCCCCTTGGAAGGCAGAGTATAGCATTCCTTTACAGGTTTTTAGACTAGCACTTTCATGCCCCTCTCCCATGCTCATTTCCTCCATGTTAACAAGCATTCACAGAGTCACCTCACTGTCTTTTTGCAGATCCTAAAAGCATACTTTGCAATTGCAGGCATAGAAGTATTCCATATTCAACTCAGACTCTAGGGAGCTCTGGTCTATTCAGTCCTGAAACCACAAAACAACTTGAAATCCTTGGAATATGATTAAAAGTGTCCACACAAGAAAGTCCATCAAAACTATCCTGTCACAAAGGATGGAACCAAACAACGGCAGAGGAAATGCAGTATCTGAGCTCCCTGTCATAGATATGGAGAGTGTTAGATGAGAATGTGACAGGGAGGACAGTTCCCACATCAAAATCCCAAACCTTGGATAGTCCTTGCCATTTGTGGTTTGTTAGTGGTTTAATAGAGAATATAGTACAAAACCCAAAGTTTGACTGATTTTAGCTTTGAAGACATGATTAAGACCCATGAGACAAAACCATCTAACTATCTTAAGAACTTCCCCCTAATCTCTGGCATATTAGAAGGAAGTGAAACCTCATATATTCAAGAAGCCATGTTTTGCATTGAAGAGAGAAGGCATTCTTCCTTGTTCCTGCACTTAGCTGGCAGATGCCCTGAAGAAGAGTTAGTTAAGTAGAGTGAATATTGTGTAAACAATGTCAACAAACAGCAACCAAGATTCTTTCAGCCACTCTGCCAGATATTATCATGTTGAACAGCCAGAATACCATGTCAGTCTACTCTGAGACCCTTCATATCCTGTCATAAAACCTCTTCTATAAGTGCCTTATCCTCCATCTTGACGTGATTTAGGTTCCTGCCCTCATGTTAGAAAGCTATTTTTATATTTCCAACAGATATAAATCTTTCACACAACTTGTTTCAGGTTGAAATTCTTCTTTTTCTTTATATATTCTTAAATTATAACAGTTCTTCTCTTTTCCTGATATTTATCCATTTTCAAAATATATCTGTGAATGGTACACTCTCCTTTAACTTTGATGGACAAAGCAAGCCTTTTGAACTCCTTTCACAAGACAGGTTCCCTTATAGCTCTTCTGACATTGCAAGGACACTTGATAACGTGATCTGCTCTGTCTGTTTTCATCTGTATGGTTTCTGATTTTCCATTCAGATTGTAAGATCCTTAGGTCACAAACTGTTTTTCTGCTCTATTTCTATGAGCCTTTGTGCTTTCAACCACAATGGCTTCCTATGTAGTTTACTTCATCAATACAGGAATTCATAAATATGTGCAACTTATCTGAATTGCAACTGGAATGTAAGAAGAAAATGGTCATGTAAACCAAATTTTGCTGAGTTTCCAAAAGCCTCCAATCTGTTTCAGTTTAAGGAATAGGGAATGTTTCATCCAGATTTTTCCTTTCTAATGAACAGTTGCTCACCTTTTTTGCTCTGGTTTGTTTTACTTCGTTTTGGTTTGCTTTGTTTTATTTTGGATTGTTTTGGTTTGGTTTGGCTTGATTTGATTTGTTGTTGTTTTGCTCAGCAAAGACTGGGAAAGAGAACAAATAAATTTAATAGCTCCTTTTTTTTTTTTTTTTTTTTTTTTTTTTTTTTTCTCTCTATTATATCATGAATGCCCTGACATGTTTGCTTCTTTAAGGGAAAGAAGATGAGTCATGTGGATGAAAGACTATAAGACAGGGAGGTGGCTGAGAACAGTAGACAAGGCATCAGATAAAATATAATGCACTTATTTTATTACTCTGAGCAAGTCAGTTGGGAAGGGCACTGGATATTGAAATGGAGCGAGGAATTATCTGAAATAACTTCACATACATTTAATTCATTTGCCCAATGCCTGACTGCTATGCATAGTTCTCAGCATAGGGACCATAGCAAGCCATTCCTAGGCTCTCTCTCCCCTACAGACTTCTGCCCAATAAGTGTTGGTTTGATCCCTGGCTGGCATAACCATGCTGACAGAAGCATTTAATGCTCAGACAGTTATACCAGCAAACTGCCTGTCTCTTTGTTTTGGGGAAGGGTGTGTTTCTATGGAAGAACAAAGCCAGGCTGACTGCACCCACATTAGGAATGTCTTGCTTGTAAGTCAGTGTATAAGAAAAGAAATCCAAGAATAAACTTGGCCTTAGATACCAGACCCTTGGGGAGAGGTGTGAAGAATCAAAATGGATATCCACTTAAGCCTGTGATAAGGATTGAAATTTCTGCCCGATCTGCAGATGATTAACATTTAATGCTTTATAACATTCCAGTTGTGTAGAATTCTTTAAATGGATATTTGTATTTTCTTTTAAGCCTCCCACAACCACCATCACCAGAATGGTGGGGAGGGGGGGAAAAAAAAAAAAAAAACAAAACAAAAAAAACCCAAAACATTATTTTATTGAGAAATCTGCCCCTTCTTTGTTTCAAAAAAAGATAATTGAAGATTGAGGAGGCATCTGCGTGTAAAAAATCTTATGCCTTCAAGTGGGAAAACTAAGAGATAAAATTAACTTTACTTGGGAATGCATCATTTCATTTATGTAAACCTTATCACATGCTTCTTCCTTTGCTTTGTCCAGAAAGAAATGATGCCATTTCTATGGGTTTTTTTATTTTTTTCATGTAACTTGTAAAGTAATATCCTGTCCAAGCCCACTAAAGCATTTCTCCTACCTTAGATGTTACAAACAATTAGATGGAGAAAATTCCAAACAACAAATATGTGTAAGAAAATGCAAATAAATATTTGCTTTCATTCAGTTTTATAAAACTTGTTTCCCTGTGCAATCTTTCTGTGGTTATAAGACAAAGGGTTTTTAATAAGTGCTCTGTAATGACATGCTCCGTGTCTTATGAGGTGGTACGTACATCCAAATCCACCAAATGATTCAAAGACTGATTGTGATGCAACAATAATTATCCCTTTGTTTGTGGTCAGTAGTGAACTAGATTTACCTTGCTGTATGAGATCTGATGCTTTAATGAAAACAGGTTATAAACTGTGCTATGGGAATATTATTATTTACCCAAGATGGTAGAATAACTCTACGTCTCAGTTCTGTTTACATTCAGGACCTGCTGCTTTGAGATAGACCCCTACCCAAATAAAGTAAGTAGAAAGAAGGAAAAAAATCTTTATACTTAAATAATTATAGTGTTTACAGAAATAGATCTCTCCATAAAAGGGGGAAAAGACAAGTAACACTGGGTTTGTTCTACTTATAAGTGATGTTTCCCTCAAGAACCAAGATACTATGATTATCTTCATGATTCTGTTTGCATTACTGGTATTTGTGGCGTCTCATGTTCTTTTTTCCCACAGTGACATCTGGCACAGAGCAAAAGTGCTCCGGAGTACTAAAGTGTCCTAGCTCAAGCAACACGATGGTTGACAAGAGAAGAAAGTAAGATTATGACAAAAGGATAAACAGGCTTGAAAATATTGTCAAGCATAAAAACTAAGACAGTGAAAAAGTAATAGTACTACACAGTATAGTTGTGCCTGCAAAAAGCTGAATAAACTAAAGTTCATACTGCAGCAAGAAGTCCTTCTGGTAGTATAGAAAATTATCATGTTTACTATGTGAATGTCAACAAAAGAATTCCTCCAGCTATAAGGGTTGTCCTCTCTAAGGACATTTTTTGGCACAGTTATTCTATTACAGGTTTCCCAACAAGCTCTTCTGAAGCATAGAGAAACAGGACAGAACAGAAACTCATTTTCTTATAGATGAGTTTTCATAATGAAAGGATATTATGGGTTAGTAGGAAGAAAAGGAAGCAACTTACTGTGTATAAACACTAATACAGATTTAACATGGATAGAGGAATACCCTGAGTATATATATAAATGTTCAGCTCTACCAGAGGTTGCTAAGATTTCTAAAACGCCTGTCAAGAAGCAGTGTTTGTTTGTTTGTTTGTTTTGAAAGCATGTACTTTGATTCTTGCCATTAAACCTGATGTAACCTCTCATGAAAAAGGTATCCATCTATAGTAAGAATATCTGCCTCATGACATCAACTTTTCCATACTTGTTTAGTGAAAAAAATAGTCATGGCATTAACTCACATAGTATCAGGAGTAAACTCAATCGAGTGGAAATGAACCATTAATAAACAAACCATTTGCCTATTTCTTACCTTATTTTGAAGACAAAAGCTAACAGACAATTTTAAGTAAGACCAGCCAATGTGGTTTCAAAAGACCGAATAGCTACAAGAACTGGAATTTAAACTGACCAAAATTATTTTTAATTTTAATTCACTTTTAATGTTCTATTTATTGTTTTACATTTTCCAGTGCAAACTGCAAATATTGCAATACTCAGAAAGAACCAAGTAACTTTTTCTAAATCACCTTAATGTTTACATTTTGAAGTCCCTTGACTGCTGTTGGAAATGCTGCTCACTGCTACCAAAAATCTTTGTCTCTAGAGGGCTTCTCTTGGCCCATTTTCTGTTTTTAAGTCTCTGCTTTCACTCTACTTTATTTTCCAGTGCTATAGAATTCTCTAGGCCTGCCCAGGGTAGTTTTGACATGTTCTCTCCCATGGGCAAGCTGAAATAAGGAACTGTTATTTGCAGTGCTGGTGCTACAGCATCTCTAGAGCAAACTAAAGCAGAAATAACAGGAATCACACTGGAAAGCTTGTTTTTCAAAACAAAGCAGCTAAGTTTTAAAAACTCAAGGCATTGATGTATTCTGGTGCTCCTCTGACTCAAAGTCATTCTTATCCCCTTACTTAGGTTTAAATTGCACCATTTGATACACATTATGTAGGACTAGCTAAGTGGGAAACTACTCAACATACATTAAGTTTGCAACCTTAATTTTAAAGTAGACATATTCTAAAATTAAGTCTGTGTCAGTGCAGAAACATGAGATCACTTTCCAGATTTCAGGTTTAATCTTTGGTTTCAGTATAAAGAATGTGCATAAGTGTGCTATCAAAACACCAAGTCACTAAAAAAAACAAACAAAAAAAAAACACAAAACAAAAAACAAAAAAACAAACAACAACAAAAAAAAAGTCTTTTACTAGAGAAAGAAGTTGAAGATAAAATCCAAGGAAAAGAGTAGAAGCAAGTCCAGCTTTTACCAGAAAGTTCTGATGTTTTTGACAGGGAGTTTGTCTTATTTACAGACAAGTCACTCTTTTTATTTCAGGAAAACTCTTCCAGGAGAATCTTCTGCAGTGTCCAAACACCCACTCCCTCACTAAGAAATAATGGCCATTGTGCCTTTTTGAAGTAAGCATAAAACAAAAACAAATAAAAATTTGTGTTTTATCTCTGTTACATCCATCAACCTTGCCTTCACTGAGTCTGATGCACAGCCTCCAAGGACTGCAGAACTCAAAGCAGAAATATTCTGCTATATCTTTTGATTTCTTTTACTTTTTGGATTAGCATATCTTAGAAAAATATTTTCTCTATTTGTTGCACTTTCAGGTATGTGTTTCAACTGGGAAAATCTTGGCAGAACCATAAAAAATCTTTGCTCTTCAGCACAGTGAACCAGAAGGCCTTTCTTCCACAGGAAACAAAGGCCTTGGACAATCTCAAGCTTATGTTCTAGGCTTCTAGAAATCATTTTAGAAGATTTAATGGTTAATAAATAATAAACTTTAAGATGTTCCAAAGTGCTCTTTATCCATGTCATAAATCTGATCTGATAGCAGAGATCGGGAAGAATAGGCCCCAGGGGAAGTCAGCAAGCCCTAGTATCTTGTGCTAAACTACACAAGAAGGAACACGGCCTGTAAAGGGTTTGTTGACTGTTCATATAGGCAAACAGCAGCAACAACAACAAAAACTGCAAATGAGTTAAGTAGCATTTACGCCCTGGATTAATTCCAGAAACACTGTGAAACTAACTCTGTCTTCTCTCACCTGTAGCACGTGGAGTAGACAAGCCCAGCATTTAGAAGATACATGGAAAAAAATCTTTCATAAACATCCAAAAATTATCATCTGGATTAAAACTTCAATATTAATCCTTATTTTACTTGATTTTCAGAACATAGGTAGGCAAAGAGTTAGACCTGCTAGGAGTATGCTTACAGTTGAAAATATTCTGAACTGGTTGTCTGTATAGAATTGATGATCTGCTTTAACTCCCGTTATGGATATCCTTACAGTGACCCGGTAACCTTAGTACAAATCAATTTAGGAAGTGACTTAAGTTGAACTGAATGGAGGACTTTTTAATTTTCTGATCAAGTGCCCACATAGGAGTTTAAGTTCACCTTTTTAACATGTTTTTAAAAGATTTTAAGCTAGTTTTTGCAAATACACCGAAGGAGATAATCTGTGCCATAATTTGCAATATCAAAATTTCTAGTAGGTGTTTTAAAAAAAGTGTTGCATGCAATTAAAAAAAAAAAAAAAAAACAAAAAAAAAACACCCATGAAACAGACAATAAAGTCTTCTGCTACACATATCACTTAGAAAGATTATTAGTCTTTCGTTAATCTTTACTTACTCAAAAGAAAGAATGTCACAGCTATGTCACTGCTCCAAATGTTTTTAATTAGTTAGGACACATTAAGATTAAACCATTATGCAGTCAGAAGCTCTGTCCAAGACTATGGCTTCATAGTTGTTTTCACATGCAAACATAGACATTTATATGTGCAGGCACACATAGAGGTGGAGAGAGTCATGATGTGGGCATCCCTGAACTTTCTTCACTGCTTTCAGTTTTTCTGCTTGTCTCAGGTCTTGTCAGAATTTTGACAGTGGGCATTTAAATTCATTTCCATTTTTGAAACTCAGACCCAAATCTTTATTTTGGCCAAATCCATCTCCAGCAAATCTCTGCTTGCTAGGAAGAAATAGGTTTTCAGTTTGTTAATGTTTTGCAGAATGAAGATGAATCATTTTAAAAGTTTTACGTGTTGTTTTGTTTTGTTTTTGTAAATTGGATAACTGGCTTTAAAAATAAACTAATTATGTTACGACTCTTAATACTTACTAACATTCATGTACATTCATTCACTGAAGTGCTGTTAAAAATTTCTCATGAAATATGGGCATCCACTGGAGAGCACTTACCTGGCAGAATATAAAAAACAAAAGAAATTAATCTAAACTCAGGAATGAAAAAACCCACAAAATTTATGTGTCAGTGCTGTGGATAATTTGCTGCCTTCTTAGTTTTCATTAGGGAAAGCAAACATATGGGGCACATTACAAAATTGTATGGGAACATATGTTACTGCACTGAAACGCTAAGATAAGTGACAGAGAAATCCATGATCCACTGGGTTGGAATATTTTGGGCCTCCTAGTGCTTTAGCAGTAACTTTTTCTTTTCTAGTGTAACAGAATGTTTTGAGTTAGATGGAAAATGACCGGATGCTTTGGCAGCAGTGTTTTGGTGGTTTGATCAAACCCCTAGCTTGATCCTGACTGTTCAGGTCTTCTCTGTACCACCAGAAAAGTAAAGAAAAACATATATCACAGGATTGTATTCTGAAAGTTTTATAGCTAAAGTTTATTTGCTTCAGAATAGAGTTATTTGAGGGATTAGGGAAATCCATTGCTCAGTAAGGAGAATCCACATTTAAAAGAAAATTCTACATGTTTGAATATATTTGTAAGCAAATTTAAAAATACAGTGGAATACATGTGCCTAAAACAAAAGAGGACAAATTCTTATACATCTGCTCAGTTTTACACTTCAAAGAAACAAAAAGCTGTGCAAACTTTTCTCCCCAACCAGGTGGGGAAGCCAGTGTTTTCACCTGAGTAGTAAATGTCTTAACCATGAAGAATTTTGGTATGATTCTCCTAATTTAGACATTCAATTTTTTTTTCAGAAGCATAACAAAAAAAGATTAATATTGAGGACAGTTTTATCAGATATTCTGTATGGAATTTCAACGTCATTTTAAGGTAGTGGTCTGCAAAAAGAAGCTCTGAATATCCCAGACAAGATGGGGATGGACAAGTCCTCAGGTCAGTTGCTTCATTTCACCTCTTCCTTTTCTTTTTCTTTCTTTTTTTTTTTTTCTTTCCTTCTTTGTTTTTTTTTGTTTTTGTTTTTGTTTTTGTTTTTTTTTTTTCTCGAGATAGTCATGTACTGCATTGTGAGATCCTGTACAGGTAATCTACATGTACTTATAAGTGCTTATTTAGTCATTCCTGATAACAGAGAAAAGTGCAACATTTATCCAACACTGTGAAGACTATTTTGTTATCTCAGACTTTAAAATTGTATTGTTGCTTTCTGAAGCAGTCTAGGGCTGAATTAAAACATTTGGTTGGATAGAAACTCAATGTGAACTGTACAGTTAGATACCCTTCACTCTAGGATGGGGAAAGTTATAGGAAATAACCTTGGTCTAATGAAGGCGTAGGGACAGAAGATATTTAGGCCTGAAAAATGGGCAGACAAACTCCAAATTTTGAAGCATTTTGTAAACACTGACCTCACACTTCTCTATAGTGCTCAATACAGGAAAAAACAACAACAACAACAAAAAAAAACACTGCTCAAAACTATTTCACAGATCAAAGCCCCATATTCAGCTGTCCTACTGTTCTGATCAACCTGTTTCCCATCTGTTTAGAAAGTTCCCACTTCTTAATGTATGTTTCCTGCACTGAGGGACTGGAAGGAAGCAGATGAGAAATGACAGATGTTGATTAGAGAAAAGAGTGGAGGCTGTAGTGTACAGTGGAAAAAGGAGCTCGAAGTACTGTCAGAGACAGTACAGCTGCTGCTACTGTTGTTTAAATCTCCTGTAAACACCAGCGTCTTCCATAACTGTTGGTCAGGGCTATCTGCCATTACAAAGAAGGTGAGAATACAGCATGTTCAGCAGTGGAATGGGATCAGGCTGTTGGGGATCAGAAGCATGGCAGTTGAAGGAGAGAGACCATGGAGATAAATTCATTGTGAGATACTGCACATTTATACATATTATATGTGACCGATGCATCTGATTCTTTTTGTTTTTTTCTTTAACTGATATCTGATGTAACTGATATCTGAAAATACAGAATCAAAAGGAAAAAAGGGGAAAAAAAATAAAAAATAAAAGCTTTTTTTGTTGTTGGGTTTACAAAGCTTGGCATCCACAAATTTGTGAATTCCAAAGCACAAGGTGAAAATGCATTTTAATTTATATTCATCCTTGTTAAGGCGTGTAATGATACATGCTTTATGTAGAGTTGATGGAAAAACAAAGGCATCTCTGGAGATCAAGACAAACCACCTAAACATTGCCTTTAACTGTGTCTCTCTCAATCTTCGCTACGCATGGAGTATTGTATTTAAATACAAATCATTTAACAGTATGATGCTATTCTGCTAATATTAATAATCCTATAATATTATAGTTATAATGCATTATTTAAAGGAGATTGTTCTAGCAGTGAAAGAAGAAAAATGAGAGTTATGATCCTAAAGCAGGAAAAAGACTTCAGTGCCCTTGAGTTTGCCAAGTGGCTTGGCATGATTAAGAAGAAACATTACTGGAACAGTATTCAAGAGCAGATCCAGTTCAGCAGCAGATAGTAGCTTAGCTTAAAGCCACTGGATTAAGACTGGATGGAAATTTAAACATGTATCTTGGTTTGAAATAAGATATGATTTAATAGCTCAGTGGAAACAGACATTGGCTGCTTTAAAGTTATTTTTTTACCCTTTATTTTAAAAGTCTCACATGTCTCAGATAGACTATTATTACAATAACTATACTGCCGGATGAAATAGCAACCTTTTGCCTAATCAGTACTTTCATGACTGTTTAGTTTCATACAGTAGATTATCACAGCACAAAGACTACATGGCAGTTGAGTGATCTGCAATGATTTTCAAGTGAAGGGCAATTGTGTAGTGTATCAAAGGTTTCAATATTTCTTTCAAATTGTTAAGCATATAAAGATCGCCTACAAGTAGCAATTTTTATGCAAAAATTAATCCCCCTTCTGTGATTTTTTTATCTAAGAAGCTGTTCCAAGGAAAAGGAGAGGAAAAAGGACATCTTTGTCAGCTGCCTAAGAAACAACATAGTGAAATTTAATCCCTTCATGCATTAGGAAGTTTTCCTGAAGAAATACTCAGATCTGACAAAGAAATCAACTTTCCCATGTTCCGCATCTGAGTTAGCTGGAAGAAAAATAGAAAAGGTTAACAAAAGATCAGAGAAGCAATTGGGAAAATATTGCTTGTTGCTGAATAGAATCATTATGTGATGGAGTAGGGGAATTGGTTTGTTTCTTCCCAACACCACAGAACAGAAATAAAATAGATGTCTAACAGGTCTGGAAAAGCCAGGAATTTCAAACACTGAGTTGCTCCTATCTGTTCATGCTCTGATTCACCATAACTGAGCCAGACTGACATTAGTCAAATAAAATTATTTTGGGGCATAGTATAAATGTGTTTCTTAGGACCAGTCCTTCTAATATTTTGGTCATTTCTACAGCATTTTACCCACCTATTGTTGAATCTCGTTAAGTTCTTGGGACAAAGACTGTCCTCTTCTTATTAACAGCTATAATACCAAGCTGTGCAAGGTCCAGGACATTAATTGTTGATGGTCTAAACATGTATTTAAGTCTCTCTGTGGCTTTCAGAGCACTGTATAAACATAAATGAAGAGCAATGATATCATTCCCTGTTCTGCATGGTTCATAAAGATGGTTGGGAAAACAAAGGCGGCTCAAAGTTAATTATACTAAATAGTGAGAAGGAAAAGATAAGAGGAGTCCTGTTCTCTAGCCAAAGTAAAGAAGGTTCAAAGATAGTATCATATGCTTTGTATTCACATTTTTTTAAAGCAATTTCTCTTGTACGTATTGCATGTCAAGCACTGGCTACATGCAACATACCTTGAGACATCTCTGTCTTGCCTAGATAAAAACCATTTGGAGGGATTCATCTTACCAGCTCCTATTACCAACATGCTCCTTATGTTCAGCATCTGAGCTAGTCATCTAGGCTCCTCAGTAATCAACAGAAAGAGATGGGTACCTACAGAGAGTGATTCACTGTAGTCAATCCGTTCTCTGGATATGGTCATCCCTCTACAGTAATTATTAGTTCAACTCGCTGCATGACTATTAAATAACTAAAATTAAGTGAGGTGAATCTCACACTGTGTTGCTGTCTTGACTAGACTAAATTTCTTTAGGACAGGTTTGAGTAACAAATTGCCTCCTTTTTGCTGCATTTGGCAACACTAGTGCAGACAAACTGAAACTAATCGAAAAGGAGACTGAGAGATAATGATTACAAAAAATATATATTGGGATAGATTTTAACGTTGATGGCAAATGACATATAAACTCTTGATACTCTGGTTCAAGCTGCAATCACACCTTCAATTTGCGTTGTAACAGATTCAATCTGTCACATAAACAGTAACTCTAGGTATGTAAAGTAATTACAGTTTAACATTTCTATACTGACCCAATCAAAACTTAAGGAGGATCAAAACAGAATTTACTCACTAAAGTACATTTACAGTCACATAAAGTTGGGTTTCCAGGTAAGTTCAACATTTTACCCTGAGTTTATTTCCCACATGAAGCAGGGAGCAGCCTACCTTCAGATAGTTGAAGTATTTTCCTATGATAATAGTCTTTGCACCTCAGCTTCAGCCACCTGCAAGAGAACAACTGAACTGCAATGAACTTGTCTGTAAAACTGAAATTCCAACTGTTTTGTTTTGACAAATGACACCATACCCTGTCTTCTCAAGTAGCTTGGATCATGGGATGATGGAATAGACAGGGGCAAGAATGATTCCCTAAGTGGCGAACTAAACAAGGTGTTTCTTCTGAATCTAAAACAAACAAACAAATAAATAAATAAATAAATGATGCATGAAAAGAATAAGATTTAAAAAAAAAAAAAAAAAGACTTTTTTTGTGAAGGTATAACTGTGTGTAACTTTGATATCTCCTTTGTAGTGAAGTCTCATAAGAAATTCATAAAACTTGGGAAGGGTAGGTTACAGCACAAGCTGTTATCATTCAGTGATCAAAAGTCCTTTGGATATGTTTTATGGAGGATTTCCTGTTTCTATTGTTCAAAATGTGAAAGACCCCAGGCTGACTTCATATCACACTTATAAATAGTGCTGCTATTCAGGCAGGTTCAGTACTTTACTGATTTCTCTGTTTTGTAGAATCATGGAATCATACAATGGCTCAGGTTGGAAAAGACCTTAAAGATCATCAAGTCCAACTGCAACCTAACCATATTACCCTAACTCTAGCAACCCTCCACTAAATCATGTCCCTGAGCACCACATCCAAATGGTTTTTAAACACATTCAGGGATCGTGACTCAACTACCTCTCTGGAGAGCTTATTCCAGTACTTGTCAATCAAAATAAGCCCAAAATAAGCAGTTTGTTTTAAGTTAAAACTCAACTCACTATTCAAGGAATTTCTGAAAAGAAAATACTGTTCAACTGCCTGGGTAGAAAACTACTCTCTTTGTGAAACAGATGAAAGTGGTTTTTTGCAAGTCTGGGGATTTTTACACACTGCATCAGTTTAAGATCATACAGCCCCTAGCTGTTTCTTTGCTGCTGGGCCAGAGGTTATCATCCTACAGTCAAGAAAGAAATTAGGAAAAAAAAATATGAAGTTGCCTCAACTGCTTCAGCCAAAAAATAATAATAATAATAATAATTAAATTAAAAAGGTATCATTTAATAGTTACTGGCATGAGCATAGGATGGACAGCTGGAGGCAGAAACATTATAAAAAACCTTCATAGCAAAGTTACCCAAGCTGATCTGTAAGTTTCCCAAGCAAAAGAATTTCAAAACATACTTTTATAAATTCATTAAGAACAGCACATGGATGGCAACAGACATATTTAGAAGTAATATATGTCACTTACTTATGTCACTATATGTCACTTCCTAAAGTCTTTCAGTGAAAGATTTGAGTTAGTTTTCCTTCCCTTCCCTGTCTTCACCATTTGTGTATGGATCATGTGGCAACCAGTCTGAGTGAGAAAAGTAAGACTGGATAGCAGTGAGCAAGCTCAAATACTCTTTAATTGCAGTCCAGCCATTCTGTACATTTCCAGTCTACTCACTTTCACTTACAAGTAAGGTTTTCTTGTTTCATCCAAATTCCACTGAAAATCAACAGATTAGCAGGGAAAGAGGACATACTGGTAGGAAATATGACCTGACTGCAAACAATACACTCACCCCTGGAAATGAGAACAAAAATATTGAGAAAATTTGCACTGGAAACAAGACTGTGATGATGAATGAAGATATATAAATGTGAGGATTGATATCTGCTGAGAATATGGCTCATTAATTGCAGTGTTTGTACAAATGAAAGGTTATGAGTAGACTCCTAAATTGGCATATGACCTGCCAGCTGCAGACCTGCTGAGTGGACAAACCTGCAGGTTCTATTCACTTCAAAGATTTTCACAAAAGCTATTCAGATAAACAGTCTCTACACGTTCCTCAAGAATACCTGGGACATTACTCACCTAGATACACCAGGGATGCTGGGCCATCGAGTCACAAGGAAAATTACCAACCTTTCTACTCAGGGAGAAATGACGTTAGGATTTGTGCTTTGAGAGAAAAATCTTGCAGATGCTCCTCCTTAGGTGATGTAATTATGCCCTGCCCCATGTTTAGGGCTATGTTGTTAATGCAATAACTTCTCCATGATTGTCTTGGGTGAACTTGTCAGCACCAGCCTTTTTTGCTTCTTGTGTGTCTTGCAGATGCTCCCCTCCATCTGCAACATCATGAAAAAATTAGCAACAGGAACATGTATAGACATATGCTCAGAAGCTATTTCTGTAGTTCCTTATACTTTCCACTCATCTCAGCCTTTTGAACCTTCAATATTGCAGCCAGCTACACTGAATTCCTTGAAAAGAAAATACATATTGGAAAGATATCTGAATGCCAAAACGTTCTTTTCCTCAGTCAGTTATTCTTGTTACTAGTGGCAGCATGAGTAGCTTCTGGTACAGTCACACTCCTTTTAATTACTGAATCAGCCATATCCTTCCAACTTCATTCTAAATTGTCATTTTCCTTGTCAGAGACAAGAACAATTTCTTGAACACCAGAGCATTGATAATTACTGTTGCCAGTGTTTTTCACAGCAGTATATTTGCTCTCTCTAAGAATAAAACTGTTGAAAATAGACTTAAGTCAGGGAGCAAGAATATAGTATTTTTTAGATTACCTCCTCCCTAAGGAAAAAACTGTTCTAAGATACAGAAATTGGTGAGCACATTTATTTCAGCAGTGGAAGTGTGTTTTTAATAAGATTTCCCCAAATAAGTCTAGCAAAGGACTTAAAGAGATCTCAGTTTTTATGAGTCTAAATTAATTGGCCAGTGCTGTGGCCAGGCTACAAAATTAAAATTAAAGTCGAAAATTCCACTGAGTACTCCCATAAGCCTTATAGTCATAGGCAGTAAAGTCTAACAAACAGCACCTGATATTTGTAATATTGAAAGCATCCACTTCAAACAGTTTTTAATTGGCATTTAAGCTTATTTTAATCACAGGCCAACACTTGGGATAAACAGACCAAAGAGAATGGGAAATTTAAATGCCAAAAAACAAGTAATTACCACAACTAAGTTTTTTTTCTGCTTGTTCCTAAGAAAAACATTTTCTAAAATCAGATGTTTTAAATATCTAAACAACATCATTATTTTTAACTTTCTTTTGAGGTCTAAACATTTTCTAGTACTAATAGGGAAACAGCTACTTGTTTTTGTTCTTGTTTGGTTTTGTCATGTTTTTTTACTTGCTTGCTTTGTTTTGTCATTATAACAACTATTGTCTTACTGTGTTAGCAAATTAGGGTTTTCTTTGGCTACCTTTGCTATGCTTTTCCCTCTTCTACCATTAATGAAATAATCTCTTTTTATATAATCAACAATATCCCAACACCAGCTGGAGCAGACAAGACAATGTAGGTGGGCACAAATGCTAGCAAGGTTGATGTTTTATTCTGGAATGTGCATGTGGCATCAGTTCCTTAGTTGGAGACTCGCTACTTTGGATAAAATTCCACTGATTTACAGGACAAGACACATGCATTTTTTTCATGTCCCTGTAAAACACAGACGTTGGAAGTGAGCTATCTTATTGCACAGACAATGGCACAGAAAAAGAAATGCAAAAAAAAAGCATTTGCTTGTCCACAGTCTTACCAAATACGTAAATTATAGCTTACTTAATCATAAGAGCCTGGATGTATGTGTGGGTATTTCTCTCTTTTGTCCCTGTTCTTGACATTGTGTTGTGTTTTTTGTTTTTGTTTTTTTTTTTCACTTTTCATCTTCTATTAAAACACAACATAGGAAATTAGATTAAAAGAGGGGAAATTATATTAAACAAAAGGAAATTAAATTAAACAAAATTGTTACAAGGCTGTGAAAGCTTTGACTGAAACCAGCCTTTGGAAATGAATATCTTCAGACGTCTTCTGACACTGATAGCTCTCAACAGCCACCATGATGTTATGCAAGAGCAATTCAGACTCTGCTAACCAGAGGCCCTCTTGGATTCTGATTTGCCTTTCCATCCTGGATCTGAGCTCTCAGCTCAATGCAAATGAAAGTCTAGAAGGACTTCTTGGTCCTACTGAGGTTGGTTATTCTGATCGTGGCCTCAGAGGAAGTGACTATTCCACCATACTTGACAATAGTTTTCTTCTTACCCCAAGTATAACAACAAGGATTTCAAATAGATGAGTAGAGGTTCTGATGGCCTGCAAATGATTTAAGTTGGAAGTTGTGAGACAAAAGCCTGCTTTGGACTTGTCTTATTTTTTATTTTCTTTCTCTAAGCATCTACTTCTGGCCATTCACTCTGTTAGGTATTTCCAGAAGATCCCTCCTGACATGAGTGTGAAGAGAAGAACACAGAATGAATAAGGGACACAGAATAGTGACATAACATTGTCTCCACAGATGCTGCCAGCTGCTGGTTTAGAGGAAAGAAAACACAAGAAAGGGAATGCAGTCCTGATGGTCATTAGGAGTCACTTTCTTCCCTTCACTTTACCCCAGCCTTCCATGGCATACTTTCCCAACTGCTAAAAAAATTTTAAATGCTCTGCAGATGGAAAAGTCTACTTACTTGTTTACTGTTTGTAAATGAGACCTTTTAAAAGGATTGGGAAAGACAATAAGAATTTGAAAAGATACCATCTGTTAAAAATTTTAGGACTGAAAGGCATTAATGTCATGAAATCTACTTCCTGCACAATAATATTGTTAGAAATTCATAGAATGTCACAACAAAATTAGCTTCTTCACATAACTTGTTGAGAGGTGGGTTTTTCTGACACGTCCAGTTTAACTTAAACTCTCATGTACAAGAATAGCCTTGTAGCTTCTACGGTATGTAGATGTGGTAAAAAAAAAACAAATTGTTGCAGTTGGAGAAGTAGAAAGTGTTTCTGTAACACAATCTATAGAAAAGAGAGACCTGATATTGGCAGGAATATTGGGTTTACATCTCAGAATTCATTATATAGGAAGGAAGATATGAGAGAAGGAGGGAGGGATGGGGAGGAGGGAGGGAGGGAGGGAGGGAGGGAGAGGAGAAAGAATGGAAGGAAGAAAGTAGAAAGAAGGAAAAGTAAGGATGACAAATGAAAGAAATAAAAGGAGAAATCTAAAAGGAAAAGAAAGATAACATAAATACGTTATTAAAAACAGGCAGCTGTCCTTTTTCAGTATCATTTTTGTTTAAAAGGAAACAGTGTTTGACAAGTGTTTTCAAGGAAGACAGTGAACTTGAAGATTTCATTTAGACATTTCATTTTGGTTTTGTCCTCATCCTTGAAGTCACAGAGACACCTAACTTGTGCAGCTGAGCACAATGAGATTTGGAAACCTATGACTTTAACAGATATTGATATATTTTTCTCTCCATCTAACTAAGTTAAAGAGTTTGTTAATGTTACATACAGTATTTCATAAAATATCTTTAAAACAGATACGCTTGAACTTCTGTAAGTCAGATGTTCAAAAGCTTCCTGCTGGAAATGTCTTTGAAACTATATAAAAACTGCTGTGCACTTTCTGATCTGATATACACCTGTTTCACTTACCCTCAAGATGGGATGTAGAAGGGTGATGTTCAGTTCTCATAGTTGAGAGACTTAATATGATCACATAGCCCAATATGTAAAAAATCATGAAATAGTATCGTTAGTCTCTTGCAACGTAATGAATGTGGTAGTAATCAGAAGAATTCTCTAAAACCTACCTTTGAGATTTCAATTAAAGGAAGGGTAAAACAGAAAACAAAACACAAGAAGAAATCTGTTGAATAATAAAAATCTCCAAATGATTTTTCCACATTTGCTGCCAGAGCAAACACATGGTGCATGTTAGTCTGTCGGGCCTACATTAATTCATCAGCTGTAGGAACTGCAGTGATTCGTTTGCCAAAACCTGTTGCAGTAAATCTCACTGTTTTTAAACTGTAACTCTAAACATCCTTTTAGCCTTGCAAGAGATTTTGAATGCAACTTATATATATATAGCACTTCTAAAAGTACACTCCACACACATATATCTTTAAATTTCTCCACTTTTGGTAAAAGTAATATAATCAACCCATCACTGGCTACTTTCAGTTCCTCTTCTACCTAGTTACAAAAAGAAGTGTCACTCTTATCTAAGACACAGAAGGCTAGAATGTGCTAACTGGTTTGCTTTGCTTATGACTGGGAGCTGTGCAAGCAGTCCAGGCAACAGCTGTGCCTTAGCATTATTGTTTTCTGATCTTTCATTGATTTTTATGGGAAAATAGACCTTGTCAGTTTCCTAACATGCAAATGGATTTTTTGTCATTCTTCCAACATACCTCAATTTTTTAAAGAGTCTTCAATGACTTACTAAAACAAGTTCACTGCAAGGTGTATTCTTATTAATTAGTGATCTGTTTAATTTTATGGCTTTTTTTGATAAGCAAGCTTTCACTGTGGAAGAGCACTCCTTTCTGAAAGAGTGGTCAGCTGCTGGAATGAGCTGGCCAGGGGGGTGGTTGAGTCACCATCCCTGGAAGTATTGAAGAAACATCAATACAGTACTAAGAGACATGGTTTAGTGTGGAAATGTTGATAGTAGGTGGACAGATGGACTTGGAGGTGATACTGGTGGTCTTTTCTATCCTTGGTAATTCTATGATATGCCCAACTCAAATTTTCTGTACTAGGTAATGCTAAGGTGGGAACTCTCGCTGTATCACTCTAAAACACTCTATGGAAAGGTAAAGAGAGACTCACAAGTTTTATGATGATGTGCTGAGGGGAGACCTTATCGCCCTCTTCCAGTACCTGAAAGGTTCCTACAGTGAAAGTGGGGCGGGTCTCTTCTCACTAGTGACAAGTGACAGGACGAGGGGAAATGGCCTCAAGTTGTGCCAGGACAAGTTTAGGTTGGATATTAGGAAGAACTTCTTTACAGAAAGGGTGGTTAGGTACTGGAATAGGCTCCCCAGGGAGGTCATTGAATCACCATCCCTGGATGTGTTTAAGAGCCATTTGGATGTGGTGCTCAGGGATATGATTTAGCAGAGGGTTTTTAGAGTTAGGGTACTGGTTAGGCTGCGATTGGACTTGATTATCTTTAAGGTCTTTTCCAACCTGGGTAATTCTATGATTCTATGTAAGTTTTACTCTGTTCTGAAATATTACAAGAATGGCTTGTGAAAAATACCTAGGACATAATGGTTTTTTTTGTCATTGAACCAGAAGAGTAATCACAGTCTCCCTACATATCTACATGTCTTTAGCAGATATGCTAAACAAAAAAACTTCTCCTAATCAATGAAAATATACCTTTCTCCTGTGAGAATAGGTACCAATTCACACAATTCAGTGTTTCCTAATCCTAACCTTTCCAACTTCTTCTTCTTCACTTTAGGAATTTATTTTCATATAAAAAGATTCAGATAAATATATATGTACACCAATAAACATTTATTACTTTAGTAAAGCTATTTCAAATGTTATTCAAATATTATTTTACCTCTGTTTAATGCACAAAAATTATTAGCAAATATTTCTAAATCAGTTCTGCATGTAATAATAATAATAATAATAATTATTATTATTATTATTATTGTTATTATTATTATTATTATTATTTTCAAAACAACAGATTATATTAACTCACCATATTCTCCCCTAGAAATTTTTGGACTCACGTTGCTAACTCCTTAAGTAAAAGAGCCTTTGTGGTTTAGAAAACTGACAATTTTTCCATAGTCTTCTGACATAGAGGTAAACTCTCTTGCAACTCAGGAAAGAAGCCTATATTACACTATATTTTCCCTGATTTGTTTATCACTATGCCTGTGAATCTAAAATGAGAGAAAGGTGTTAAACACCGTTTCTGTCCAACTAAAGCAATAATAACAAATAAACAGTTTTGGTTTCCTTTCATCCCCCAGTTTTAACAGAATTAGGCATGAGATATACAGTGTTCTCAGGCACTGAAAATGTGGTTCAGATGTTTGCTGTGGCAAGAATGAGGCTAGGTCTTTGCATTCATCCACTTATGTATGGCCAGTTGCCATTTATTCATGTGTATATTTGCACTATAAATATTGATGCTTGAAAAATGACCAAAATCTTCTGGAGACTAAAATCAGCTTTTATTCACCTGAGCTGGAGCTTGCAACCTGGATTCCTATAAAGCTCAGCATATCTCAGAGAAACTCCCCTGCCTTCATTCAGACAACTATTTATCACAGGTGTTATTTGTCCCTGAAGTACCAGAGGTAATTCTATAATGACATATCATAATTTACAGTAAAAGAATGAGAAGAAAGAAGAACTTGCTTATTTTAATTCATCTGTTTCTACGTTAGCTCCTCAATAATACAGACTGTGCTGGAAGAAAAATAAAAGGCTTCCTCCTTACATTTTAGTTTCTCTCTTTAACTGTCACTATTTGGAAAGAAAAAACTGCCCAATTCCCACACTCAATTCATCCTTGTACCTTCTCCCTGCAGCATAATTTTGTCTGTCTTTACCTGCAGAATAAGGAATTCTTTCTACATACTTGTCTTCAGTCCTGTTGTGTGGACTTCTCGGCTTTTCAGGTGACTCACAACCGAAAATGAAAACATCATTTAAGAAATACAGTTCTTGCATTTATTTAATTTTTTCTTTCAGTAAAAGATGTAATGGACTAAGAAAATATGAATATAAAGAGATACAAAGTGGTGCAGTGTTAGGATATTTCAATAGACAGGAAAAAAAAATGTAGATTGGAAAGATGAGAAGGAAATAGGACAAAGACAATATCTGTAATTCTGGGTAATAAAATGGAGAGAATATTCACTGCATCTCCAATTTTGGACGACATACACATACAGAGGGTAAAACCCTGGCTATATCTCAGCCAGTAGCATGACTCCCATTAACGTCAGTGGGTCATGATTTCATCTACAATGCATGAAAAGAGTCTGCCAGCTCTTCTGTGCTCCTGGGGAGAGAAGAGAAGCTGTATGACATTGTACCTACTGCCTCTAAGTGACACTCAGCTCTGACATGTAAGATCTGTCCAACCTTTGAAACTTTTCTCAGGACACTGCATTTGTTTTCAATTCATGTGGAAATCTCTGCTGTTTTCCAGAGTTTCCAAAGCCTGTACTTGTCACAGGCTAACCACAGAAGAAGAGGGTTCCAGCACTTCCTGTGACATTTAGCAGGAGAGTTGGGTCAGCTCTGCATGGTTTTCAAAATCCCAGTCATCACATAAATGTTGTTTGTGGGAAAGAAAAGAAACACTTCAGTGCTGCAAGCACAACCAATTTCTCAGGAAGTTGCTCTGCTCTTAGTACCATGCCTAGACTGAGGGCAAGGCAGAAAACTGCTAAATTACTGTCTCTATCACAGACACACAAAAACTTCACTAGCTTACAGAGGAGAGCAAACCATGCCTCTAGTTCAGAAATGAAGCCAAACATTTTGTTCTGTCTTTAAAAAGAGAAAATCTGATTTCATAGCTCCTGTTTTACACTTTTAAGTTTTCCTCCTGGAACTTACACTTCTCTGTGTATTCAGTAAGCTGCATAAGATCAATTTATTCTTTGCAGTTTGTGGTTTCCTTCTACTGCAGACAAATTCAACCTAATTTATTTTCATCCATAAGATAATAACACTCACTGAGTACCTCAGCTTTTCCAATGTCTGAGGAAGCTAGCTTCCCATTACCTTTTATCAGAGGGGGAACACTCTCCTTGGCCTGTCTCCTCCTGACTATGTCCTTAAGGGCGACCTTAAAGAGCTGCCAGCTCTTTTCTGTATCCATGTCCATAAGGACAGTTTCCCAGCGGATCCCACTCAGCAGTTCCTTGAGCAGTTAGAACTTTGCTCTCCTAAAGCACAGGGCCCTAGCTCTGCTTTTTGCCAGGCCCTCATTTTTCAAGATCACAAACTCAACCAAGGCATGGTTACTACAGCCCAGGCTGCCTCCAGTCTTAGCAATCTTAACAGTCTTAAAAATGCTCTCCTCTGCATTAGTGAGCACCAGGTCCAGGAAGACTTCACCTCAGGTTGGTCCAGCTATTACCTGAACCAAGAAGCTGTCCTCGACAGACACCAGGAATTTCCTGGATTGTCTGCCACCCACCATGCCACTTCTCCAACAGATAATTCCAGACAGTAAAAGCCTGTTCTTCACTTTCTCATTTCTATGTGTGTTAATTGCCCACAACTTTTATTAATCTGCTTGATTGTTGTTTTATGAATATGTCAAACGTCATCCCTATTTATAAATTCTTAGATGACTGATCTATGTTCAAAATCAAGGTCATTAAAATCAAGGTCATATACCTGTATCATGTTTCTCTCTCATGTTTTTAGTCAGTAACACTTTTAATAACAAAAGGGTACGTATAAGCTGGAATAGCGTAATATTAAAATTTCTGTTAATTTGGAATAACTATCTCCAAAATACTTGAAATTTCTGCTGCATACGAATAGGTCAAACTGCAGTTAATTAAAATGAGCATTTACAAATATAATTTTGGCTTTCACTCGTTAATTTACAAAATTAAATCATGGAATCATAGAATAACGCAGGTTGGAAAAGGCCTCAGAAAGAGCTGTGGTGCTCAGGGGTATGATTTAGCAGAGGGTTGTTAGAGTTAGGGTACTATGGTTAGGCTGTGGTTGGACTTGATGATCTTCAAGGTCTTTTCCAACCTGGGTAATTCTATGATTCTGTGATTCTATGTGTTTTTTACAGTCCTATAAATTTATAGGACTTGATATACAGAAGCTATACATAAAATCAACAACAATAGCAGTATTAACAGTATTGAAATTAGTCAGAATGAACACAACTTATGTAGGAGCTCACATCATACAATGAACGTTTGTGATAGGAAACTCTAAGAAAAACAGATGCACTCTTCTATTTGGTGCAGAGAAGCAACACACAATCTGTTCCCTTAGTTCTTCTTTGGCTGCATATTTCTGAGACAAATATTTAGTAAAACAAAATCCCTTTTTCAAAATCTGAAAGCTTGTTGTTGAAATCAACTGAATTTTGGATTTGCTTCTTGACAGATGCAGAATTATGCATGGTCTTTTCTGCAAGATAAGAATTTTCCTGTCTTGCAAAAATAAACCTTTTCTTCTACAGTAACAGACTAATTCCTTGTTATTGCTTTAAAAACTCATCTTTGGTTATCAGTCAGAGTAATCTCACTAAACAATAACATTTTGCTGCTAGATAGGTATAAGCCATTTCAGACCAAGATGGGTAATAAACCAGTGCTGACCAAGTCCAGTCCATGTGTATTTCATGTGTAAAGTTTAGCTAAACAAGCACATATATCCAAGGAAAGCATTCATTTCTCTCAAAGATATTTGTTTAAGCCTCTATGTTTTGAAAACCTGATAGGCTACTTCTTTATCATGGACTAATATATTCTGTGGGCTAATAAAAATAGAACATTGGAGTCTAAAATTTAAATCAATTAAGAAAGTTGTGCCTTAGCCCATGTGAGTTCTTCTCTGACTTGGTCTACAGCAGCCCAAGAAGCTACTGCCAGGGTTCTACCCTCAGCAGAGCTCAGCAGAATCTATACTTTGATATCCTTCATGGTCTGGGACTCATAAGCAAAGATGCTTCACAGCAAAGCCCTGGATTTAAAAGAACAAAAATATTTTTTATCGAGTGTTCTTACTAGCATTACGAGGCCCTGCTTACTCTCCCTGTCAGAGGCTGATATGAGCTTAATTATGAGTAGTTGAATGACCAGACTCAGAGAGAAATGTTCACTGCCACAAAATCTATTGAAGGCCAGCAATGAGCGGGGTACTGTAGAGGTCAATAGTAAGTCTATTCTTGCTTCACATCTTCATTAGCAATCAGGACAATGGAAAAGAGTACACCCTCTGTAAATACACAGCCAACACAAAGTAAGGAACTGGCTATCTCACCAGAGGACAGCCAAGTCCTGCAGAGGACTGAAGAGGGCTGAAGAGGTGGGTTGTGAACCCAAATTCAAGGAGGAGAAGTACAGATTCTTATACCTGGGGAGTAACAACCCCAGGAACCTGTACTTATTGAGGGCCACCTACCTGGAAAATAATTCTGCATAGTCTTATCTAGGAGTCCTTGTAGACACCAAGCTGAGCATCAGTCAGCAGTGTGTCCTTGTTACTAAGAATGTTAATGATATTCCTGTCTGCATTAAGCAAAATATCATCAGTAGGTCAAGAGAGGTGATCCTTCTCCTCTGCTTTGATGAGACTGCATGTGGAGTTCTGTTCTGAGGTCTCCAGTACAGGAGAGACCTGGACATACTGTAAAATGTTCAGCATGACTGCCAAGATGATCAAGCACTTCTCCTATGAAAAGAGTCTAAGAATTGGGATTGTTCAGCCTGGAGGGGTTTCTGGTGGTATCTTATCAATGTCTATAAAATATCTTGATACAGCATGCAATTAAGATAGAGTCAAGCTGCTTTCACTGTCAGGACATGAGGCAGTGGGCAAAAACTGGAACACAAGACATTCAATGTAAATACCAGAAACAACTTCTTTATTGTGCAGATAATGGAACAGTGGCATGGGCTACCCAGGGAAGTTATGGAGTCATTTTCCTTTAACGTCTTCAGAAGCCACCTGTACATGCTCCTGGGCAACCTGCTCCAGGTGTCCCTGCTTGAGCAGGAGGAATGGACCATAAGACCTTCAGTCTCTTCCAATTTTAACCATTCTGTGAGCGGAAACCCTACTACAGCTCAGGTGTGCAAAGCCATGACCAGAACATTCTCCTATTCTAAAGTTACTGTGCTTTCACAAAAATTATTTAACCTTAGGGTACGATGTCCTATTCTTGCACCCTGACCATTGCAGTACCATCTCCAAGGTGATAGCAATATCAAGTCTCCATCTCCAAAGGGATAAATAAACTGTTTCATTTCCTGTAGGTGACTGATTCAGGACAACAGATAATTACCCAACTAAAGCAAAGAGCACATTTCAGTTAATTAGTTTAAGCAGTTTACTGCCTGTAATGAAACTCAACCACAGGGTATATCCATGGGGCAAAACATAGTTCTGCCTGAGGTGCAATCCAGTTTCTAAGGAGATCCTTAGTCTGTAACCTGGCACTGATAGTAAGTGACAATGTACTGTGTCCACTTACAGAGATACGTGAACATAATAAGACCATACATTATATATACATACTATATATATAAAATATTCATAGAATCATAAGGTTGGAAGGGACCTACAAGATCATCTAGTCCAACTGTTCTCCCATTACTGTAGCTACAGAAAACCACTAAACCATATTTCATAGCTCCTCATCCAGATGCCTCTTGAACACTGCCAGGGACGGTGACTCCACCACTTCCCTGGGAAGCCATTCCAGTGCCTGACCACTCTCTGGAAGAAAAAGTTCCTTCTTATGTCTAGTCTAAACCTCTTCTGGTACAACTTGCGGCCATTTCCTCAGGTTCTGTTTGTTGCCTGGGAGAAGAGACCAAGTCCCTCCTCATCACAGCCTCCCTTCAGGAAGTTGTAGGGTGCAATGAGGTCTCCCCTGAGCCTTCCATTCTCTAGGTTAAACAATCTCAGCTCCCTGAGCCACTCCTCATAAGACTTGTACTCCAGACCCCTCATATACATATATATACATATTACACATACAAATATACATATTATATATATACATATTATAATACATCATACATAATTTGTTTATACATTTTATTTTTAATAACTAAGCATCAGATCATTATCTGTCATTCCCTTGAGGCTTTTTGTTGTCTCCACGTTTCCTTAGTCCTCCATTTGCAGAGCCTCCTCTCTGCTTTGACTTTAGGAGCGGGACCTATGCAACTCTTTCAACATCGAATATTCTGCTATTCTATGATACAGATTCTTACATTTAACTATGTTGTTCATACCAAGCCCTGTGAGCCAGATGAGTTTGTGGAAAAACCTATATCTACAGCCTCTCTGCAGGGAAACAGAATATTTCACCAGAAACCACACCACATATTTTTAAATGGCCAGAGGATATATGTGGAGTGGGGCTGTTGTGGACAGAACTGGAGGGGATTGCTGTTCCTTGCTATTATTCATTTTCTAAACCATCCTTTCTGTTTTTACACAGGAAGAATCCTAGCCCAGTACTTACTTAGCAACACAAGAAAGCTAACTAGCCTATGGCTATGCAGCTGATTGTAGATACTATTTTGATATGTTAGAACAAAAGCCATAGCTCAGACTGTATGTGCAAGGCCATCTTAAAATGTTTTGCTTGACCATTTAGCTAAGCTTAGGCGTGTCTTTCATGAGGCCTTTTCATCTCCTCAAAAGATCTGTTAGGTTACAAATGAAGAAGTGTTTATAACTCAAATGCCTGTGTCTGGACCTGATTTTACTTTGAACTTTTGAGTTGGAATTAAAACCACTCTAAGTTCTGATTTCAGCTGATAAAATAAGGCTTTTACTTTTGATTTCCATCTTAGATAGTGAGGTTCAAACGTGGAATTGAGGTGACACATAGGACTGATCTTAAATAGCCAGCTAGAAAACTAGTTCAACCAAAAGAAAGTCCTGGAATACTAAGAAAGGAGGAATTGCTCAAGTCTTTCCGACAAAAACCTTGGAAACATCAACCAAGCACAAATTCCTTCCATGCCCTGAATTGGAATCTGAGAGCAGAAAAAAAAATAAAAAAAATGAGCATAATATTTCTGAGGTGAGCTCTCTGTTAAACATTTCCCAGACTTCTCTCAACTGGAAAAATTCTGCAGTAAGCAGAAGCAAGTGGAGAAAAACAAATGGAATTTGATTATCCAAGTCCTTTAAGCATCTTTGGATATCCGAGCTGTGACAAAAACAATTTTCTCTACAAATAGGGCCTAGA
This sequence comes from Excalfactoria chinensis, assembly GCF_039878825.1. NCBI lineage: Eukaryota > Metazoa > Chordata > Aves > Galliformes > Phasianidae > Excalfactoria > Excalfactoria chinensis. The sequence goes on from NC_092827.1 coordinate 46,953,542, forward strand.
AAATAAGTATAATGTATGTTTATATGTGTAAAATGTAATGAAGTGGATCAATATTAAGTGTATTACCTTCCTTTCACTGGTTAGATTTTTTCATAGTTAAAGGAAACACAGATTTGGTGCACTATGATACATAGCCCTCAACTAAATAAAATGCACTGCAGTAACATTCAATGGGGTTTTTGCATGCGTGTCTAAGTAATAGAATTAACAGTTTGCTACATTATATAAAGAGATACTTTTAAAAACAGAAATAACAGAAGATTCAAGTGTCAAACCCCAAAACCAGTAAGTCTGAGGAAAAATTTGTGTAGACTGAAACAAAGAAGCCCCTCTAGAGCAGGCAGCAGCTAGAGAATTCCAGTACTTCATGTACAACCATAGTAATCATCTTTTGTTTCATCAGTTTACACAAAATGACTTGTAATACCCAGGAATGGTAACTCAGATCTTCCAATTTTTCTGCTATTTACTTTGTTTGACTACCTATAAAATGTGAATATTTTGTACTATAAGGTAGTAAGTGCATCCAGACGATTACTTATTAACAATATCCAGCTGAGGAGCACTTTGATGGCAGAAAGCAAACCTTTTTCAGTATACACATGGCCAGATCCTTTTCATATTAATTGAGATTGACTGCACTTCTCTAAGGCTCCCCTACAGCGCAGCAGTAAAACACATTTTTCATTTAACAGCTGGACATGCCAACATGTCTTTAAGCACACTTCAACAAATTCACAACACACTGAGCATATATAATCTAAGTCAAGTAAGTCCAGCTCAAATGTAAAATGACAACCTTTTGTTGTGGCGGCACATGAGGAACAGAGCTGGAGGAGGAACTCATTTTTCCATCAGCCTGTATTACTGGAGACTCCCAGAAACCGTGAATGTATGCTATCTTCTTCTGGGTATCACATAATTGCCATCCTCCCAAGGACTACAGGCATCTTGGATGCACACTAGCAACTTGTATCTTATTATTTCCTCACAGTTTTCAGAGCAGAGAGGTAACCCTTTAGGCCTCACTTCGTCTTCACAGTCTTGCAGTACACTGCAATGGAGGAATGCACAGGAATGGAGCTGCCCCTGCCTCTTCCCTGCTCACTACTGCTGAGTCAGTCCCCTCCTCTGAAAATTCCCTCTGACAGATGACAGTGCACTCCTAAAATAATAGAATCATAGAATCATCAGGGTTGGAAATGACCTCTAAGATCATCCAGTTCAACTGTCCGCCTATCACCAATATTTTCCATTAAACTATGTCCCTCACAGAATCACAGAATGACCCGGGTTGGAAGGGACCTCAAGGATCATGAAGCTCCAACCCCCCTGCCTGGCAGGGTCACCAGACTTCCAAGTTTACTAGATCAGGTTGTCAAGGGCCCCATCCTAAATGGCCTTGAACACCTCCAGGGATGGGACTACCGCAACCTCCATGAGGCAGCCTGTTCCAGGACTTCACCACCAAGATCAAGCAACACACAGATGCCCCTATGCATACTAACAAAGCATCCTACCTCAAAAGCAAAGCTAGTTTCAGTAAACAGAAATTCCACCTGCTACTAGGATAGATGTAGTCTATGGGAGGTAGAATTAATCCATTTATTGAACACATAGCAGTAGAAATCTTACTAAAACCTTAGAAGTCTATTAAAACAGGATTTAGCCCAATGGATATTTAGTTTCAGAAATGCAAAGAAGTATCATTCAGACATGGTTCAGTTTCTATGAAGTGGTCAAAAGATTTGATCAAAACCTCTTTGCTGATGCTCAAGGCATTTGCAAAGACAGAGTAAACCTTTTCTTCAACTTGTACACAGCTACTAAGTTCAGCTAGAGAGAGAAAGATGTCCACTGGGAATCAGTAACTGCTCCCTAACTTCACTATTGATGACTTCTTGGTATTTGAACCTCAAAGGTTTATTTGTGGTGCTGAGCTTAGAGAAATGTCTTTTCCGCAACAGGCATCCCATTGCAGATTTCCCATCACCCTGTCTTTCTACATACATGTATACACACCAAGCCCTGCTCTCAGTTTTTCAATCTTTCTGCCCCCTATATCTTGGGTCTTTTTCTACCCAGGCCATTCTATGATTCTATGATCTTTGTGCCTTTGTCAGTGCACTGGACATCCCTAGGAAAACACAGATCCTATAAAATTAAATTAAACAAAACAAAACAAAACTCAACACATAAAAATCAACTACAAATGTTTGGGATAGCAAAACAAGTCAAATTGTGCCTATCTAATTTATTTTCCGTATTTTAAAAATGTGCTGAACATTTGCAGTTAATTTCTAATATTATGACTTCATTTACTGTATAGTTTTAATTGTTTGTCTTATAGTTAACAATTGTTACACATTGTTGTCTCCAGCTGCTTTTATCCAAATTCAGAGTGGACTTTGAAGACTGTCTCACTGCTTTAAGATACAGATTATTATAGCTGCCATGGATATGCTTTGCTAATATATGTCTTTTTAAAGGAGAGATCAAGATTTAGCAAAATATATGAGATAATTCCTGTCTTTGTTTAAACAGATCTAGCCCCTCAAAGCACATTCCTATTACAAGTAAACACATTTACACATTTGTATGTTCGACCTCAGTGTAACCATATGGAGGAGTGCAGCCCTTCAGTCAGATAATGGATGTAATACATGATAGAACACTGTAGTACAGTGTTTTTTCTGGCATGAGTTTGGGATGACTGCACTCATTAAGAGGGAGCTATTATTAAAGAACACACCCCCAGATTAGGTAGAAGAAACCAAAATAAGCAATCTAATTCATACCTATGAAGATACTAAAGTTATTTTAAAAGTTAGCAATTTTATAAATATACATGCATATTTTAATATATAAAACAAATATGAAGGTCATATAAAGGATATTCATGTGACAGATATGTGCATGTACGAGAGGATATATATTTATGTGTAATATAAAGGTAATAGGGATCTTCACGGACCTGGTCTTGTTTTGTGAACAACTACCACATGCTAAATCAGAACCTGTTGCAATTGCCACTGTCTGCAAAAGTTAACCCAATGTGTGATGAAAATTATAGTATTCACTGATAAAAGTAAAGAGAAGCCAGAAAATACTCAAAGGCTATGTTGAGCAGAGTTCCAAAAATAAGCCAAACCATGATTTCTGCAACCAGTTTTCCATCAAGACAACCAACATCTGTTCTCCAACTGCACACCGTTTGTGATATTTCAGACTCTGATCAAAATGAGCCTAGCTGCCACATCTTGACTGAGAATATCATAGGATGTTTGGCAGAAGATGTGGGGCCTGCATGAAGACATGGCCACCTGCAGTTTGGGATTTGCAGAGACCTCTATTAACAGTGAGCTTCAGTGTAGCAATATAAAACAAAACCAGTGCCTGAAAACAGTGAGGCCCAATCACAGACTTTATACTATGTGGGCTGCTCCAGAAGCAATGCCTCCTATTTTATTGTGTTGGTCCATAACATCAAAAACAGATGTTGATAGTATGGCAGTAGAGGCTGAACCTGCCCACAAATATTCTACTACATTTTGTTGCCATGTGACAGATAGCAGCAGAGGGGCAGCCTGAAAAAATGGTATCTGACATGGAAGTGCAGATGAAGCAAACAAAGGTGTGTCATTGAATTCCTCCATGCAGAAAAAAACTGTGGTCACTAACATTCATTGACGTTTGCTAAACATTTATGGAGACCAAGAGTAGATATGAGCTCAGCAAGGCAATGGATGGTGTGTTTCAGCAGTGGAGACAGTGATGTGGAAGGCAAGACAGGTTCTAGAAAACAAACACTCAGCTGTCATGCCATGAAATGGAGAGTATCTCTATCAGTTCATCCATGTAAATCAGAGGATTATGACCAGAGAACTGCGTGTGGAGCAGATTATTGGCTTCAGTACCTTGAAAAGGATGACAGCAATGTTGAAATATCATGGAGTTTTTGCAGTTAGTCTCACAAATGCTCACACAGAAACAGAAAGAACACCGTACTCAAGTTTTTTGGTCTTACTGAAGCTATACTAGACAGCAGGTGACATGGTGCAGTGCCACCACTATAAGTCAGAGTCAAAACAGAAGTCCATGGAGAACTGACATGCAAATTTCCTATTAAACAAAAGCCTCAAGTCCTCAGCAGATAAAACGATATGCACTGTCCTTTGGGGTAAGAAAGATGTGATCCTCCTAGACTTTCCTTAATATGGGATTTTGTTCCCCCATCCCCAAATAGACATTCAGAGAAATATCTCTTTCACCAAGGAACATCAGAAGGTACAGTAGTCGTCCCACATAGGTTTTATAAGTAGCTCTTCCCTCCATCATTCAGACACATTTAGTACCTTTGTAGATGAAAAATATTTGCTGCAAGTCATCATGTTCCAGGGTGCAGGGGAGGAACTGCTCATCCATTCCTCAAAGCTGGGAGGAAACAAGAAATATAAGATAAAATTGAATAAGCAGTCCTTTCTTACAGATATCTTTCCTCTGCTTTTGTTTCTACAGGGAATTGTTTTCTACTCCACTCTGAGGATCAAAGAAGATATAAAGGATAATTTAAAAGAAATTTCTTATTTGAAAAGGCTGATACCAATGAATACACTTTCAGGTCTGTCTCCCTGTGATGACAGCAGAGACAGTTTTCTTCTGTTTCAATTGCGTACTAAGATTTATCAGCAGTATTGCCTCAGATTCCAGCCCTGGCACCAAAAAAATACTGGCCCACTATTATAAAACATCTCCTAAGCAAATTAACATTCTGAATCTTGTTTTTTGGCACCCAGGATTCTGAATGTCAGCCTGCAAAGAAAAGTAGAGTTTATCATCTGATAGTTTAATTAGAATAGTTTCCTTCCTTCCATATATTCCAATGTATACATCTACATCTAACTACATATTCCAGGCTGGCTTCTGGCCAAGAGATACTATACTTACTTTAGCAGTCTTTGTGAAAATGCATGGGGTAGGTGAACAGGCTCAGCAACACAATGGGAAATACTAAAGGGAAGTAAGAAAGACTTATGCAAGGTAGAAAAATGTAAACATAAAGTATAGAAGACACAGAACTAAGGTAGGGAAGGAAGGGAGGAAAAAAAAGTCAGTGAGAAAAGGAGAGCTCTGCATTGATCCCAAGTAGATCTCAGATCTACACATGAAAATAGCGGGTCCACAGAATTCTCCATTCCTCCAATGAATCACAGATCATTGAGACATTTAAACTACATATTTTATATTACCATGAATTTTCAATTTCTTTGTACTCTCATTCTTGAAGATCAGGATATTATTTCTGCTTTTGAAAATTATCAGTTAGGTCGCATTGTTCTTGACATCACTGCTGATGTTTGAATGTAATATAAGGTTTCTGAGCTCCCTAAACAAAAGGATAGAATAGGGAAAAAGGAAGTAAGGAAGTAAGGAAGGAAGGAAGGAAGGAAGGAAGGAAGGAAGGAAGGAAGGAAGGAAGGAAGGAAGGAAGGAAGGAAGGAAGGAAGGAAGGAAGGAAGGAAGGAAGGAAGGAAGGAAGGAAGGAAGGAAGGGAGGGAGGGAGGGAGGGAGGGAGGGAGGGAGGGAGGGAGGGAGGGAGGGAGGGAGGAACTCCATTCTGGAGTTTTTGGAGTTGCAAACATGATTAATGGCTTCTAAAAGTCTTTTGAGTAATAGCTACTAAATGATGCCACATAAATTTTTTTATACTCCTGGCAAGTAATTGTTCCCAAAAGATTCCTGTTCAGTGTTCCTTCTTTACAGGACATGAAGGTTCACAGAATAAAGAATATTAGCTCAAGAGTACTTAAATCACAAATCTTAAATGGAAAGAAGTACTAGTTTTGCAAAAGACCTTGATCTCTGTGGAAGATAACTGTATTTTAGTTCTAATAGCTCTTTCAGCTGAAAACAAACTGCACACAGTGATGGACTATAAACCACTAGGACTTGCATGCTAATTCCTTTCCATTTATTTTCCTTTTATTTCTTTTCCATTAACAAACGGTGTTCCCCAGCACTCAGTGCTGGGACCACTTCTGTTTAACATCTTCACTGATGACCTTGATGAAGGGATTGAGTGCACCCTCAGTAAGTTTGCAGACGACACCAAGTTGGGAGGGAGTGTTGATTTGCGAGAGGGAAGAAAGGCTCTACAGAGGGACCTGGATAGACTGGATTGATGGGCCAAGGTTAACAGCATGAGTTTCAATGGGGTCAAGTGTTGGGTCCTACAATTTGGTCACAACAACCCCAGGCAACCCTACAGGCTTGGGGAGGTGTGGCTGGAAAGCTCCCAGGCAGAAAGGGACCTTGGTGTGCTGATGAACAGTCAGCTGAATATGAGCCAGCAGTGTGCCTAGGTGGCCAAGAAGGCCAATGGCATCTTGGCTTGTATCAGGAATGGTGTGGTGAGCAGGACTAGGGAAGTCATCCTGCCCCTGTACTCAGCATTGGTGAGGCCTCACCACAAGTACTATATTCAGTTTTGGGCACCTCAGTACAGAAAGGACATGGAGGTACTGGAGCAGGTCCAGAGAAGGGCAACAAGGCTTGTGAAGGGCTTGGAAAATCAGCCCTATGAGGAGAGGCTGAGTTGAGCTGGGGCTGTTTAGTCTGGGGAAAAGGAGGCTAAGGGGAGACCTTATTGCTCTCTTCCAGTATCTGAAAGGTGCTTACAGTGAGAGCGGGGCAAGTCTCTTCTCAGTGGTGACAGGTGACAGGATGAGGTGAAACAGCCTCAAGTTGTGCCAAGGTAGGTTTAGGTTGGATGTTAGGAAACACTTCTTTACAGAAAGGGTTGTTAAGCACTGGGATAGGCTCCCCAGGGTGGTGGTCAAGTCACTGTCCCTGGATGTGTTTAAGAGCTGTTTGGATGTGGTACTCAGAGATATGTTTTAGCAGAGGGTTGTTAGAGTTAGGGTACCACGGTTAGGCTGTGGTTGGACTTGATGATCTTTGATGTCTTTTCCAGCCTGAGTGATTCTATGATTCTATTTTAACCCTAGTTCGCTGCTTTTGCTGAAGGAACTGATTCTCAGCAGTAGTGTGTACCACTTTGTCACCCAAATAAGACAGGAAAATTATCACCTCCTGTGTCAACTGGGTTCTTCTACAGGTGTTCATGAGAAGCCTCATGACCATCAAGTCTGAGCTCCTCTTTGGATGGGCCATAGCCATTGCTCCAAATTGTTTTATGAAGTGTGATTGATTTACGAATAACATTTGAGCATTGAACTGGAGTCCGATGATGAGACACTTCACTGCACCAATACACCCACATTCTGCAGCAGCTCTTCCAGAAGACAAAGGGCATAGCCACGGGGCTATGACAGTAACTGTGTTGCAAGGACATATATATTACAACATGCATTACTCATAACAGGAAAAAACTGAAGCCCTGTTAATGCTCAACATCAGTTCTCTTATAATTCTGCCTTAAAGAGCTTTACAATTGCATGCAAATATCTGCAAGATAATAAATAAATGAATTAAAAATTGCAACAAATGAGAGAGTACCACAAAATACAAGTGATGTGACTTAATATACACTGAAATGAGTTATTTTCTAGTTTATATTTGGCATTAAGTTTATGGCACAACAGGCATATAACAGAGTTGAGAATGTTTTGATGTACCAAATTTCACGTGGCTTCACTGTTCAGAATTAGTATTTTTCAGAGTCATCTGAAATATGGACAAGGCCCACAGCAGTTTTCTTTTTAGTGGTTCAGCATCATGGTGAAGGGGTAGGAATCCTTTTAAGATGTCTGCAAATGGATTTCCTTATGCAGCAGAAAATGCAAGATGAAGCAGGTAGGAAAAAAAATCCAGATACGGAAAATGCTGTTTAGTTGTCTTTTATTTATTTATTTATTTTATCACAGGAATTCTTATTTTGCCTTTCCCCTGAAATGTAAACTTTTAAAATATTTCAAGAATTTCTTGACTGTATTTAAGTACAAGTGAATGAGCCAGATGCCTGAAGGAAAATGTTAAGTATTTAAATCTGTTTTATATTCTCTGCTCTGAGAGTCATTCTCTTGTCATAGCTTTTGCAAGGTACAGTAAAGGGAAAAGATAACTGTCCAGGGTTGAGTAACACATTCAAAAGATTCAAAACTTGAATATCAGCCTTTGAACTATAAAATCAAGAATATTTTTAAGCATAAACAGTTATTCTGGCCTGAAAAAGAAGTACAAGATAGGAAATAAAACATATTTTTCAATCACAAAAAGACAAAAGCCGTATAATTAATAGCATTGACTTTTAAAATATATTTATTTTATCAATATTAAGGGGAGAAATGATTGATTTCATGTGTAAGTAGTTTCATATCTGTGATTTTAAGGTGAAAATCAACTATACAATTTGTAGAGAAAGCAAACACAGGCAAATTTTCACAATATGAGATCTGTCCCAAAGTTTTTCCGTGTCTTCCAACTTCATATTTTGGTCTATACAATATATTACCAACCCTTTCATACCTTATCATTTTGATATCATATTTACTTTACAGTAATGATAAAGTACAGTTTTGTCTCCCAGATACCTAAACTAGACTAAGGGAGGACATGCAAAATAGGTGTAGTAGCTACCACATTTGGAACTGGACACATTAATTTCAAACTACAGCACAATTAATAAGAAATTAATTGGAAATAATCTATTAAAAATAAATTTGCATGGTTAAAATTTCAGCAGAATACTCTTAAAGCTGATAAATTTTTCATAGTTTTTTAGTGAAATGAAATCTGATTGGAAACTAATTATACATAGCACGAAATTGTGACTGATATTAAAACAAACTTTAAAAAAAGAATTATTATTTACCTATTTCCTGCTATTTGGTGAAATCATCTCTCTTCTTGGAACATCTGTATACCAGGATTTGGCAGGTTGATTTAATTTATTAATATTTATGTTTTATTAGTCCAGATATTTTGACATTTTAATGACAAATTTGTGGTATCTTTTATTTCATAATGAAGTAATTTTTTTCTTGCCACAAGTTTCCTGGTTAAATTGAATTTGATGCCTTTTCTGGCAACTCTGCTACGCTGTATGAAGCTGGCCTTTAAGAACAACTACTCAATCCTGATTTTGATCTCAGAGAGAGTGTTTTTTTATTCAGAAGAGGAACAGCTTGTTGCACCTGTTTCAAGAAGAATAAAGATGTACCGTAAAATGCAATCTGCACCACTTCTGATGAAGTATATGTCTGTTAATGATGTGATTTACCTGTTAATTGTCTACGAGGTTGTTAGTGAGCAGTTCCTTCTAGGAAGTCTTGATAAAGCAAAATGATTTATATTTGGACTTCTGCTGTCAAGCTTTTGGACATTAAATGCTTGTAGGAAAATGACAAGATAAAAATAGCAAAGCTGTGTTTATTCCATCTTTTTGAAGAGGATATTGTAAATCAAAGAGGGGAAGCAGATGGTAGGAGAGAGGTCTATGAGGCAAGCAGGGGAGAGAAAGCTCTGGAAAGGTCTACTAGCTCTGGAAAGAGAATGGAAATTCAGATCAACAAATACTAATATAATAATAGTGAGAAACATAGCAATATGTTAAAATCATAGAATCATAGAATCACCAAGGTTGGAAAAGATCTAAAAGATCATCCAATCCAACCATTCACCTATTACCAGTAGCTCCCACTAAACCAAAAATAACAGGTTTTACCCCCAACAATGGGTTAAATTAAAGACCAATTACCATTTAACCCACGTTACCCTCACAGAAATCTCTGAAATACATTTAACAGTTTATATTTAACAATGTTTGTTTAATTCCTGTTTGTCATTTTCACATCTTCCCTCTTCAGCTCTTACTGTATTCTGCTTTGGAGACACTGAATAATGCTTTCTGTTGTACAACTGGAGTAAAGACAGTCCTACAATAGGACACGGATCAGCAGAAGACAGCTTTCCTGTCTGTGAATTCCACAACTCATTTTTATTATACTGTGAAAAATCAGACTAAATATAGTCAGGATTAACTGAGAGAGGAACCAGCACTTCCAGTGTAGCTTCTTAAATCACAAAGAACAAGAGGGAAAAGCTCTTTTAAATAAACGGGAGAGTTCTCACTTTCACTCACCTGATTTGTATTCTGTTTCTGAAAAATAATAATTACAGCAACAGTCAGGATGCTAAATGTGATGCTCCTCCCAGGAAATATTGCAGTGCATGGAGTCATATTGCAAGGAATCTCTTCATAAAATATTGTTTTTTACTTTTGGCAGTGTGATAGTTTTAAAACAATATCAGAAGCAGCTACATTGTACATTTTTATACTAAACACTTGAGCAAAAGAAATAAAAAACTCAAGGCAACAGTATCAACACTGGATTTATAGGCAGGTACACAAAACCTCATCAATAGCTCTTCCTACCTTTGGCTCAGTCTAAATTCCTGCTGCTGATTTATACACCAGAACCTGCACAGACTCAATATGTCTGCCTCACACATATCAGAAATGCATGTTTTCTACGGATCAAGTTCATGTTTATCTGGGATCTTCCAAAGTTTTAAGGCATATCTCACAACTGCCACTTTGTTATTGCTAAACCCTGGCATGAGTATACATTTAATTTTGTTTGAGTTCTACCTTAACCATAAATTAAATAAGATACCAGAATTTCATGACTATCTCTAAATGGAAATTTGCTGTGAGATAAACAGTAGCATTTTAAAAATGTGTTCACAATCATCAACATTGTGAGCTATGTACCATGAACTCCAAGTACTGAACTGCACAACATTAAAGTCAATGAAAGTATGATTTCTAAACCAAAAACCCAATCTGAGTAGTTAATCGTGAGGTAAAGGAACAAGGAAGTGAAAGGTACCCTTGATAAGCAAAAATGTTAGTCTAAACAAATGTCCAGGTTCCAAAATGGCATAACTCAGTTTTCCTGCCTAGATTTTCAGCAGTTTCAGCACAATACTCTTCTATATGTCCATCCAAAAATAGGTTTAATTTTGCTCCAGATTTAAAAGAGGATCAAACTCAGTGGGGCTTGGACTAGATGCAAAAAAAAAAAAAAAAAAAAAAAAAAAAAAAAAAAAAAAAAAAAAAAAAAAAAGGTTATTTTGATCTTATTTTTACTTGTACCTGTTGATTTCTTTTTTGGGAAAGAAATAAAGTGTATTCTCAGTACATACATTATAGAATATATATATATGTTTCTGAATAGAAGGTGCCTTGGAATACTAACAAAAAGAGAACCTCTAAAAGTCCAAATAGTGTACTAAAGAACCTAAGTTAATATACTCCTATAAAAAGACCTAAATCTTTTTTGGATTCTGTCCCATTGAAGAAAAAAACAGTAGTAGTACCATATCACTTGAAGTTGTCAAGTGGTAAAGTTGCAGCTTTCATTCTTGAAAGGCAGGGAAAATCATACAGTAGCTGAAAGCTAAGCATCTTCCTTGATATTTTTGTCATTAGGAAGGACCTCATCATCCACAGTGTTTTGTGCATGAATAATGTGAGATGACTAACTTCCAGTGTCGTCAAACTTAAGATGCTACTAAATTTGTTTTATTTTGCTTATTTCTGTTACGTCACTAGTAGAAGATTTCCTTTGGAAAAACTGAATGTATTCAGATTCTTACACATACTAATAAAATCCTTTTCTGCTAATGAGTAGGGTGACAATCACAAAATAGGGGCAAATGCATGCTACCTCAGAGGCTAAACATTCAAGACTGTAACCACTTTATATTGTTTACAGATTGCAAAATCACTGCAAACTTTGGCTTAAATTAACTATATTTCCATGAGCTTGTGTTCCAAATTAAATTTAGCATAGGAAGCACAAGATTCCACTCAGAGTTTTAAATGTTTCAGGAAACTTAAAGATATTAAACTGAGTATGATAGTTAAACTTCGTTAGCACTATTCATTTAACCATAAAAAGCTGAACGTTCTGCTTGTGTAGTCAGTGTAGGTCAGACATTTATTATATAGAATACATTATATTTTCCATTGAGTGCGTTTGTCTGCATGTGTTTATCTTTCTGTGCATATTTATTTTCAAAGTATTTTCACATATCTGAAGATATATAGTGTTGCACACACTTTTATTACACAGAAACTGGGTTTGTATGCTACAGCTCGCTCAATGTACAGATCAAGTTAACAGATACTTCATTAAAATTCTGGTTAATATGGACCTGGAACAAATTAATTTTTGTGGTTCATACCTTTCAACATAGACAGAAAAGATTTTACATGCTGCAAATCACAGAATTTTAGAATCACCAAGGTTGGAAAAGACCTCCCAGATCATTTAGTCCAACCATCCACCTACCAGCAATATTTCCCCACTAAACCATGTTCCTCAAATATTTTTTTATCATCTCCAGGGACAGTGACTCAGTCACCTCCCTGGGAGAGGCTGAGAAAACCTGAGCAGGTTGGGGACAAGTGGGACAGTATTCCTTCTTCACTGCCAAAATCATTAGTTAAATAGCAGCAGAATGCCTTGTAAAAAATCTTTTATGGAGACTCTGGAGCCTACTGCTTTGAATTCTCACCCTGGATCCTGTATCTCCTTACTCAGTTTTCATCATTAGTTTCTGGCTCTTTACACCCTTTTACACTATTTTCTGGTATGGCTCTACTGCCTCTTCCCCATTTTGAGCTCCAGCTCTGCCTTCATGGTGTCTGCTGATGCAAAAAGTCAATTTTAATATTGGTACAATGAGACTTGTAGGAACAGTCTTCCTGGCACAAACTTCCTCTACTCTTACAAAGTCTTCATAATACTTACCTCAAATATCAACGGTTCTCCTTGCAGACCTTAGTACAGATGTAGCACATGAAGTACATTTCAACAACCAGGATGGATATTTATCATATTAGAGGTGTTTTATAGAGTTCCAGTTCTAGATATGATGGGACTTACTGATTTTCCACTGGCCTTTTCAAACTTCAGCTATGTTTTTCCACTGACGCAAATATTTATACTTTCTTAAATCCAAGATGAAATACCTTTTTTGGTCAGTGTTACTGACATTTGATGGTACCAAGGGTGTCCACTGAACAAGTACACACTGCCTTTAAAACAACAGTCTGTCTTATAAACCAACTGAGTCATCAACAGTATCTGCAAGCATTTCTTTCCTTGAAGATATAATTTAACCAGCATGACTCCCTAACCAGGAGAAACAAGAAATATTTTTCAAGTAACTCCCATTTTTGGTCCCACAATGGCTGAAACCTACTGATAGAATAATGGAAGAGATCAAAAAGACGCATTGCAGACCGGGCTTTTGGGAGGCTCCAGCAAGAACAAGCAAAACCACTGGTTGCATTAGGCTGTGACATGTTGGCCTTGAGCTGGGCCCTGTCCAAGCACACCTTGCCAACTCTCCTGAGAGACTGCTGATCCATGCGGTCACTCCACCTTCAGGAAGCCTTTCCAAATAGGAATGTAGGTTTTTACCCTTAGAAAGTCAAGTTAGCAGAGCCTGTCAAATAAACAAATCTGCCTGCAGCCTCATGGTGCCAGCACTGCATTAAATGTTAGACATAACAACATTTTTCTTCTAGACAGCAAAATACGCTGTCCCTCACCAGCGCTCAGCACAACTGGCTGGGTTCCCCACGATGCTCCCACCCAGCTTGAGCTCCCAGCACACCGAGGAGGCCGGCATCCCACACTGCTGGGATGGATCATGGAGCCGTGGGCAGCTTCTGCAGTCCTGCACACTCCCCACTGCCTTCCTGGAGCACAGCCAGCCACAGGCTGGGCTCTGGAGCTGAGACTGCCAGGCCACCTGCCTAGGTGAGCTATGGTCACAGAGGTACACATACCTTAAGCCATTTCTTGAACCTACACCACAGGAAAATGAACAGAGTGGAAATGTTCTTGATTCTGTGAACTGCAGCAATGCTCTGAGCTGGAGTAGTTTGGTATCAGTCTTCTTGCTTTCTAGCTTCCAGCAATGATGTTTTAGACAGAATTTCACAGGATATGATTTGCACGTTCCTCCCTTTCTGGGCACCAATGAGCATGTAGAATATTGCTGTAAAGTACATAGCAATGGTTATTAGGATAATAAACTCTACGAAGAGGCATGCTCTTCTCTCTGATTTATTCAGTCAGACTGATTTCTTTTCAGTGTCAGAAAATATGCTTCCTCCAATCTCACAGCTCTCAGAGTCATGTCACAGTATTTTTTTCTGGAATGAACAAAGAATAATAGGAATTTTCAAGCTCAGTTTTCACTTGAGTGTTATCTGCCTTAGTCAAATTGCAGCTTGGCTGGAATATGTGCCACATTTATGGAGTAGGAGACAGAGCAAAGAATGCTGACTCAATTGATTTAAGACCCTTGGCCCTTCTCATCAACATCTTATCTCAGAGGTCCCTGCTCTCCCCCCACACCTACTCTCCTTCCTCTCCCCTCCTCATGCCAGTTCAGCTCCCCTCACACAAATGTGAATGAGCTAATGAGAATTTTGTTGGCTCAGAAAAGCAAGCAGTGCTTCAGCTGCACTCAGAAGCACCTAGCTCAAGTCTCTACAATTTTCTACTCAGTCAGACACAGGCAGTAATTTGTTCAGCTGGTTCTGTGAAAGTGAGATGCCTCTAAAACTGCCAGCCCTTCTGTTCCCTGCATCACTCCAGCTGACCTTTCGCTATGCTTTTACTCCAGGTTATTGTTTTAATTCTGGAATGAAAAGCTGGTCGGTCAGATCTTGTTTCTTCATTACTTTGTGGTTTTTTTTTTATACTTCAAGCTCTGCGCAGTATGTTGGAGGGACGCGCTGCATTCACATGTTTTGTGTCCTTTCTTCACTTTTCTGAAATGAGTTTCTTGGCATGCAAAAGAAAATGTCAAAGAAAAGAGTCTCATTGTTTGGAAAAAAAAAAATAAAATTGCATTTATTAAGTGAGCAATTTATCCTTTTTTTCTCCTCTGAGTAAAGGTTACTTTTTTGGCCAAACATCATGTCATGCAAAAATAGGCATAGAAGCTAACTAACCTGCTTCAGAAATAGTACAGTACATATTAGGGCATTGCTACTAGCCCTGCCCTGGGCTTTCTAGGTCATGCAGTATTTTACTGCTCTTATGAGTCCTCATTTTCACAAGAGAAAGTGATCAACCATTTCAACCCTTCTCATCTGTGATATGCCTTAGACTTTCCAGATCAAATCAGCAGCTTGCTGGTTTGTTTACCACCACACTGGGTCTCAGATATTCCTAAGTTATCCATTGGATAATATCTCAGCAAGCATTGATGAACACAGGATTTGGATCTCCACTATCTCTTATGGCCGATCTTTCTCATTAAGGCATAAGCAGGATCTCCTTTTCAAAATAATGCAGGTTCTCAGTATATAAAATACATGCAGATGCCTGATCTGTCCATCCATTATTCTGCAGCTTACGTAACAAGTAAGATGTCAGTTTCTGCTAGTACATAAGTAGTGGGTTTAAGTTTTCAGTCAAACTGCTGTCATTAGACTTGGGACCATTTTGTTCAATTTCACTATTTTGAAATTTTATGAGGTAGAAAATAGGCAGCTATTTTGAAAATAAAATAAAATAAAATAAAATAAAATAAAATAAAATAAAATAAAATAAAATAAAATAAAATAAAATAAAATAAAATATTAACACAATATTTAATTTTCATACTTTTTTCCCCCACAATTAGTTGTTCTGGTTGCACTTAACTGCAAGCATGCCTGTGAGTCTACATCTCGTGTCTGCCATGTCAAATGCACTATGATCTAAAAAATCACACAACGTGTACAATCCAAAATGGTACAATCAGCTTTGCGTAATGAAACAAAATACACACATTTTTCCAGCTAACAAAATAATTCTGTGCACACTTTTTTCCAAGAGAACAGACTTTGTAATGAGTTAATATGAGCAGTTTAACTCAACTTGGCCTGTATTTATTTTCAGCATCTGTGACAAGGCTTAACAGCTTTCTCAATGTCATTGCTCACTGAAGTCAGAAGAAAATATCTCTGTACCTCAGATTTTTCTTTCTCCAAGTGGTCTCCATCTTTTCTTCTGCTTTTTTTCTGCAACACATTATAAATCACTAGGTTGGCCTACAAACATTTCTCTCTTCAGTTGATAATACAGGTGGAAAAATGCTGCCCAAGCTACTGCTGTTCCCATCTTCAACATTTTGTCTATTGGGTTTCATCTGAGCTGTAGCAATGGCACTTTGCTTGTTTGTCCTCCACTTGAGGATAGGCAAGAATTTATAATGCAATCTAGATCTGCTGGCTTCCTTGACTTTCTATTGAATGGTTGTGAGAATATGGTTACATCTACCAAATCTTCCAAGATTCATTCAAAAACATGAAATCTCGTACTGAATGCATTTACACTCAGAATAACATTCTCCATAGTCTTGTATTTCAGCTAGGTATGTTCCTTTCTTGGGAAATTCTGTCAGGAGTTAATTACCAAAAACCTGGTATTCCTTTTTTGTTTTTTTATTTTTGTTTGGGTTTTGTTTTGTTTTGTTTTTCTCTATAGTAGTTCAAAACAAAAATCCTATCATTTTACCCTCTTTTGTCCCCTTTCACTTTAACTGTGAAATAGCTCTGTCAACCTTAATTTAGTCACTACATAAGTTATGTGATGGAACATCAGTACTCCAGATACCTCTGCAGAAAAAATTCACTGTTATCTTTAAAATGTAAAAACATCCAGGCATTAGAAACAACTACTATCAGAAATAAACAATCTTTTGTCAGCATGCTTTTTGTTTATGTGCACATGTAGCTCTCTGTCCAGACATCTTAAATGTTCTCCAGATACTCAACTGTATTTTGTTTTATTTTAGGGAAGGAGGATGCTGTTTTTCAATGTGTCAGTGTATAGTGCTTCTATTTACAAAGAAAACCTCAAAAATGTAACTTACTGTCTGAATTTACAGGACACCCAAAATAACAAGTCAAGGTGTAAGTGGATTTTATTTATTTCTACCTGTGCTAACTCTGATGATAATAAGGGCATTTTAAATGTTAGTAAATCAACTGTTTATCAAACCATGTAAGAGATGAGGGGATAGTTCATACAGGAAGAGCTACGTACAATTTTTGAATGATTATCCCTTTCAATAGATCTTCAGTGATGTAATAATTAAGTGGTTGCCAAGAAATGATGCAAAAGGGGTCATTTTTTCCAGAACAGGGATACAAAACTAAGAACATTTGTCTCACAAGTTTTGCTTTTGTTCCTAATCTTTTTGCAATATTATTCAGAAATGAGTAGCCAGAAATTTGCACCTCGAAACTGGTTTGCTTACAGTGCTTGTAAAGAAGCATCTCTGCCACTGGAGATTTTTGCTTTATTTAATAATTTCCCTGCTAAGATATTCCTGCATGAACATTTTTCCTGTGCTACTTTTCACCATTACATTGTATATGGGGTTTCTTAAGGCCTCTGACATTTTTATTTATATTTTTTTATTTCTGCTTAGTCTTGCCAAAATAAGTGGTTTTAAAAGCTTTTAAAACTTATCTGTGTTACTGACCATCAAGCACAAATTGCTACTACTGGAAAGCATGAACATCAAAACATTTTGCCTGAGATGAGTACAAATCTACTTGTACCATACTTTGTTGCCTCTTAGCTAGGTACATGCATTCAAGTAATCAGAAACTAGGAGACAGAAATGGAAACATCAAGCACCTCTTTGCTGCCCTAAAAAATGGCAATTCTACTGAAATGGAGGAAGACTGTAGGGCAACACTTAATGATGGGAGGACACCTCTTCAAGAGCTTCAAATACCTCTGTAAAAATGAAGCATTGTGCCTCCAGAGGTTTCCAAATGTTTCCAAAGCATTCTTTACAATTCATCAGGAAGGCAAACCTCATATTTTTATGTTTAACCTTTGCAAAAGTGCCAAAGCTTTGTGCTAGCAGAACCCGTGGAACAGGGACCAAAACAGTATTTTAGTTATGACCAGTCACATTCTGTGAGATATACAGAAATGAAAGTAAGAAAGATGGGTGTGAAGCTTGGTCAGTCCAATTCACCATTCTGAAAAAATAAATCCATTTAGCTGCCCTTTCAATAAAGAGAGAACTATTTCTCTGCAGCAGATCACAGTTGATGACTGCTGATTATTTGTTGTGCCCAGTTATGAGCAAATGTGATACCCCACAGACTTCTTTTCTGCAAAAATGTGGGGAAGTCTGCTGAACATTTTTAATAACTTATAATTAAAGTTAACTTTGCAAACATAGCGTTTTATGTGCTAATGCCTGTGTGCCAGATGAATGATTACTGTAAATGTGTCAGTTAAAGAGTCCAGTGACAGCTCCATATGTGCTCTATAAAGAAATTAGTAAAGCTTGCCCTGATCAAAAACAGAGTGATTGACTCAATATTTCAGGAGCTCAGAAATATGAAGGCTGGTTAGAGATCTGAAATAGACTTAAGCAGATGACCTAATACCTTTTGTAATCCTCTCTGTACTGCATTGACATCCATGTCCTCCAGACCATTCTCTGTCCCTGAATGCACATGCTTACTTTGTATAAAACCAAATATTTGCTTTGTAGAAGAACAAATAACTTGAAGACCTCACTGCTACTGGGTTGCTTTATGACCACCTTTCTAAAGGAACTGTCACTGATGGGGACTGATGAATGATTGGACAGAGCTCCTTACGCAAGCTTCATGCAAAATCACATATCTCTGCAGAGGTGAGGGCTTTCTCAAATAGTGGTATGGCATAGGAGAAAGGTAACTCTGAAAGCAGTATCCTGTGCACTTAAAGGTAGGTCATTCAGACTTCCCTGTGCAGCTCCGCCACTCTCAAAAAGCACTTTCTGGTGGGAAGTACTTCAGACTAAGAGAACGCATGTATCTTCAGTCTCATTGTATTTCTTCCAACAGAAAGCAGAGATTTTACAAAGATGGTATTGTGTTTTGGGTCAGCTTTGGGTTAAGTTTTTGAAGTAGAGTAGGAGATAACATTAACTGAAATAGTTTGGTATTAGTTCCAGAGGTAATTCGTTTCTCTCATATCATCAGCTTCAAGTGCTTCAATATGTTATTAATTTCCAGCCACAGAGCATGGCCTTTTCAAGGAATCAGATGATGAAAGAGCTTGTGCATGTTGCTTTTGTTCAACAACAGACCTGTCTTTTATATACTTGAAGACATTTGTACGGCATAATTTATTTTCAGAATTCTCAGACTTTGCTTTTCAAACTACAGTGATCTCTTGAAGGTTAATTCTCTCTCCATCACCTCCTGAAAACCAATGATTTCTATTCATCTTAGCACGGAAATGAGAGACCATAGACTGACTATATATTCGTTCGCATTACCATGCATAGTGGGTTTAATTGAAAAAATCTGCAATAGCTGCAAGGCCTACTGAAAAGCACAAGCTCAGAACTAAGTTAATTCAAAGTAAGTTTCACAGCCATTTAGATTTGATACTGACCAGTCACCATCAACTAGTCAGAACCACCTTCTTTGTATGTATCTTAGCATTGGTGTTCTGGAAGCTATTTGCCTCCTGACCACTGAAAGACAGAAAAAGAAAAAAATTTGCATAATCAAAAGAAATGAAGAACTAATTAAAAGCCTCTGTGTTTCTAACTGGTGAGAAAACTCTAGCAAGTATTCTCCATTCCTGTGCCATGGCAGGACCTACTCACAAAACGCCCAGAACAGGCTCAGAACAGGTAGGAATGGTGCTTTGCTTGTCCTCAGCCTGTTTGAACTTATTTTTTTTAATCATGCATGCTAAATTAGATGAAGTAATCAGTTCTGAAGCATTACCATGATTCTCTTTATAAATGAAATAAGACTGTGCAGTAGGGGTAACAAAACACAGTTTACTGCCAATATGCTCACTAGGTCCAGAGTCTAAATAGGCAAATAATTTCTCTCTAAGGTATTGTTTTACAATGAGCAAAGGATTGTTTTAAAAATAAAATTAAAAAAAAAAAAAAAAAAAAAAAAAAAAAGTGGATTCACACTTGACTTCTGTACTTCATTGGCATGTCTTCAAGCACCACGTCTTCCATGGCTGTGAAATGAACAGCTGCTGCAACTATAGACTTGTGGCTTGGCTTGTTATGATTTCATGAAATTGCAACATTTTTCCAATAATGTCTGTTTCTGTGTTTGCTGATTATGGTTTCTTTTGAGATACCTCCACATTTTTATATCCTTCCCTAGCGTCTGGTATTTCCATATATTTACTTAGCTGTGGTGTCTCCTTATTCTGAAAATTGACTTCTCATCCTCTCTAAGCAGTACTCATGTATTCTAAAGTACAGTCAGTGTTTAGGTCTTTAGATTTATGAATTGTTGAGTTCTTTCTGACTCTAGCAACAAGTACTCTTCTGTTTCTGCTTTCTAAATTTTAGCATAGACCAGCCCTCAGCATCTGACTTCTGAAGAAATAACAGCAGCAAAGAACTTGGTTGTTCTGTTCTGTGCTTTCTTCGTGACTTATTTATGGTGACGGTTTTTTTGTTTGGTTTGGTTTGGTTTGGTTTGTGTGTGTGTGTGTGTGTGTGTAAAGTTACAGTAGCTTTAAAGACCTCCAAAAAAATGATGGTCCCTGAATTAAAGAGTGTATGACTCATAGTGTGAGAAGTATGACAAGCGATAAGCAACGTCAAAACATGTAGTAGACAAGTTGCTAAATGACAGAATCATAAAAATAAAGCAAAGGCAGTGGGTGAAATCTTGATTCTGTTAAAAACTGTATCATCACATAGGAAGCCTGAGGTTCCCTTTTAAGGAGAACAACATGACTAAAGCAATGTTGTAATAAAAATGCTAACATGATCCTTAAAATTATTCTAAACAGATAATTTTAGATAAGATATGGAAGTATTAATGCCATTGTACATAGCAGCAGTGAGGCTTTATCTAGAGTACTTAGTACTGCTCTGTTTACAAGAAAAAAAGTAAACAATTTTAACTTGTTTAGGTGAGCAGAATAAAAACTGAAGGAGTAAGTGTGCTGCCTAAAATATAAATTATTATGAGGACAAACATAAAGGAGACAACAGTACTTAGCCATTCAACTGAAGGACAGTAATGGATTATGGATAAATGTGCAGAAGATCAGCAGGACAAGCTGTAGACTATAAGTTGTAAGAGGCTACAAGCCAGCAGAGCAGGGATACTTTGCAAACTTAGCGACAAGACAGAAAGGGGACTATCATTAGGGGGAAATGGGAGGATAATTTTATGACAGTCTCTGCAAAATAAAGCACCGCAACAGCAGATGTAATTTCATCTCTGATCTAAATACTGGCGGCAACAGAATCACTTCTGAAAGCTTTCTTCTTTCTACATGGAAATTTTGCTCTGATGAGCTCTAAATGATTCCTAGATGAAGAGGCCACATAACAGACAGTTGTTCATAGTGCTGAGCTTAACCTTATGATCAAGTGAGAAACAAAAGCACTCAGTACACTGCAGAAACTGCTTAGCTTTTTGAAGATTTAGCACCTTCTAAATAAATGATTTCTCTGTTACTGTTCAGTCCTAGCCTGCTGACATAAAAGGTAGTGTTTTCACTGATGTCATCAACAAAGGGACAGGGCAATTTTTTAAATTATTAAGTACACAATGAATCAAGTGATTGATTCCACCGTTCATTATTATTTCAAGCCAGATGCAGTGTTTCATTCAAAAAACATTATTTCTTCTTCTGTGATAAATGTCCTGCTTCTGAACTCCAAATCTTCATAAAAAGCTTTGGTGTCATATCTGGGAAGTCCTACTGCAGGTAGCATTTTTGGGAATTTCCTAAGATCTCAAAAAATGCTTGATTGATCCAGTCACACATACACACAATTTCCTTCTCTTCCATTTGGAAATGAATTGTGATTATCAAAAAGAGCACCCTCTCACATTTTCTAACACTAAAGAATTCATTACCTTAGGAAAAATCATATAAATTACTTATGAATGGCAAAGACAGGCAATCATTAACATTGCATTTCAGTTAATTACTAAATTACTCCTAATTAATTGCTAAATTACTCCTAATTAATTCAGTTACTCCTACCTGAAAGTACTGCATAACATCAATAAGGAGATTTAACAGGTCTACAAAGGCCTGAATTTCAAAAGACTGGTAACATAGAACATCCTTGAAACTGAGAAGCCTTGTGCTGAGAATTTTGGTTCAGGTCTACCTCTGCTAGTTAAAAGGTGCTGAGCATCAGAGCCTGGGAGGAATAGGCTTAGCAGGAGCAGATCTGCTGGTGCACTGGTGTCAGATCTATACAACTCTGAGAGCGCTTCCCTTTTCATTACAAGAGGTAATCCCTGAACGGGTTTATAAACTGGTCAGATGTGATGCTGAGGGACACAATTTAGCAGTGGGTTGTTACAATTAGGGTAGTGTGGTTAGGTTGCAGTTGGACTTGATCTTTAAGGTCTTATCCAACCTGAACAATTCTATGATCCTGTGATTTTCCCAGAATAGGGCAAGGGTAAGGAGGTTGGCAGTTACTGAGAATCACAGATGATATTTCTAGCTTGCTTGCCTCAAGCCAGATAGATGGCAGCACCAATATTTCCAGAAAACCTATCTGTGTAATGATTAATAAGATTATAGTAAACATCCCAGAGGTAGAATTGTTTTTGAAAAATGATAAACCATTCCCATAAAAATATCCATAAAATCCTGAAGGTTGTGAGTAGTATAAAATTCTGTATTTTTATTCAAAGGAATAAAGATTGCGTTCACACAAAAACAGCAATTCATAATAAAGGCCAAGGGGGATGGAATATCTGAAAACCATAAGAAATATTTTTTTTAACCTATTAATCATTCAAATTGTTTCTATGTGCTTTTGAAGTAGAATCCTGTTTTCCAAACCTACGTTTTTCTGCAGTTTCCATTCTTTCCATTCTTTCTGAAATTTGGTCTTTTTTTTTTTTTTTTTTTTTTTTTTTTTTTTTTTTTTTTTCCCCTGGAATTACATGTATTTTATTCTTGGAACTTTTAAAAAAACTCCCAGCATTTGTGATGCAAATGGACAGAGGACAGAACACTCAGGGTAAATTAATAAGTTCATTTCATCTGAGTGTGCCACTGACTTAGTTCTGTCTTCATCACAGACTGCTGTGGTTTAACCCAGCAGGTGGCTTGGCACCAAAGTCATTCACTCACTCCTCTCATTCCTAGAGGCACAGGGGAGAGAATCAAAAAATTGTAGAACTTATGGGTTGAGACAAAACTATTTACTGAGATAGAGAAAATGAAGAGTGAAAATGACAAATATACATGACTGCATATAGCAAGTAATGCGCATGCAGTCTACCAATGGATGCCCAGCTACCCCCTGAGCAGTGGAAGGAAGTCTGACGAACTTCCAATACTTTCAAAACTTTCCTCCCACATGATGTCATGTGGTATGAACAGCAAGTTTACATCATCTGCACTAATTCTATCCCCATATCATCACCAAGAAAACTAAAATGTCATCAGCTTTATAGAGTGCTTCTGAGTAACAATTAGAAACATCGATGTGCTATCAATGCTACTTTTCTCCTTAAACCAAAACATAGCTTCATGCCAGACACTATGAAGAAAAGCAACTGTGTCCCAGCTGATACTAAGGCAGAGATTTAGGATAATAGAAGCATATGGCACAGAAACCATAGGGTGCTATGAGGCAATACATTCATAGGCATGTGGGCACAGCCTGAATAGGATACACAAAATGTATGAGACTCCAGATCTGAATCAGCATCTTTTGTTCCAGTCTTTGGAATTTTTAACCTTCTTTCTTTCTGAAGCAGGGAAGCTATCCATACATCACCTCTGCTCTCCTCTTCATTCTCTTCACTTTCTTTAGGCTGGTGGACTTCCCTTTGCGGGATGAGACCTCTTTTCAGAGTAGCTAGATAGTTAAACATTCTCCCACATTTATATTAGTCCTTCAGTAAGCTACAGCCTAAACAGTTTCACAGTTTTCCACACTTTCCACAGTGTCATTGGGGTTTCTTCAGCCTCCTTGCATTACCCTTCAACACCTTCAGATTTCCAGCTTTTCCAGTTTTGGAGCCCTGAGATGTCAACATATCTGTAGTCTCTTTTCTATTGTTTCTTTACAGCTGTGTCTACTTTAAACTTATACAGTATTTCTCAGTCATGTGCTCTATCTGGATATTACAACACCCATAGAAAACTAGCTTTGGCGAAGTTATAACCCCCATAAAAAAAGCAAAAGAACAGACAGAATTATGGGTTACAAGCCGAAAAGACATCATTATACCACCCGCATACCCCACACCTTACCAGCTTCACTCAGTAACTCATGAAATTACCCACTAATTGCTGGTTTAGCAAGAGTGCAACTTCTAGAAGGCTTGGGGCTACCTTTCATAACTGCAGTTTCCCTCTCCCACAGAGACTTTCATTCTAATCAACACGGAGCAATGAATAAAATTGGTTCATTTCAAGTATGCATAGACACATTGGTCTCATAAAGGAGAACACATCAAAATGCTTTTCAACAAACATAATAGCACAAAAAAGAAAGAAAAAAAGAAAAAAACAACACATTCTTTTCTTGCCTGTAACAATTCTGGACTTATCACTTCGACTTCTGTTAGACTTACCTCATAATTTATTGAAAAGAGAATTCATTCCAGTAATGAATTAAAGTATTCATAAGCACACTGGGATCCTTTAGGCTGAAAGACATTTCCATAAATATAACACATACGCTCCTAACAAGACAAACTGCTTGGATATATCCAACTATGTGCAGACAGATTTAGATGCAAAACAAATTTAATAAGCTCCTGTAAGTTAAAAAACAGCCCTTCTCTTCTAAACATAGTTTAAATTGGCATTTTTTCAGCAAAAGGCAGATTACCTTCTGATTTTGTCAAGAACAGGAATGGCAGTTTTCCAAAGAAGTGGTCATCCTAACTGACTCATTCATTTCATCTAAGTAAACTGTTCTGTTCTAAATTTTCACTTTTTTCTTTATTTCCAGCAAGACTCAGTTTGGCTTTAGGTTGATAGAACTGAGCTTGTGACAGCGTATACTCAAGCAATTAGCCTGTGCTAAGGGTTTTACAGCTCACCAAAAGTGAGCACAGTGTTAGAGGAATAGTCTTTGGGGATAGGTAGCATCTAGAAAGTAGCTTAATCTTCCCAGTAGCATAGAAGTTAAGGAAGTACTGTTAAGGAACAAAACTTGATGAGTTACAGGGCTGTTTTCCACTATACAAATGAAAGACAATAATTCATTTTAAAGATGTGAACTGATTGTGACTAATAGTTCTGCTAAAATTCCAAATGTAATTGAGGAAAAAAAAGTGTCAAGTTTTGGAAAGAAAAAAAACAACAGAAAGAAACCTCTTGAAATGCTGTTAATAAAAGCAAGAAAGTTTTAAACTGGTACCTCTCTGTACCTTTTTCCATTCATTACAAGTGCCCAGCAATGGAAAATCCACTGACAGCATTTTCCAGAACAGTCGTTATGCCTGCAAAGACAGGACTGGTAACATACAAGAAAATATGTTTACATGAACATATTTAAACAAAACATTGGAATTAAATCTTGCTCCTTGAAACAGTCTATTCCTATTCCGCTGTTCCCTACACTATATAGTTCTTCCACAGATTAAACATGCATGACAGTTGAAATGTTACTATCATGAGAAATCCACAAGATTCACATACCTGTCACAGATTAATAAATAAATAAATAAATAAAAGGGGAAAAAGAAAAAAAAAGGGGAAAAAAAAAAAAAAAAAAAAAAAAAAAAAAAAAAAGACAGACATGAAGCTGAAGATGAAAACCAGAGTGAAGAAAGAATTTTTCTATTTCAGGCTCAGCTCAGCCCCAAAAAACTTACCACAGGAACTTTGCTTTTCTGCTTCCTACAAGCTTTGCATGGGAGCAATTAGCTTAAAGCATGTGACTCTGCACAGCGCAATTCAAATAGCACAAAATGTGGAAGCTGAGAATTAGCTTGCTGTTCAAAAGACATATGTCAAAATCTCCTGGTTAATTTCTCTGCAGTTTTTTCCCCGTCCGGGAAGGTGTGCTGCAAGATGTTACATTCAGATACAGCATTTTTAATAACGTAAGTTTTCAGAACCACACACAGAATAGAAGGAGTAGCAAAGAGTGCACTTTTGGTAGTAAACCAGACGAATTCAGGGTACAGGGTTAATATGAGACAAACTGTAAATGAAATTGTATTCACATAAATCACACAAGAATAATGCAGGATCGTACTGTTCCAAAGGAAAATGAGAAACATCTCAAGTAGAGAAATATTCTTCAAATTGTACATTGTACATTGTTAGGACATCTGGAGATTCTTTGTTCTTTGCAATTCCCAGTTCTCTCCTAAACATCATTATTAAAGTGTCTAATAAAAACTTCTGGCAAGCCCTAAGTATTTCGTAATAGATTGTGCTATCTTATAAGATAATATCTTGTTAGGGTGTGAGGGGATGAAAAACAATATGTGGAAAAACATTCAAATCAGAGGAGTCAATACAAAGCAGAACAAAAGTAGGAAAAGTACTCTTTTTGCTCAGCTGCAGCATTCAGACAAGCTCCTAGAGGAAATGGTAGGAGCCTCCATGAGCTGAACAATGCTCTGAAGAATACACTGAGGAAAGAGCAGTGATGAGCTGAGGGAAAGATAAATAGATGCTCGGGAAAAAAAAGTCCAGACCTTACTTTCTGTATCTCTTATTTGATAAAGGTCTCCAGAAATATTCATGTCTTGGGAAAAAATAATGACAACAAATAAATGAATAAGAGCTGCCTATCGATTTTCCAGATTTGGTGAATTTTTTTGATGGTCTCTATTTTTCAGCTGCTGTGTTTCACTCACTGGTCCTTTAAATCATTTCAACACCAGCATGACTCTGTTGAAACCAGCAGGGTTACATCATAACATAGCATAACTAGGCCTACTAGTGTGATTGCTGGTTGCTAGACTGAAGGAAAAACAACTTTGTTTAAGCTTCACATAAGATCTTTTAATCACTATGTGAACTAAACTAATCCAAGAGACATCAGGCTGTTCCTGTGTTTGGAGGACATCAAGTGAGCTGTATTTATGGTCTCCCAGTAAGAGACGCTATTGAACTAAGACAAAAAAATGGCCTGGACATCACAGATCTCAAAAGACATTTATAATCCCATTGATGTAATAAGCAAATTAGTAGAAGGGGAAGCCAGGAAGAATCATCTGGCCATCTTATCTGCTCTTTTGCATGTCCTGTGCCAAAAAATGTCCTCCAGACTTGCATGTCTAAAATGGCATTCTTCATGCTTTAGTTAAAGCACGTTTACCCGGATGATAACTCGACAGATATTCAGATATTCACTAACTCCTCATGGTTACATTTCTGTTAAAAAATAATAAAAAAATTAATGTTAAAATAATAAAAAATAATACAAAAGAGATTGAGAGAGAGAGACGCTTTCCAGGAACATCAGTGCTGTACAGAGATAAATCTGGAAAGTGTGCCAAATCACAGATGACTTTTACATGCCAGCAATCAAGCTAGCAAAAAGTTGAAAATCTAAAAGATGGCTTCTGTCCTTAGCAAACAATGCTTTGTTGAAGGTGGATGGCACCAGGAGGCTTCCAGGACTGCAACTGTGAAAAATAAAATCCCAATTCAATCCCTGAACCAACATCTTGCTTGCAAGCTAAGTAATTCTCTGCAGCTGCTCAGGCTCCATGACACCAACTTATAATTTGGAGTTCCCAGAATTAAGTAGTTTGCTACAGCTGCTGACAGTCATGTGGAGGAACAGCCAGGGCTGAGAGATTGTTAAATCTGTAGAAGTGCCAGCCTTGTACCTTTCCCCAGCATTTGAAATCCACATGTAGATGTTGCATTGTTAAAAATCTGCGTTTCCTGGTCTGTTAAATCCATTATTTCTCTCTATGTATCTAAAGATACTAGCTTGTTCCCCCTACACAATGATAACAGATTTTTATGTTTCTTAGTTTTTCCAGGCACACTAACCCAAAATGGCAGAAAGCTCAGCCAAAGACAGGAAGACAACCTGAGTGCTGATATACTTCTAGTGCCTGCAGATTGTGTGATGGTTTTCTTTTTTTGTCTTTTTCCCTTTACAATAAAGACTGTAAAAGGCATTTACTTGTTTGATGGTACTGATTTCATTTCATAAGCTCAGATGCAGGGCAACTGCATTTTTAAAACGTAATATGTGATAAATAGGAAACTGCCACTCTTCCCACTTGTTTGGAACACTCATTACTGAATGCAGGCAAGTCTCTCTCCTCGAGCTTGCACAAAGTAATTACATATTATTGCATAAAGTTGTGTAAATTATTGTAAGAATGTGACAAGTGGCTTAAAGGAACTCATATCAGTAAGCTGCTTTAGTAAATCCTACTGTTCAAGTTCTGGTAATAGCCATGCTACAGTGCTCTATTTGGATTAAGGTATATGAGGCTGTATAAAAACTCAGGTAAGGTTATGCCAGGCTTACAGAAAAAATTCTGAAAAAGAAAAAAAAAACAAGTAATCAATTTACACAGCACTCTGTAGGAACTGTGTGCCAGGTCATTTTAATATGCCATAAAAGAAATTCAACCTAAAATTTGTCATATTTACTTTCTTAAATAAGATGCTTTTTGGAAGATCTAAAGAAAAATTGCAACCAAAAAAAAAGTAGCTCCGATTATTCTTGTATTTAAGAAACAATTGCATTGGTGGCACATATACTCACTTTTGATGACTCCAACAGAGTGATATGAGCAGGTCTGGCTCTCATAAAGCATCAGACTTACAAGCTTGTCCCTGCCTTGTTATTCCCTGTGAGAAATCCCAACTGTACAGCCACTGACAGCTTGTCCTGTGAGACAAGGATGGAGTCAGCACTGGCTGCCACTACAAGGCCTAGATCTTTATACCTGGCAGGTTTGGGAATGGAGAAGGTCTTCAGGATCTTTTCCTGCCCTCCACTGTCCACTCAGATGTGGAAACAGCTGTAGCTAGACAGGTGACACTATGAATTCTAGAAGATGGCCAATCTCAGTACCTTTTTCAGTTTCTGAAATTGAAATATTGCTGTTTTTCTGTTTATCAAGAATTATGGAAAAGAAGCAACATACAAGTACCTCTCAGGAACTGTGGAGTGATATAGGAAGTTTCTTACGTGCTGCATGATTATATTAACTGAATAACCTGAAGACTGCCCAACAGATTTTACTAAAAATCCTTGATAAAATCTTCATAAATTGTGATTGCATCCATAATTTTCTCTAAAGGTTGTTTTTATCTTTGCCCATTGATTAACCATAGGAGATTACCGACTAATCAACTTCAGAGTGAATTCAATATTCCTTAGTTTACAAAACATTCTCTGAAGATTTTGTGGGTTTTCAATTGCAAAGGAGAAATATGAATATCTGATAAAGGGCATGAGGTCCTTCTCACTGGCATGAAGAGCAAAGGCCTTCTTAATAGCTAATAGAAAAGAAAAAGAAGAAGAAAAAAAAAAAAAGAAGAAAAAAAAATAATGGAAAGAAAAAGATGAAATACCTTAAAACTGGAAATGTTTTTGGAAATTAGGTACTCAAAACTGGTGTATTGATTAACATGCCTAAAACTTCCAGATTTAGAAATTCTAAAGATGATTCTTTCAATCAGGTTGGTATTTTGGTTTTCTAAGTAAAACTGAGCTCAGATTGCAATCTGAAGAAGAAATAAATTTGCAGAAGGCTGCTAGCCAGGTGAATACGTTTGCACGTTTCCTGTAATATATGTTACATTTTATACCAAAGATTAGCAAGAAAACACTGACAGCTCTTCAGATCATGGCATGTGCAGTATCATTTCACAGTAAGATCTAAAGATGAAATTCTCCAGAGTCAAAGTTCATAAGGAGCTCTAAGGATCCTTCCAGGTGTTTTCATGGAAAATGATACAATGGAGCATAGAGATGAAAGAGCAAGTATATATTATTTTAAATCATAGCTTCAGGGCTTAAAGTTAAGCTCAGCAAGTACTAGGAGACCCAGCATGGATTTCAAAGCAAATGAACATCTAAAGAAAGTAATTTTTCATTACAGTCATATTTTACACAGTATTGACGTTTTTCCCCCCTCACAGTTTTCTCTTTCTGCACTATCACAATCTTTTCTTCCAATACTTCTTTAAGAAAAAAAATAATAATAATTCAGAAAATGAAAAAAAACAAAAAAAAACCAACAAAAAAAAAAAAACTTCTGTTTGTCTTTGTGGCCTCTTCATTTATTGTTTCCTGAATATATGCAGAATTCAGATATAATTCTGTTTGTAACTGGGTATGGCAACATTCCATGCTTTCCATTAAAAATAAAAACAAAAATAGTGCTGTAGAAATAGTAACTAATGCAAGGTTTCCTATTTCAGATGTGTGTTATGAAAAAGTGTAATAAGTTCCAGTCACACCTAAGGCCTAAGGTTTAGAGAAAGCAGGATTCTGAAAGCTCCTTCTGTGAGGATATGAGAGTTGTGTGGTGTTTTGTCAGCCACATATGCAAAAATAATACACTCTTCTGGACTTTTGAGAGAAAATACTTAATTTTTCATATGCTGTCCTGCTCCTTACAGACTGAATAAAAGAGAGTGGCATCTAAGA
Source organism: Excalfactoria chinensis (assembly GCF_039878825.1). Lineage (NCBI taxonomy): Eukaryota > Metazoa > Chordata > Aves > Galliformes > Phasianidae > Excalfactoria > Excalfactoria chinensis. Next base: position 46,984,184 of record NC_092827.1, read on the forward strand.
GCTGTTTGCACAACTCCTCAAACTTCTAGGCAGCCATGCAAAATTCTCCAAACTCAAAATGTACACTTCATAGTTGGACAGATAACTGTTACAGCAGGTCTGGTGAACTCTTGTTTGTGTATGCAGGCAAGGATTTTTCTTTGAAAAGCTCGTAGAAAAATGTAACTATGGTTCAAATTGATTTCAGTGAGCGCTTTATTGATACTTCTGGGTAACCGACTCTGTCTCTTTGATCACTATGGATACTTCCAAGATGTTAATGTTTTTTTCATATAGGTGGCAGGTAGTGTGAACATGAATATTATGGAGCTTTGTATTACACAGAAGAGACATACAGCCCCATAAATACACTATGTTGTTGGGTTGGTTTTTGTGTTTGGTGGGTTTGGGTTTTTTCCCCCAAATTGTAACTCTCTTTTTCTGTTATCAAATATTGAACAAATAGCATTCATTTCACCTGGCTAAGTTAACACAATCCAGTCTTTTGTTCAGTTACCAGCACAACCTTTTTACAACTGTTCCTTGGAATTTATAGATTTTTCCATTCTCAAGTAAACTTTTAAAAAGTTGTAAAAAAACAAACCTTTGAATAATTAGGAACTGAATGCCTAAGAAAAACTTCTTTGGAAACACTGAAGACAGAAACTATGATTTTATCACATTTTCCCCTGGGTTTCTGCTACCTTTGATGCCAGAAACAGTAATATCAGGAAACATCAACTCTACAAAAGGGAATACATAGAGTAGTTCTTTCCAATTCCACTTTTATATGAGTCAAGCACCAATATGGGGAAGTTTTATTCATCTACAGGTCTCAACATAGAAACAATTTTTTGTGTTCTAATTAAATGCTGGGTGTATTTCCATTACCATATTCTGTTTCTAATATTGGCAAAGTTATGATATACATAGAATATTATTTGGGTATAAGTAAAGAAGCATATAAAAACTTGGTTGCCCCAGATGGATGCATGTTGTGTTGTGGCAGACCATAATACTGTACACTGGTTAGCAAATGCATCTACCCAATAAACTCCACGCTGTATAAGAAGCTGTAGGTTAAAAGCAGAATGGGAAAAAAAGTAAGAAATCAAGAAATCAGAAACATATACAGGCACAAACAAGATATTTATCATCATTATTGTTGAATACCACAGTGTTTCAAATTTCTTAAAACCTTTCTGCTAAAAGACTCTGAAGCATTAGCAGCCTTTTAGGAATTAATGAAGGTGAAAGGCAAGGCCACTGGAAGGAAAATTGAACTGTTCAACAATTATGGAATTTCATCAAAGGTCAAGTACTGAATTGATGATATGGAAATAAAAGCATGAAGTTTCCATTCCAACACCCTCACCTCACTGCTATACATCACATGAAAGTTTTGCTACTTTTCATGGACATTCTGGAAGAAACTGAGGAACCTGAATAGAGAAAAGCAGAACCACTTGCAAGGTTTGTTTTTTGTATTTGCCTGCCTTGCTATATATATCTATGTGTATATATACACATTTATTTAATATTTGGAAACAAGATCAAGAAGAACTACCTGTAAAGATGTCAATTCCACATGGGAGTTGGAAGTCAGTGCTCTTTAAGATCTCTTCCAACCTAAGCCATTCTATGATTCTCAAATGTTCTTGCTTCAGTGTCAGCTGAACTACCTACCACGGAATTTTTAGGCATGTTACCAGAGTAACCAAAATAGAATCTACCAAAATAAGAGATACGTAAAACCACCTCTGCTTATGAATTTAACTTCAGAATATATATACAAAATCTTAGGCACAGCTGCACATAGATATAGATCTGTTTTTACATTCAACATCAGTTAAATTATCTTCTGTTTTCCCTAAGTATGTCTCACTGGCCACTTTCCCACTAATTACCCCTTCTATTGGCCTGATCTGAATATAAGAAAAAAAGAACAAGTCACATGAACTGAGGCTACTAGTGATATCATGTGACATGAGCACTGTTGCATCTCCACTTAACACAAAGAAAAGCCAAGGTCTGTTCAGAGGTAGTGCTGAGCAATCCAACCACATTTGCCATTTCTGCTGACAGAGAGCACTGCACCACAAAGTTACCCATAAGTCTGTTTCTGAGCAAGAGAAGCTGCATTCAGCACAGCAGATTGCTGTGGCTGACTGGAAGAGGATCAGTGTCAAGGGTCAGGAATAGAAACCTCAAAATGCACCACATATCTTGGAAATTCACAAAATCAAAATTTTTTCAAGATTAAGTGAGCCAGATCAGTTCCTTAATTGACTGTGGTTTGTCTGTCATCATTTTCACATGCGCCACGACTACTCCATAAAAAGTTGCCCATTAGAAAAGCAAAACTCTTTATTAAGGGGCAAGCCTACACCACGTATTTGAACATGGAACAAACAGAATCTATTTTCAGCTTTTAAATGAAGTCTAAACTGCCTCTTGTAATTTTCATGTTAAACAACAAACACAGAGTATTGTCCTTTGTACATTGCCAGGGCAATCTCCAGAACCTTCCCGTGGTATATCAAAGACTCTTGTTGCACATACTAACATGTATCTCAATTCACACACACACAAAAAAAAAAGATTAATTGTCTTCAAAACTGATGCATGGTGGCTGATTTAAACAACCAGTGCTTACTGGAACCCTATTAGAAGATACACCATTATCATTACAGATATTTTGACTGCAATTTACACACTTGGGACTCCAGTTGAATCTAGTTGAATTTTCTGTGTGCTCCTACAGCAATAAATTGACAACCTGTAGTGAGAGAGTAACTGGCATATAGTGTGGTGTCTCACAAGCAATGCTGCATTCAGCCACTGGTAATACATGCCAGCAGATTGCATACTCTTAGCTTAATGTGGCTTATTGCTATTTAAATAGGTATCATATGTGTAGTTACAATGCTTAACTGCCCTCATAAAGTGTTTGGGAGATCTGTGGGAGGAAAGGTCGTGTGATTTCAGGACTACTCTCCACAAACAAAGGCCCATTGCACAGCCACCTGTGATTGCAGGGGCCTGGTTCTGCAATCCAAAGCATTGCTGAGAATTCTGCACACTTCTAATAAAACAAAATCTCTATTTTTAGCTCCTCCAGAGAATATAGGGATACTGTTACTAAAAGGTAATATAAAGCAGAGGTGAATGGTGCAGCCGTAGTCTCATGTTTTTAGCATATGCACTTAGTGTTTTAAAATTATGCTACAGAAATCAGCACTGGTTAGGTAGCCAAACTGATCCTCACTGATAATTTAAATAACTTTGATGAAGTTACATTTGTCCTAGCAAATAAGATCAGCACCATCTCCTTTAACAGAGCAGATCCCCACATGGTGTTATTAGCATAGCTCTGAAATTACTAATGTTGACTAATGTTCCGTCTGCCTGTAGTTTTAGTCATAGTACTAAGGTGTTGACAGCTCTTTACCATCCAAATAATTAGGCTAATCAAGATATAAACTATTGATCCACTCACATTCATCTTTACTACTTTTTAGGAAGTGGTGTTTATTTACTGACGAGTGTAAATCAGTGACGTACCCACATGAATGACTTCACCACTGATGTCACACACCACTGAGTTTAAACAATGACGTCAGTGGCAACAGGCACTGACCAGGATGTGTGTGTGAGTCACACAGAAGCAAAAAACAACTCTGTATAAATATACATCTTTACATCATCCCTTCTCTCACTAGGATTTTCAAGTTGTAATGATAGAGATTCACGCAATCAGGAATATTTGTTGTGGCTTGTCATTCCTGAAAGTTAACTGACAAGGTGTTCTGCTTTGAAAAATATATAAATATATATATATATTTATTTTGGTTACTTGGATCACTGCCTGGACAGGAAACTATGAAACAGATGTCAGGGAGTTGGATGAATAATAGAATAAGTTTGAAGGGTGATTCGAGCTGCTAAGAAGATGACAGTTGAGAGGTCAGAGGCACAAAACACTTTCCACTTTCTTTCCATCAGAACTCAGAGCTTGAAGCACAAGCTGCATGTGATTCAGCCTTGTGGAGCTGGTGAGGTCAGGGCAGTTACTGTTTAGATCTATTCAGCCATTGTGAAGGTCTTCAGCAGAACCATCTCAGAAAGTAATCTTTAAAATAAAATCAAAAATGAAAAGTAGATTGATACATTACAGCTAGCTAAACTGTTTTATGCACTGTTGCACTGTTGTGCTATTACAGACTCAGATCTACCCAAGGGCCTGAGAAGCTATTAGCTACCCAGTCTGTCCCCAGCAGCACAGCCTTCGCTCTCACAGCTGTGCAACTTCCCCCTCCCTCTCATTTACAGAGGAGTTGCAGTTGGGGCTGTCCTAATGTTAAGTGGATATTGAATCACTATTTATGTTACAAAAGTAATCATAGGGTTTCACAGTCCAGATGAGGAACTTTCCCTCCCGGTACTTGTTCCTGGCCAAACCATGGAGGCACACCTCCTGCTCCCAAAGTGTTCAGCATAGGCTGGCAGGTCAGAAGAAAGGAATGTGTGAGACCATATTGCTGTTTCTCCTCATGAATTGGGAAAGAGAGGCACCCAGTGCAGAATTCCCAAGGGAGGGTTATGTGAGGATAACCAAAAAGTCCCAGTCTGTGGATACTTTGATCACAAAACCATTATTTTGGAACAGAAGTGTGTAAAACTGACAACTCTTTAACCAGGGGCAATCGGTCTGGGTTCTCAAGTTGATGAATCACGTGAAAAGACAAAAATGCCTCTGCTGAAGGATGATGGGACCACTTCCAGGTCCCCCCATCCTGATAATGCCGAGCAGCCAAAACCTGAAGAGTTGCAGTTGCAGTACTGCAAGAAGGGTACCCCAAATGTACACACTTCTTTGTGGGGTCATAGCAGTTGCCATCCTATACGAGTGTTCTGGGGAAGTGGTAGCTGCAGTCAGGGAACTTCTGTGACAGTATTACAGCAGCAGTAAAATGTAAGTAGCTAAAGATTCAGCTCCTTTGCTTTTATTACTCTACGTTGCAAGTTATCTGTAGGCAACTATTAGTAAACATGCAAGGGATGTTCTGTCTCACAATGAAAGCTCTTTGGTCCAGAAAGTGAGCACAGAGTACATCTCCATTTACTTGGCTAGGAGTCTAATGCACAGAGCCTAGACAATAATAGGATTAATCTACACAGCAACAGACTTAAATTTTCTATTGAAGGGAGTTGCTGCCACCTTCAGGCAAAATTGCGGACTAGCAGAACACCTACAGAAATAGAATATGTTCTGGAAAACTGGAAGTCCGAGTAAAAGGTGAGAAGCAATAAGTCTCACAATGCTGTATCAGTATTACTTAGTTACAGGTTTTAATAATAAAACAGTTACCTTTATGTTGCAAGATGTCAGAATAAATCATAGGCAGGCTTCCTTCAGAGCTTAACACACACGTTTTGTTTGTTTTTTTTTTTTCTTATTCTGTACAATGTGGTTTTGGTTTTTTTTTTCCTTATAAAGAAAGGTTTACAAAACGATTTAGAATACGAACATGTAGGTTCCGTGTATTGCTGCTAACCAATGAGAAGCCTTTCTCCTAAGGTGAAAGTCAATAGAAATGAGATTAAGAATTATAGGTAACTGAACTTTAGTTATTCAGGTCAGACTTGGGCTAAATTATGGAGCACAGACGGTTTTCTTCTTCATTACAAAGATGGCATGGATTTGTTCATGGCTGTATCTTGAATGAGTAAAATGAACAAGAAGAAAAACATTAAGTAAATTTTCCCTTGTTGTATGCTGCAATAGTTCGACTTCCCTGGGAGACCGCAGCTTGGCCAATTACTGAGGTGACACCAATATGGGGAGCAGTAAAAGGCAATTTTATTGAAGCCTATACACACTTATATATTCTATGCCTATCATGTACACCCACTAGGAATGTACATGTTACTAATCCTTATCGCAAGGAGAAGGGCCTAAGTGTCACAACCCAAGGCCGTACGCCCACTGGGGCTGCACAGTCACTAATACTTATCACATGGGGAGAGCCTATCACATTACAATCCGAGGTCGGTGCATTGCCTAATACAACAAATTTTCCCTAAAATAAACCATAGGAAAACAACAGTCTGTTTTTCCTTTTCACCTTTACTTCTGAGACACTCCACAGGTTCCTCTGATATTTCTACAGGTTTTAGGGATCTGGTGGAAACTCAGAGCTACCAAAGTTCAACAAGAGAAGATACCCCAGGTTCTGCACCTGGGGCGGAGATATGGCTGGGGATCATTTCAGCAGGGATGTACTTGGGGGTACAGGTGGCAGCAGCTCAGAGAGAGCCAGCAATGTGCCTGGAATCCAAGGGGCAAATTGCATGTTGGGGTACATTAAACACAGCACAGCCAGGTGGTCAAAAGTGGTGATAGTCCCACTGCATTTAGCACTGGTGCAGCCTCACCTTGAATACTGTGCACTGTTCTGGACTCCAAAATATAAAAAGTATTGTAAAGTCCTTGAAAATATATGGAGGACAGCAACAAAACTGGAAACAATGCTGGAAGACATGTACTGTGAGGAGAGACAGAACACTTAGGCTGCCCAGACTATAGAAGAAGAGGCTGAGAGGTGACATCACTGCTATCTGCAGCTCCTGGAGGAGGGCAAGCAGAAGGTTCTGCTCCTGGTTACTGATGGCAGGGCAGGAATGGTGCAGAAGGCACCACTGAGGGTCAGATGGGCATTGAGAAACATTTCCTTACCATGAGGGTGGTCAAACACTGGAACTAGCTCCCTAAAGATATAGTTCATGTCCCATCTTTGTCAGTGTTCAGGAGGCATTTGGGCAATACCCTCAATAATATGATGTAATGTCTGGTTAGCCCTGAAGAGGTCAGGCAGTTGTACTGGATGATCTTTGAAGGTCCCTTTGAACCTGAGGAAGCTGTTACCTCACCTTTGAGGCTGGAGTGTCCCCCCTCTGCCATTCTCTTGACAGTGTTCCTCCACTGGAGACAGGATCTCAGCACCTCACCAGATAAGGAATTACAGAGCTTCTGAAAAGTGAAGAGGGTGTGCAGTAAATTTACTGAAGTCTTAGACTGTATTTACTTAAAGTGTTTGCACAGAGCTAGCATTTGTCAATTAACTCTGTACAGGATAGCCCAGAGAACTCTAAGCTGCTCTTCAAGACAGAAGTATGTCATATCACAGATATGGCTGTCACCCTTTACAAATAGGTCAAAAAAATAAGCTATCAAGATTGTTCCAGTGGTTTAGATCAAGCAGGCCTCACTGTAAGCCACAGGTGATCAGCACCTTAGAGTCCACAAGATGGTACTCACAGCACTGCCCAGAAAGGGCCTGCTGTATAAATCCCGACACTGTTCCTGGCAGGCTTCAGAGAATTGTACTTAGGTGTAAGATCAAAGCACGGGGAGCAATCTGTGCCTTCCAAAGGAACATAGCCAAGCATCAATACTGGGTTTCTTCCTGAAAATTAGGATCATGTCTGCAGATGCACATGCAAGACTTTGCAAAGAACTTTTTATTCAGACATAAATACTTTTATAAAATATACAGTTTTTGTTAGCAGGATTTTTTAACAATGATTTTAACTTGTTCTCAGACTTCAGTTATGCTAAAAAAAAAAAAGTTAGCAGAGCAAAGATCAGGCTGCATGAAAGTCTCCCCCAATCTTTTTATGCACAGGAACACATCAAAGGGCTTCAAGGGTTTTAATAATGGAACTATGACAGCCTAAGGAATAAACAGAATTTGAGTGGACAGTTGCACAGGACTTAGAGCTTAATCTAGGGAGGCTGCAACTTGCTGAAAGGAGCCAATATTAAAGTAATTATGTATTTAAAACAATTACTATTTATTCTTCAAAGAGACATACTGAAGTGAAGTAACCCACTTTAAATTATTTCTGGTAATTACTCTGCACCCCCAAATTATATGTCTACATTCTCTTTGAACTAGGCTTTCCAAAAGAACCCTTGCATTTTTGCTTAAAGACTAACCTCCTTCTTGAATACTTCCTCTCTAACTTATAATTTCCTGCAATTGTAATATAAGGTGTTAAGCCTGAGTAAATATCTGTAATTTCACTTTTTCTATTTAGAAAAGAAATATGTTTAATAATGAACAATCACATATCATAGAAGCATAGGATGGTTTGGGTTTGAAGCAATTTTAATTTGACTTTACCAACTGACTTTTGATAACCTGGGAAATTCTGTGAAAGTATCAGCACATTCCTATTACAACTGCAGTAGCTCACCAACACATAATTGCACACAGCAAAGTGACTGAGCATAAATTTAAGAGGAATCACTGTTTTGTTTCTTAAGCACCTTTTGCTTTCCTTCATTTCTCTCTCACCTCTACATGCAAAATCTGATGGAAAGTAATTCCCAGTGTCCATCATTTCTACTGAGATACAATCACATTATTCTTGTGTAACAGAACCTAAGGAAAAAAACTCCACCTGTGTCTTCTCCTCAGTTTAAAATGATGTAAATTTTACTTCTATTTAACAAAGTTAATGGTAGCTTGTGGGGAGATTTCCGGTGCTACACTTAAGAATATATCTTGCTCATGCATACATGCAAACGTTTAAAAGAAAGCAGCAGAACAGACTCAGCACAGACTGTACTCATGGAATAGGGTCATTTGGGGCATCTGATCCATGCCAAGATCTAGCTTACAGCCACCCACATTGCAAGCAGTACCCACCCTTAACAAGCTGACAGATGTCCCATGAGCTGCAGTCCCTCTAGCAGTTTCATATTTGAACTGAATGCAGACCTGGTTCTAGAGGAAATTGTTTGGCTTTCTCAGATATGACGTTCATTCCAGCCTGCCTTGAATCAACTAGGTCTGTTCATCCTATCTGAAGATTAACTCCTTTTGCTCTCCACGCCTTGTTATACTTCCCATTCTCTTTGGTTCTATTTTGGGACGGTGTCTAGGCAAGATTTATCTCACATAGCTATGCACAAGCTCAGCTACTTACCTATTCTAGCTATATCTACTACTACATCAAAAAAAAAAAAAAAAAAAAAAAAAAAAAAAAAAAAAAAAAAAAAAAGATCAGCGTCTTCCTGAGGGAAATGTTACGTCTACCTCAGACCTTGTCTGAGAATAGGGAGATCTGCCCACTGAAAAGCAGCTTCCACAACACAGAAAAGCTTTGAATCAAGATTAAGGAGACTTATTTCTGTAATATCTTTGTTTTTGTTTTTGTTTTTTGTTTTTGTTTTGTTCTACTCTGATCCACTCTTCTTCATGAAAGCACTCCATGTCATAGAATGACTTGGATTGGAAGAGACCCCAAATATAATCAAATTTCAAACCCCCTGTCGCAGGCAGTGCCACCAACCTCCAGATCTGGTACTAGTCCAGGCTGCCCAGGGCCCCATCCAACCTCATCTTGAACACTCCTAGGGACAGAGCATCCACAGCCTCTCTGAGCAGCCTGTTAAAGCACCTCACCACTATTTCTGTAAAGAACTTCCACCTGACAACCAACCTAAACCTTCCCTCCTTGAGCTTAAAACCATTTCCTGTTATCACTGCCTAACCTTGTATAAAGTTGATTCCCCTCCTGATTATAATCCCCTTATAAATTCTCTTCTCCAGGCTAACCATGCCCAACACCCTCAGCCTGTCTTCATAAGGGAGGTGCTCCAGCCATCTGATCATCTTTTTAGCCCTCCTCTGGACCCTCTGCAAGTGCTCCACATCTTTCCTGCATGGGGACCCCAACCTTGACCCAGTACTCCAGATGGAGCCTCAGAGGCAGAGTGGAGAGGGACAATCACCTCCCTGTTCCTGCTGGCCACACTTCTTCTGATGGAGTCCAGTGTTACCACTGCCTTTATTTTAAGGTGAAAATACACAATCCATGCTGCTGGAGGAATTATGCACAGGGCAGATTGCTCTTCTAATTCAATTTTTAAAGCAGACTACTTCTCTTGGTCACCTGGTTTTCTCTCCAGAAAGTATCACATCTTCCAAGACTCTTCTGGGTCAAAAATTTCTATTTGGTCAATTTCTGGCTGCTCCTGCAAGGGTGGATGGTTACCAGCACCCTTATCCACATCCCAAGTTAGTCATGTCCTAGTGGCCAACTCCAGGCATCCAGGGATAGCAGAAGGTCATGCTGGTGGGCATCTCTTCCTGCCTGAGGTCACTGCTAATCTTAGAACACTGCTACTCTTCCAGCACTTCAGGCTAACTGGCTGCATCTCTTCAGTTTTCTATAATTCAAATTCCTCTCAACAACTTCTTGGGATGATCTTTCCCATGCTGTTTATAACTCATCTTATTTTCTCCACTCTGCCTTTTCCTTCTGCCTTCTGGAAAAGGATGCAAGAAAACAAATATTTTTCATTTGATTTTTCTTTCAGCAATACTGGTTTTTATTAGCACCACTTTTTTCCATTAGTCAGACGGCACTTATTAAGAATAACAAAACTCAGTGTTTTCCTTTGAAAGAAAGAGTTTTGCATAGAGCTCAGAGGCATCCTGCTGTGCAGAAAAAGTGTGAAGCATCCATCTGGGCACCAATGGAACCTAGGCCCCATGGGCTCCCCAACCTTCCCAGGGCACAAGAATCCATTTCAGCTCTCAGTACCATCAGTCCCTGCCACTGTTGCTCCACAGTAGGTCTGGTTTTCAGCCATGGCCCCACCAGTGGACTAGGCCATACCTTCCCTCTTCTCTGGGGTGCAAGTGAGACATGAGAGGAGCTGGTGGGAAAAGTACCGATCAATGTGCAGGTGATGCCACTAGAAATACTTTCCAGGTGAGCAACATAAGTAGGACTGCTGCTTCTCCTTTGGTACCATATCACACCGTATTTTCCCCATACTTTCCAGCTTTTGGTTGATTGACCAAGACCTAAAAGGAATTTCTTTTCCTCTGTTTAACTGCTGTTATTACCATGTTCTGGACAGAGTCCAATACACTGTCTGCTACTTAAGGAGACAACATTGGTCTACTTAAGAAAAGAACAATGTAACTCAGTGTCCCACACCTCATACAGTAAAGCCACCTAGGGAACAAAGTAATTGTACAAAGATACTTAAACTTACAGCTGGCAAAAAACGTGTACCTCAGGACATCATAATCCACAACTTCTATCCTCATATTTGCATTTAATAGCTCTAGGAGAATTTTCTACCGTTGATTCACCCAGTTGGTATTTTTGGCTCCTACAGTATTCTGAGTTCCCCTATTAAACTGTGCATGGCAAGAAGTACTTTTGTTTACTCATTCGCTGTTATCCTCAGAGCTCACAAAAAGGTAGTAGTTACCAAACAGCACAACTGGGGCTAGTTCACAGCTAGAATGCAAACTGCCCCAAGCTTGGTCTGCATCAAGGAGAGACAACACTTATAACATGCTTGTGAGATGTGGCAACTAATAGAATGTCCCCTTTCAGAGGAACTCTGTTCAGCTTAAAGAAAGAAATACTGAATTTTCAGACTGAAACATCAATTTTATATTACATCATAAACGAAGAGATGCATTACACCATCTTCCTATCAGAGGATGGAGTACTGACATGGATGCAGGCAGGAATTGAGATAAGATGTGCAGCTGATGTAACTGCCATTCTCAAAACTTTATCTCTTCAGTAATATCTCATATGCACATTGGAGAAGGGAGTGAAAGTCTCCAAAATAACATAAATGCAGAAAACCTCTTATGAAAATACATAAGCAGTTGTGTACCAAAATAAATTCACAAACAGCCTGAAAACTTGCAGACAAGGAAGGCCATAAGAATGAGTAATCAGCAAGAATACTTTGTGATAAGTTTGCCTAACACTGCAATGTTGACAGCAAAAAAATGAACTGGAATCTGTATAGTCCCAAGAACTAAATAACACACTAGGCTGATGATTTCCATAACAAAACTGTGAGTAATGTTAAGGTCACAATTTGAGAATAGTTGTGTTGTATCTTTCATTTTAGGCATAAAATGATTGTTTTCTTCTAGCATGAAAATGTGAAAATGATGTGGTACTTTAGAGCACCTGTTTATAATTGAGAAATATCACTGCTTCTCTCTAACAGTGCACGCTGGGTATACACTGCTCTAATTATTACTGTTATTTATTCATTGATTAAGTACATTTTAGGCTCATTTCCATAATTGTATGCCAAGAAGACATCTGTGTGAGTATCAATACCATATCAAGTGTGGCTAAAAGTGATTGCAGAACATACCAACATCCTTTGTAGACAACCAGGAAATTGGCACTGTACTGTCAGCTGAAGCAAAAAGGATGGCTTCTGCAGACTTCTCTCCTACTCAAAGAAAAGAAAAGTCAAAGATGCGTACTTATGAGTCTTGAGTTGCACAGTTCAGCATTTCCACTAATATTTAAGCTGCCTCAACATAAAGCATGCATAAGGGTTCAGTCAAGCTTATTTCTATGTAAAATGAAGTTCAGAATAACATCCAAAAACTTTGCTCCAAGGTCAGCAAGCAATGCTGTTCAGTTGCCATCTCCAGACCTAGCATATTTTAAATAAAGCTGATGAATATTCATCTGAGAGTCACAAGACATACATCAGTACTTCCAAAGTGGTGAGAAGGGAAGGAGTTCTCAGAATTGCTTGCAAATGGGATAGAGAAATTGTTCCTTAAGATACCACTCTGAGGTTTGGTTTGGAAGCTGGAAGAGCCATTGCCTCCTCAGAACATTCATATCATAGTACTTGAGAACTCATTTCATCCTTCAGTAAAACTGATTCCTTTGAGAAGCACTTAAGTACATATGAAACATGCTTGGCACTCAGTAAGTGCAAGCAGACAACCCCTACTTTAAAGTAAGAGAAAGACTGAACATCAGCTTTTACAGTGCTTAAGGAATTTTAAAAGTTTAACTCTAGACAAGTTGGGACAAAGACTCCTTTCTTATAAATAATTTTTAAAGCCCCAGTATTTCCCACTTGAATTTATTTTTCTCAGAACTCTTCTGGGGAAAAATGGTAATTTAATATATATGCATCAAGGGACTAAAAATATGCAGTTTAGTCACTTTGTAATCAACTTTTAGACAGTGTATTTTTCTTATCTTTATAAGAATTGACTTTTGAAAGAAATGCATTGTGACGACTGTGAGTGGAATACAGTTGAGGTAGTGGTACAAAGTGCCTTGTGAAAAGTACTCTCACCAGGATGTTCCTGTTGTCCACACTGAGTGACCTTCTTTTGCTTGCATTTATAAGGAAGATCAATTAGAGTGATTTATGAACAGAACTTTTTCTTTTCTTGTGTTTGTATAATCATGTTTACTCTGTCATGCTAAATGTGGCACCACATCTCAGGTCAGAGCTAGCTTCTAAGGTTTTCAGCAAAAGTTTAAATCTATCACCTAAAACTGATTTACTTGGAACAGCAAACTAGGAGCTAGAAGGTGAGACAGGCTTATCAGGGAGCTCCCAGAATCCAGACACGTGATCCTGCTGTTCTTCACTGAGGAATAACAAACGTTTACCCAAGCAGTTGCCTTCTCACACATTCCAAGACTGCTCTTTGCAGTGAATTTTATTTCCCCAGGCTACAATGCAGGCAAGCTCATTTGTGGAAACAGCATTTTTTTCCAGAGCCTTCAATCATAGGTGACTGACTACCTGCCCCTTTCCAGAGCTGACCTGCCTTCCTGTCTGCATAGGAGATAGCCAAACAGATACCACTCCTCAAATATTGCACTGTATTTGCTTTTCCTTATACATCTTTTCCTTGAAGGGACAGGTGAGAAAGAATCCATCCACTTGCACTACTTCAGAGCTTTTATATCTTTACTCTCACAAGAAGCACAGTAAAATGTCATCAGTGGAGATGTGAAAATAAGTAGCTACCTTGTCTTCTACTAGTCACTTAAGGCAACTCAGATAAGCTGGCAATGGAAAATAATACCATGGAAGGTAAATATACTGACATGTAACTTTCCCTCCAGAACATACCCTGACTCACAGACAAGGCATATATAAAGGAAAAAGAGTATAGATGGGCAGGAACAGCAATATTTTAGAGATAAGAAAGAGAAAGAAGAGAAAAATGAAACATTTCCTTTTCTACCCAAACCAACAAAGGGGAAAGAAGCAGAAAGGGAAAGATCCCTGTTACAACCCAGGAAGTGGAGGACAAATCTAGGAAAAGCCACATAGATGTCATATTTTAGCTTCTATGTACAAGATACTAGGGAGTTCCAGAAGCAATTTTTCAACATTAATTATCTTCTCTGAAGCAGATCTGCCCCCTGGGGAATACATCCAAACATATGTTGTGACAGTTAAAATAAATAAATAAATATTTTTAACAACTAACATAACTAAAAAGCCTCAAAATGGGGTCCAAGGGTTTCCCAGGTACAATAATGTAGACTGCAAACATAAGACATGCTGCAAAGGAAATAACACATTTTACAATTCTTACAGTAAAAGAAAAATTCTTAAAGAAAAAGCCTGTTTCTTTAAAAGGAAGCGTGTTGCTTGTTTTAAACAGAAATAACTGAAGTACCCATTTGTGGATACTGTATTGGCATATGTTGTGCTATACTTTGATGCCATACTGCTTTACTACACCTTTGAGCCATTGAGCAAACCTAATTACCGGCTGTTATCTATTTTGAGATCAAAGCAGCTTCAGAGTAAGAAAGAAGTTTCTGACCATCACTATTAACATGCAAATTTTTATTCTTAAACATGTTTCAGAACCACCCACTCCAAGTTGACTGTTCTGTCACAGCACAGACCATAGGAATAGCACATATCAGACACAGCAGAAGTATCTTCATACAGTTTCTTTATGAGAGCAATGAAAATCAACAGCCCTAATAGGTTCTATCCCAGCAGGAGGAAGCTTCTGGAGAGGTCTGGAGAGGAGGTGGGCCTTCCTGTGATTTCAGGTTAAGCAAATTGAGAAGAAATACTCAGGATCTACATGGGTACCCTTGAATGAAATACTTGGATAAACCACCAAACAAACAGAACTACAATTTACCATTCTGCCTGTATAAATATTCCATATGCCCAAAGACA
The DNA here is from genome assembly GCF_039878825.1 of Excalfactoria chinensis. Taxonomy (NCBI): domain Eukaryota; kingdom Metazoa; phylum Chordata; class Aves; order Galliformes; family Phasianidae; genus Excalfactoria; species Excalfactoria chinensis. Next base: position 46,999,206 of record NC_092827.1, read on the forward strand.
AGCTTGTCAGTGACTCCACCTACCTCTGAGTCACTGTTTTGGGAGTTCTTGCCAGTGGAAAACACAGAGCAGTTTTTATGAACAGTAGCTAAACTGTAGCAAGCATATTCCAAACTCCTGTCAGTGACAGCACCTCCAAAGACACTATGAATATCAGTGATGTTGAGAATAGCGGGTTATGGATGTGGAATTAAATTCTGCGTCAATAAAAGAGTGATTCAGCTGCATGTCCAGTCATAATCATTCACTTACACAGGCACACTGACATCACAACATCCAGATGTTTGCCAAAAATCACAAACGCTACTTTGGAATGAGAAGTTTGTAACTGGGGTATGACACATATGTAAATGAAATAACTAAATGACAGAAAGCGGGTAAGTAAAACACGAATTAATTAAAGTTCTGCAAAACTAACTGTTCCATAATAGCTTAGAACTATATTTTGAACTACAGAACAAAATTTAGGTAACATTAAATCTTTCCTTGTTGTTTGTTCTCTGAGAACATACTATAACATACAAAAGTTTCAGGAGAATGAATACTAATGCTGCCATGACCAGTATTTACTTTTTTTCTATAGTTGGATATCATGCATAAGTGAGTATATTAATTTCAGACTGATATTACACTCTTATCTCAGCCGAACAGATCAGAGTTCAGTCCATGAGTATATAACTACCAACCAGATAGATAAACACACAGAGCATCTGCAAGCACGTTCTAGATGTCCTAGACACTGATCAGTGATCCAAAAACTGAGTAATTAAATCATTTAGCTGAAGTCATACAGCAGTCTAAGAGAGCAATTTTATCACTGTGAGAGGCATCAGTGAAGAAACAGCTACAGGTTATAACTCTGGATCCCTTTCAACACCTGGATCAGAACACTTCACTCAGAAGCACTTCTTTCACTTAACTTTATCTTACACACTCAGAATTTTGAGCAATATGCACAGCAATTAGAGTCCTTTGCAAGATGCATGAATTTCATGATTGCTCCAGCAGTAGGCTTTTTTTTTTCCTGACAATTAGTAAGACTTTCCTAGTTTTACTTCCACTTCCTTAAACAAATGAATCAAATCACTGACAAGTTAGCAGCTCTTTTTACTCCTTATTGTGCTTTGTTTGACTTACTGTATTTTAGTTGCTCTGAGGAAAACGACCTTTTGATTTTGTTTTAACCTAGCAAAATTCAAAATTAACCTCCACTGGTTTCTTTTGCTTTCTACAAGCTTTAAGCCTGTTAAAGTCAATATGTTCTTTAAAAAGAGACATAGGTGATCCAGATACCTTCTTCTAAGTGCTTTTCATGAATGCCACACACTGAAGTTACAGGACTGTCAGATAAACACTCTTTGAAATTTTTTGTTCTGAATCTGTAACAAAGCACAGCAGTGGCTCATTTCCAGCAGCTGTCTATCATATTCCGTTCTGACAGTTGTTTTCCAGCTACATATACATCTAGAATCTATAACTTAAACAAGAGGGAAAGAACAAAAAAAGATACTAGAAGATTAATGGTCTTTGGAACTATACCACCACAATCCCAGCTTCAGTTGCCATAAGCAGAAACACATGAACACATGAACAAAAATCAATATATCATGTTGGCCTAGTGACTGAATATGCTTTCTATAAACTTCAGAAGAATAGCACTAAGCTAACTTAGGCCTCTAAGCACCATGCTGAAAATCAAGCACAGCATATTAAAGAATCTTCTCAGAAATGCCTCATGATGCAGAACTTCTTCCCCAATTATTTATTCCCATAAGGAGTGAACATTATTCTCTTGAACAAAGAATCATTGCAAACTTGTTTTTGCTAGCATGACTGCACCAGTTGAGACGCCTGAGGGATGCACATTTACCCTATTTTCCATACAGCTAGCACTAAAGCTCTTCTCTGGTTTGCTATCTCTCCACTTGCAAACTGGACATGTGAGTGCACAAGGAATAAGGTTAGGTCTCATTCTTCTGTTTCAGAGGCAGTTTAAAAGAGAGTTATCTGTCATGAAATATGCTCACCTTCATCATGGGGGAAAGAAAGTGAGAAACAAAGAGCCAGAGAGGAAGCTCAAAGGCCTAAATCAGTCAACCCTGCAGCACAAATTCATAGGCATTGGAATATTTAAGATTCAAAGCATGCAAGTTAGTGGAAGGCTCTACTTCCCTTCCTGGCATGCGCTACCTTTGAAAACAGTAACAGTTACATAGTGAATACTGCACAGTATTCAGTAATACAGCTCCTCAAACTCAAGCTAAAAAGCATTGCTTAGTAAAAATAACAATATTGCATTGACTGACTTAAACATACTAGGAAATTCTTAAGTATGTTTGAGCAATTGGAGATCTTTTCTTATATCAAAGAATTCAATCCATATAAGGCTTCTGACAGACCAGAATGTTGGTCTTTGGAATCAGTAAAAATGCTTCTGATAAATTCTTTGTACTACAAGGCAAAGCATCATTACAAATATCAATAAACACATATAGGAAGAAGGTAACACACCCAACTGGTGATAACGGTCTACAACTGTAAAAAACACTCCTTCTCAGAAAGCAGCCTTCATCCACAAGACCCTTAGAGGCTAGCCCTTAAGTGAGCACCAGGAGCCTTCCAGTCATGTGGGAGGCACAGGAGAATTACTTGCCCCTGTGCTTCCTGGATCAGCCAACCTCTTCACCAGGTGTTCAATCATCAATTCAGGTCATGACAGAACGGTTCCCTTACTGAGAGAAAAAGAAAACATAATTAGATTGTATGCGAAATCTTATTCCTAATTAACCCTGCTGATGGAATCACACACAAGGTAAACATCCACAAACAAATTTAATCATAGTGACAGAGAATAAAATCCTTGCAAATGGATATTGATGTCCTGCCTTCTATGTCTCCCCAGATGTTTTTATGTTCTGTATGTGATGGCATCTGATGACTCAACAAGAGTTAGTTAGCAATTTAAAAGAACAGAGGTGTTCCTATGATGCAGCAAATCTTGCCCCAGTGGAAGTATATCTCTTTTTGCTGTGGTATGATACTTTGGTTCTGTCTGCTACTACTAATAGAGCAGAAAGAACAAAAGTAGTGTGCACATGGGTACATTATTTTCCTTTCACCTGAGTGAGACTAAGCAAACTAGAATTAAACTAGATGAAATTTCCATAGAAAATTCTCCATCTTTGCATGTGAATATTGTGACAGAGAGCCAAGAATACCTGACTGGTACTCAGCTAGAAACTGCAGCTTTGGATAGTCATGCTGAGTTTATACACAGTGGCTCACAATACCAGCATAGCAGGAAGACCACATAAAAAGAAACAACATTTGATTTTCTTTCTTGTTGTATTTAATTCTCAAAGACTTTCAGTGTTTCTGCTGTGTTTGATCTAAAGTTTAAAGATTTCCAGCAGTGACAACTTTTAATACTTTGCCTGTATGCAATATAGAGGTTGGACTGTATGCAGTATAGGGGTATATGTAGGTTTTATTGACTGCTCTTCTTGAGAAATGATAGAAGAGATTCATATACTATTTCCAGATTTATCTGCCCAGTACATCATGTACATTCTCCTTGCCCCAGTGCATCTTAGATTGTTCCCTGCTGAGTCTCTCCTAGGACTTGGGCTGCTGTGGGAGATATCGTAGGGGAGTATCTGCCCCAAATCTTCACTCTTGATTATTTGACTGGAAAAGGAAGAAGAAAACCAGCATTTTCAAGAGAGTGCATACCTTCCTTCATTCTACTTAAAAAGAAAATTGCCATAGTCTGTAATTGACACACACACACACACAAAAAGCAAACAAAAACAACACACGCAACAGTTTTCAACAGTTACTGCAGTGATTTTCTTTTATTTATTTATTTACTTATTTATTACTATCACTGTTAGTTTTCAACATCCTTGTAGTGAATTTTAACAAAAGAAAGATTCTGGGGTAAGATTCAAATTGTATGCAATGGCTCTGGTTCGCCCTTCTCTATAGGGTAGTTGATTGCCTCAAAGCAAATGAAGGAAAGACATTGGCCAGTTTGCTAAATAAAAAAGTGTTATGAGACTCATAGTTACATATTATTTATAGGAACTACACAGTACTGTTTTCCAGAGAAAAAATAAATAAATAAATAAATGTAAATTTTAAATGATGTTTTTATCCTGAAGAATCAGTGCAATAAAAGTAATCAGACTGGCACTGGAAATACTTTTACTTTTCATTATTCAGTTTGTGCTCCCAGATTCATATAAGTAAAGATTAGAAATTAGTAGATCCATTCCTGTAAAACTGAGAGTATTTTCTTCTGTGTATGAATTGGTCATAGCTTAAAATCTGTTAGTTTTTTCCTCTGTAGGCATAGCTTATCCCACCTGTAAAGTAACATTCCTGAGTTTCTTGCATGTGGACCAAGAAGGTTTCTTGTATAAGACCTTCAAGATGTCACATTTCCAGAAATTAATGAATTAGCCGAAGTTATATAAAGGGAAGGAGAAGGAGAGCATATGGTTCCCTTCAAACTTTTATATTTGGATTCAGAGGAACAAAGACTTGTTGAAGTAAGATGAAACACTGTCATATAAAAAGTCTAAAAACCATTTTAAATACCCCTGTAATCATAATCATGCTTTGGTACCAGTGTGGTATACAGACAGAAAAGGACTTTTTGTCACAAATCAAAGAATGAATAGGGAATTTTTGAGCTTACTTGTTGTAACTTAAATGTAAATTCTTTTTTTCTGAGTATGATACTATCTCACAGAGAATTTACTACTACAATCAAAAGATACCAAGTAAGTACACTGACTTGGAATTTTAGACTGAAAAAAAGGAGATGGAGATACATATATGAGAAGCCAATGTTTTATTTTTTGTTCCAGGTACCCTTAAGCAGCAAGTGATAAAAGAAAATTCTGTTATGGAAAAGTCTAAGCAATATCCTGGTATGAGAACACTGTAGAAACATAGAATGGCTTAGTTGGGAAGGGACCTCAAAGATATCTTGTTCTAGAAACAGACAGAGTTGTCATCCACTAGATCAGACAGTAGATCAGACTGCCCAGGGCCCTACCCAAACTGGCCTTGACTGTAATTTCATATGTACACAGCCACTGAGCTTTGTGTTACAGAGAACCCTAGAGCTAGTGGAAAGGGCAACTTTAATAATGTTTTTTGACAGTTTGTCTCTGTTTAATGCCTTAGATTAAAAGAAAAGAAAAACAACATACCACAAACAAAAGCTGAAAAGAAACCAGCCCAAATTCCAGCATGTGGCTCCATAATCAGACCCACATGTTCCTTTTGTAGGGCTGGAACCTTTCTCTCTTCCCTTCAGACATCCGCCACTAACCAGCTCTCTGAGGCACAATCTGGAGTGTCCATGCACTTCTGCTCCAGTTTCCTCATGTTTCCCAGTCTATCACCTCATCCTGCAAGTCACATTCTCTGCAGCCCTAAGCCTTTCTCTGTCACATTCCAAAAAATGTGCATTTTCCCAGTCCCTCTCCTTTGCTAAATGTCTTCTGGTCTAAATGTCAACTTAGAGACATCATCTTCCACTTTCAGATAACTATCCCCAAGCCCCTAAACACAGCATCTTCACAGAATATGCACCGGCCTCTGTCTTACTTGCCCTTTCTCCTCTGGATCCCAGCCCGAGTCAGTTTTTTCTTCTTGTTAATGAAGCTTTTGTCTACTCCTATCTGTTTTATCTCTTCTTTCTCTTTTTCCTACATAGTATTTTTCCCTTTCTGCATCTGAATCAGGTAATGTCCTTCTGCGGATTTCCTCATTACGTAAATGTAACCAGTTTCTCCTCCTCACCATATGACCTAGCTGGGGGAATAATTCTCCTCCCCTCCTCCCCCCCATATTAAACTTTCAATGAAGAAATACTTATCCAATATAATTAAGAACAGTAGAGCACAGCATTTTTATGCCCTAACAATGAACATCTAGGTAGGCTATTTGTTTTTGCTGGTTTTGGTCTCAAACAGGCTTTATTCTTGTTTTGCATGTGTCACCAACCATGTGACCAACCACTTTTGGACCACTGGCTTATACTTTCTGCTTTTGTAAAATTTCCTCAAGTTCTCCTGCTGTTACTGACTGGTAACAGCCAAGGCTCTGGCAACAGATTTGGAGACCACATGTATCTTGGAAGGCTTGAAATTGGTTTCCTTCAGGACTTTCACCATGTTCCAGCCTCTGTTGATGCCGTTGCGTCAACTCCTCTTCATCCTTCCTGTGCAGACAAAATGGCCTTGATCATTGCCATGATGCTGGAAGCAACAGGGCTCCAAGCACAAAAGGCAGAAGCCACATGAGAGCAGGACTCAACACAAGTCTGGGTTTACCTCACCAAGTTCATGTTTTCCATCTGTGATACCCACTCGTCTCCCAGCAGGGGAGGAGATGCAGTATAGTCAGTGACCACATAAATTTAGAGGTTTCAGAGTGATGCATATATGAACATAAGCAGAGATTTTTACTTCATTAAATGCTTTTTCCCAAATCACATTCTCAATAGTAGCCAAAATACTTTGATGGCACTTTCTACACATGCATACACAGCAGCAATCTGCCAGTTTAACTAGCTATTGAGAATCATCATCTTAGACAAAAGTAGAGCTTCATAACATAAAAGTGGAAGAGATTTCTTGGATTGCCCTGCAGGCCAAACCATGCATTACTCCTTCATATTATGAGATATTTAGGTTTATTTTTGCACCAGCCACACACGTAAAAAATACTATACTTCCCTGCTTTCTCTGCAGGTCTCCCTGAATCCAGGCAAAGAATGAGGGAGGCTGAGAGGAAGAAGCAGTGATGCACATGTAGGTTTAGGTCTGCAGCCGGGACTGGATGAATGCACGTCATCCCTTTTCCTGTTCTGGGGAGTTTCCCAGAATAGAAAGATGCTCTATGACTCCAGAATGGACTTTTCAGCTAAATGAGCATCTAAAGTTGGCTCTGCTGAGAGGAGTGACACATACCACTGACTGCCAAAACTCCCAAAGAGGACTTTCTCTTCACTGTGGAGACAGTTCACTATCCAAAACTTTTTCAGGAAAAAAGTAAAAAAGATAGAAAAAAAAAGAATACTTTCTGGGGTGAGTGGAATCTTTAATAAGTATTCTTAGTGACCAAATCTTCACCACTAATCTCTCTCACTTTGGTTTTAATCTAATAAAAACTGACTCAATAATTAATCTTTGTATTATCATATGGTTCATAATTGCTAAAGGTCATGAACTAAGCACAGCTAAAATACTTCACTGCAAGGGAAAATATCATCACAGATGTTTCACAATAAGCTGGAGGGTTTTCTTGCCTTTTTTTTTCCCTTCTTACTCCAGGTTATTAGAAAATAGGAAACTGTTAAGAGGAACATAGAAGCAGCAGCCAGGACATTCTGTTCACTTGCCCTTTATAATCTTTTCCCTGTAATGCTAGCATGATAATTGATATCAGTTATTTTCATAATTCTGCTAGCAATATTGTATGTATCGACCAGATTAATCTGGTCTGCACTAAATAATAATAATAATAATTTTAAAAAAAGAAAAGCATTTTATAAGTTCAGTAGTAGGCCAACTAAAAACACAAAAAAGTAAAGTCCTATCCAGAGAAGATGAATGACACATAACAAAATGAACGAGTAAAATGCATTAATTGACATAGCCACAGAAACACTGAATTACCATTTCCATCCTGGAACTATAGAGTTACAGAGTGTATATAGATATGAAGGTATATAACTGCAGTGTTACAAGAATGTTCTCAAATTCTGTTCCACATCACAATTGCAAAGTAATCCTGGCAAAGAAGACCTGTAATTATTTCTACAACTTTCTACAGGATTAACAACTTGCCTAAGTGAATTCTCTCAAAAATCTTTAATAGATTCCAGAAATTATAGAATATGAAGAGAATACAACAATGAATACAAAAATGTATAAAACCAAAGTTGGTGCTGAATGTCTTTACTTTTTCACTTATACATTGCATTCTACCTTTAATTATAAGAGCATACAGTGATATATCTGTGTTGTACTCTTTTGCAATTAGCCACATATGGATAATCTATTTCAGTATGCATATTGCTTTGTATATGCCATGCTAGACCGCAAAAGCTATTTATATGAAATGGAAGTATAAATTACATTTAAACAATATGCTATAAATTAAGGATAACAATAAGAAAAGCAGTGAATATCTGCTAGCATATTAGGCCAAAAACATATTCAGCCAACAGTTGTCTGGATGGAAATTTATATGCTTTTATTTAAGGTTTGCATGTAATTTAGTTAAACTGATACAAAAAGCAATAGAAAAGGTCATTTCATTTTACATAAAGCTTATCTCTCTTTGGCTTTTATCAATTAGGAATGTGTTGAAGCCTAAAAAGAGTTTGAACTATGTGAAAGAAAGTAAATTTCAGAAAGTAAATTTTGCATAATGAGCTTTATAGGCAACTTCTTTATTCTACAAAATAATGTTTACATTTTTGCTGTATGTTGTGGAATTTACTTGAATACATATAAACAGGAAAACACAGGAATACATATACACGTATATACAGGGGGAAAAAGAAAAAAAGCATTCTTTTTCTAATATACTGTTCAGTAAAGACAGAGTGAGGAATGCAAAAAGGTATATGAGAAACATAAATCCTAAAAAATTAATTTGACTTTAAAATTGCAGTAGAGTTGACAGTACAATTTATTTCTTGTAACATGCGTACAAGCTATAATACAACTTGTGAGCTCTCTAATAACACCAGATGACTGCAAATCACTACATACTCTGTAATCCACTGTCATTTTCAGCTACCTCAGATACCTAAGAAATAAATACAATCTTTAGAAACATACTGAACAACTGAGAAAACAAGTGAAAAATCTTAAACTTGTCTAAAATGTGAACAGTTCATGACAGGTTCCTATATTCATACTTACGTACATTTCAAAAACTAATAAAAATGCACAGATACACACACACCATATATTCATATAAGTGGCACGGCAGAAGAATTCAAAAGAATGCTATACAAAAGTCCATCTACATACAAGAAGGGGGAGAAATGCTGTGCAAAGTTAAAAACTCCTTTACTAGCTAGCATTTTTTGAATGAAGAGTTAAGCTTAACTAATCCTCAGCTTTTAAAATGTCTTTTGCTGGATAAACAAAATATTGGTATCACATAACTTTATTTGCTATTCTTTTGAAAACCCAGCTTCCAGTTGAAATTTACAGTGAAAAAGTAGAAAATTATAGGCTGATTTACAAATGGATTCTGATTTATTCTTCTGTTAAGCATGCAAATACACTACCTAAAGCTTTCTCCTTCTAGCCCTAGCCCTCATAAGAAAACACGGAGAGTCAAATGGATTTCAGGCTAGCACAGTCAGTGGATATTGCTCTCTATAACTACCAAAAAAGAGGTTGTAGCAAGATAAGGGTCAGCCTCTGAAACAGGGGAAGTTTAGGTTAGATATCAGGAGGAAGTTTTAAACCCAGAGGGTGGTGACATACTGGAACAGGTTGCCCAAAGAGGTTGTGGATGCCCCATCCCTGGAGGCATTCAAAGCCAGGCTGGATATTGCTCTGGGCAGCCTGGTCTGGTGGTTGGCAACCCTACACATAGCGGGGGGGTTGAAACTACATGATCTTTGAGGTCCTTTTCAACCCAGGCCATTCTATGATTATGTGATGATTCTCTTCACTCAGGTGATAGCGATAGGAGAGGGAATGGCCTCAAGTTGTGCCAGGGGAAGTTCAGTTTGGATATTAGGATGAATTTCATCTCAGAAAGAGTGATAGAGTGATGATGCATTGGGACAGACTGCTCTGTCCCTGGAGGTGTTTAAGGAAAGGGCAAATGTGGTACTCAGGATGTGGTTTACTGGGTAATATCGGTGATAGGTGGACAGTTGGTCTGGATGATCTTACGGGTCTTTTCCAACTTCGATGATTCTATGATTCTAGATACATTTCCTCAGAGTCATTCTCATTTGCCAAATATCATGAAGCATTTTCTGAGGAAGAAACTTTTCTGGAGCAAATAAATAGGAAGGGAGAAAAATAAAACAAAGGAAAAAACGCCATATATCCCCAGAGCAAATACATTTGTGTATTAACACTCCCTATTAATACAAGATAATCAATCTTTCAAGCTTTCTGCCCATCCATCTGGATTGCTTTGCAATCATTGCTTTGTGACATCCACCTCAGTAAGAAATGGAGCAAATCTGATGTCACACAGCTGAAAATCAAAACTTTAATCATGGTCTACCATGAAAAGTCTGACTGTAACTCAAAGAGTGAACTCCTGTAATAACAACAGGAGTGGTTTGATATTTAACAAGTCTTTACAGCTTCAGATCTATGCTGCCTGAAGGTCACAGAGCTCTCATTCAGATTCAGATCTGAATCCAGAAATCCCAAAAGCTCAGCACTAATAGCACTGAATACTCAAGCTTTCCTCCTGCTTACTTCTGAGATACAAAGTGGATATCTAAGTCAGGATCTAGGCAGAAATCTCTGCCTGTGGCTACAGAGCAGCCAAATAAAGAAAGGTACTGTAATTGCAATGCAGGTGCATTGAGCTCAGATTTAAAACATGAGAAGATTATATCCAAAGAAGTTTTTAAAATGGTAGTTTTATTAACTCAGATTTCTTTCTTGTTAGATCTCACAAATAAAATAGAAAAGGAAATACTGGTGGAATCATTAGCAACACTCTTTCCTTATATGCCAATTAGAGAAGCTAAGAAGGTGCTTTTTAAACAAAGGGATGCTACTGCCTGGCAGATGAGGCATAGAATTGAAACCATTTTTATTTGTGTTCATAAAAATATCTCTCTGCAGAGATATCGACCCCAGTGCCCTGGGGTCAAATTTGGATAACTATGATTTTCTGTATTTCTGAAATGTTGTTTCCTTCAAAGTAGTACCATGGAATACATATCCTAAAATGTTGCACAGTGTTGCTCTTTTTTCTTAAGCATCTCTTCAGTTCCTTCACTTTAATGACAAGCTACAGTTAAAAATGTTAACAGATCTTAATATTATTAGAGCATTTCTCACAAACTGTAATCCAGAGTCATCTCCCCACAGCACCAAAACCTATGATAAAAGTTATCTGAGGAAACAGTTGGGGCTGCATCTGCTGCAAGTCCCACCCTCGAGCCCTAGCAAATCTGCTTATGAAAATCCAACAAAGGTTGCCACTAGAATTCTCCAAATATCTCGTGATATCTTCTTTCTAGATGGTAGGTATTATCATGATATGATATATGATATATATGACATATGCACCATATATATCATATAGCATAATTTGCACTACAGGACTTGGTCTTCAAGATAGACCAGAAGCTATAGGCTACATTTCCTTTATTTTAACCCTTGATAGCAGTAGTGTGAGTACAGGCACTTCCTCCTGCAGTATGAAAAAACTTCTATTGGTGCTGTTTTTAGAGAACACGGTCTCAAAAATGTTCATGGCATGGGCAATCAGCCTGTGCTGCTGATTTCAGTGTTGCTGCCACCCACAGAGCTTCTAAGACCGTTACTTTACTGGGAGAGCAAGAATAAATGAGAAGGCTAAACAGACAAATATCAGTCATATCCAAAACCAACCACTGACTCTGATAAGCATTCAGTCCACATTTTATTGTTTGCATTGTATTTTCCTTCTGCTGCATTCTTGAGGGATAATTGTGTTTGTATTTGTCCTAATGATGTGATTATGTGTTGCATTTGCCCTTTTCATGTGATGCTGAAGGAGCTAATGGCATCCCCTAGGGATTAAACAAAACAGCAAGCAAATCCCAAACCAATGTGGCTACTTCTCTGAGAATAATACAAGAGAGAAGGGTAGAAAAATGAGAAAGGCCAAGCATCCTATCACAACTAGTGGAAATAACTGGATTTTATGCATGTAGGATCTCGTCAATGGAGTTTTGAACAGTGGAAAGATTCTGATTTTTCCTATATTTTTTAAAAAACTAGTTTGGATGTTTATTTAGGTAGTATATCAGCAATGATTTGAACAACAGAAATACTCTAATTTCACTAGCTATATCTCCAAATCCTAATTGTTTTTTAAGGATTTTCATCTGAGAAAGCATTGTATAAAAATCAATACTCTTTCTCAGCTTGGAAGTCTTAAAATCAAATCAAAACCTGCATTAAATAGTATTGACTCGATTCTCCCTTTTCTTTCCCGTATCAGGTGAATTGGAATCTATATTTCTATAACGAAGGATAATATAAGTGCCAATTAAAAGGATTTTCTTTGGCTTGCCTTCACATCAAGGCAAAACTGCATAACTGAACAGCTTCACAATTGAGGGGTTTGAGTTTTTTTAAATTAACAGCTATTCTATTTTTTTATTTTTTCAAGTGAACGGAAATTGACCTTCATTGTCTCTTTAGTCAGTCCAGCTCAGAATCAAAGAGCAAGTTAATTATAACCATTTAAAACTTAACAGTTGAAGCCTTTTGATGTAATATCACATTCATTTCTAATTAACTGTACATATGTCTTGCTGGTTTATCCAATAACTCTTGAAATGTGTCAGCATAAAACATTAATAAAAGCACGAACACTTCAGGATGAAGATTAGACAATCTTTATATAAGAAGGAACAGAAGGTGATGGAACAAAACTGACAATAGGACAAAACCCCCGTCTAACTGCTTTCCCTAATGTTCTTTAATATACAGCTTCTGCTGCATAGAGGCTCAGTGTCAGGAATGGCTTTTTTAGTTTTACAGGTACGAACAAAATACAAGTAGCTTTATGTTTCAGATTTTCCAGAGAACTACTGTATAATGTTTCAATTTTGTCAAGCATAAACATTTTCATTCTGTGACTGTTTAGGTACCCTGTCCTAGAACCTGATCATCAAAAGCAGTGAAAACCAGTCCAGTGTCCCACTAGAACAAAGAGAAGTCAAGCAGCCTCTGTCCTCAAATACTGTGATTGCACAGACAACCCTCTCCCCATGAGACTCTTCAGTGACAAGATTCACTGGGCATAGAGTTTGAGTTGGGTCATGGACTTTGCAATAAGAACCCAGCAAGGTGCTAGCAGAATCTGGGATCTTAATTTTAATTTTTCTGGCAATGAAGCTTCACTGTTTCTTAGTTCATAGTATATTATCATCATTATTCTTGCCTAACACCCTTTTTCCTCCACAGTTCATCTCACAAAAGGACTTTAGAACATAGTCCTAAATGCATTCCATATGGCTCTGAAAATGGCAATGACATAAATAGCAGAGCTGTATCTATCGTCCAGCAGATAAATTTGTGCTGCGCTTTGGGATTTTGGTTTGTTTGGTTTTTATATCTGGTGTGGAATGAGAAGAGCTAGTTGATTATTCACTCTTATTCTTCAGCTTTGTACTTCGTATCAGATTAGTAGACCAGCAAACGGCACTGGACACACCTGTCTGTGGCAGAGAATACAAGACTGAGTGCAATCTCTCTGTTCACAGTAGGTAAAATGCAATAATGGCCTCTTGGCCAACAACTGTAACAGTAAATCAGGGTAAGAATGACTACTGTGTGGGGGAATATAGAAACCAAAAACAAATGGCTGGAAACTCTTTTGGAAGAGTGGGTGCAAATCTGAGGAAGGATGTTGGAAAGACCAAACCATGAAAAGCAGGAGGAGAAGAAACTGTGTGTGTTTATTTGTTTCTTGTGATTGGTTTTGTTATTGATTTTTTTTCTTTTTTTTCTCCTTTTTTTTAATTTTTTTTTTCTAATTATAATTTAAATGTTATTCGGATATTACTGTGTGAAAAAAGTTCACAAAACTTATCCCTGAAGAAGATTCAGGAAAACTGAAATAAAGTTGTGAATCTGCGTTATTACAGGGGATGTATTTAATTATGAGCTATACTGTTACTTTGCAAAGGAAGAAATTGAATTACTTACCAGATAATTAGAGGAGTCAAGAAAAAAGGGTTTTCTGTATGTCATTTATCAATAATTCATTGTACTCAGTAGATAGGTACAGCACTTTGTTTTCAGTTCACTAGAATTCTTGCCCACTGAAAATTGTAACAAGTAAGCTTATTCTTGCCAAGGTCTGGGAAGAATCAGACAAAAGGACTTCTGTTGCATAATTCTGTATCCAGTTAGACCTAAAATAAAAGCATGTAATTGACCACAGAAATTAGTTTTGTCCTCAAAAAATACTGAAAGGAAATTCTGTTGCTGAGAGTGTATTGTATTCAAATGTTTTTGTTTTGTTTTTCATCACAGCCAGCTAGCTGTCATGAAAATACTTTTATATTTACAACGTTTCTCAGCATGAATGATCCCAAAAAGTTTTTGGTGTTGTTTTCATTTGTTTGTTGTTTCTTTTTTTCAAATGGGAAAATATTCAGTACTAAAATGCAGCCCCTTTGGATAGAAGTAGGCAAACAACTGAACAGATGGGATTTGAAAAGGCTATGCAACTATAAAATGAAGTAAATTATGGCAAGTGTTTATAAAACAAAGCTATGTACCATAAAAGAGCAAGCAGAAAAAAAAATTAATATCCATAAACTGTTTCTATTTTTAGGAGCTCCACTGACTGTGTTGTGCACAGTGAAGCAAAACTTAATTGGTATTCACCTGAGAAATTATAATCTTTCGGTCTAGGGGTCTGGGATATATGAAACTAAATTTATCGACCTTTAAGGTCTCCTTGCTTTTGGCCTAAACAGTTGTAAGTTGAACTTGGGAAAAAGTCAAATGTAGTTCTCCAACATGTACTACTTGTAGTCCAAGAAATTGCTATAACTTAGCAGCATATTGGCCATTTCCTCTCTGTAGCTGTACTGGGTATCTGGCAAATGTGTGGCATAATTTAGCTTTCACAGATCTAAACAAGCACACTAACAACTCACTCTGCAGGACTTTGAGGTTCTTTCCACTCTTTCAGCTCCAGCAACAGCAGCCAAAATACTTGCTCTTCATGTATGCCTTCATAGACACAACTAGTTTAATTTTGTTCTTGCTTCCAATGGATTTAAGTAGACACTGGAAGTAGTCATAGGAAAGCAGTTTCAATGATTTACAACATTCAGTTTTAGCCCAGTCAGCCTTAAGGGACTGGCATCAATCAGCTGTGAAATGTGATGGTCAGTTTACTGTGGAAGTAAAAGCTCAAAAACTAAACTAAAAACTAAAACCTTTTAAACACTGTGTGAAATCTTGTTCAGGGTATCACAACCAAAACAAAGCAGAGGCCATCGGCTTGCACTATCAGCAACTTGCTGCACAAAAATGAGTTCTACACAGAAATTCAGCAACTACGCATTATGAAAACCTGAAAGATCAAGATGATAGAACCGAACATTCAAAACAAAAGAAACCTGTATTGGAAAGGAGTTATACAGACATTCTTTATATTTAATGAATGTGAAATCTCCAGTCTATGCCCCCCTGTCATGGGTGCAGGTAGATTTTAGGTTAACCTATGACAAAGAGCTATGGGATCACAGAATTACAGAATCACAGAATTGTAGGGGTTGGAAGGGACCTCTAGAGATCATCGAGTCCAACCCCTCTGCCAAAGCAGGCTCCCTACACCACGTCGCACAGGTAGGCGTCCAGGCGGGTCTTGAATATCTCCAGAGAAGGAGACTCCACCACCTCCCTGGGCAGCCTGTTCCAGTGCTCCGTCACCCTCACTGTAAAGAAGTTCCTGCGCACATTCATGCGGAACTTCCTATGCTGAAGTTTCAGCCCATTACCCCTAGTCCTGCCCCATGAACTACTGAAAAGAGACCAGCCTCACCACTGTGATCCCCACACCTCAGGTATTTATAAACCTGGATCAAATCCCCTCTCAGTCTTCTTTTCTCAAGGCTAAACAGACCCAGTTCCCTAAGTCTCTCCTCATTGGGGAGATGCTCCAGGCCCTTCACCATCTTTGTGGCCCTCTGCTGGACTCTTTCCAAGAGATCCCTGTCTTTTTTGTACTGGGGAGCCCATAATGCTCTTTTGAAACTCTTAGTCTTTTCAAGACAATAAAAGACAAAGCTGGGAAAGGAAGTCTGGGGCCCAAACATCTGCTATTGCGCCCTGTCATATAGTTCTTCTCAGAAATGCAATCTGAAGCACTGTGGTTTGTGGTCTGTGTTACTTGCACTACCAGGTTATTCCAGAGCATCAAGCTCATACAGTTGGAAGCCTGATTCTCAATTCCTTCTTAAGCTAAGTGTAGTTGTGGTCTATCAACACTTAGTTGTTTTTCCAGAAACTTTATCACTTACCTTACACATTTTTCTCCCTTCTTAATATTTACTGCCATGGTGTCCTTACTGGCAACACAAATACCCTCTCTCGTCCTTTTTCTTCTTGAGCAAAGTGATGCTAACTTTTTATCTTTGAATAAAGGTGCAATATGGATCACAATGTATTCTTGAAGAAAAAAAAAAAAGCAACAACACAATAATTCAAAACCATGTGGAAAACCAAGTCAGATAAGTCCATCAGAGTCTAATACACTGTACTGGGTGTAAGAGACAAGGTTTTCCTAGTGGCATGGCCACAGCGCTACTCTCTCTGAGATGAGGCCAGGGCCTGCCTGTCTGGCAGGTGCTGGCCTCCATCTGGTTCACCAGATGTCTCCAATGAATCCACCGCAAGACAGAGATGAGCCGAGCCAGCTGGTGACACCTCTGGGAAGACGTATTTAGGAAAGGGCAGAAATCACTGGAGAAGGATGAAACAGATGGCGAACTAGAAAATGAGAGAATTGAGGCAAACAGCAACTAGAGCACCTGGTTCAGGAGGAGATAGGTGCTCTGTAGCAGAGGAGATACTCCTGAAGGAAATGCAGCCTTCAAGAGACCAACACCTGATTGCAGGAAAAATGTGAGAAGGAAGGAGCAGCAGAGAGAAACTGCTCTATCTTGACAGCAAATGCCTCATGTGCTGCTTACTGCCTCACTGAAATTATAACAAGAGGGAAGGAGAGGAGCCTTGGTAGGAGTGAAGCTGGGCTCAGGAATGGACAGGTGTTATAAGTTTTCCTTTTTTTGTGACTTTCCCAACACTCAGATCAGTACTCAAAATATTTATATTAATTGGTAAAGAATTTCCTTGACTGTATGTGAACTCTTAATCTCCTTATTCTCTCATTTTTTATATTTTCTTCCTTCTGTGCTGCTGCCAGGGCAACATGCAAGCAGTCGTGGGTGCTTGACTGTGTTCTGGGGTCAACCCACTGTATATAATCAAGTTGCATTTCTGAGGTAAAACAAATTTCTCAGACTGTCACAGAAAATCCATTTTAACTTCTAAACATTTCAGCTTCAGATTCTTGCTTATATCCATCTGAAAAGAGCCTGAAGAGAATAGTAAAGTCAATGCAGAGGATCCCCAGCAACAAGGATTTATTAAAGTCTCTGTTTTGGTCACTGAACACTATATGCATATCAAGAGAGACGCCTTACCTGAAAGCATATAAATAGCACTGGAAACAAATGAAAGGTCAGAAAATAGAAAAATGTGAAAGTAATATTTCTTTCACAAAATTGTAAGGAGAAAATGTCAAGGCTAGCAATACTTCTCAGGAATGACTCCTGATGAAGTATGTATCAGATGATCAAAGACTGCACAGATCAAAAAGATCTGGTAGATAAGACAAGAAAAAGCAAAGCTTGCAATCCTCAGAATAAGAAAGTGGAAGAAAAAGGTGTGTGTGTGGGGGAGAATAGCCTCCAAATAATGTCCATAGAAGTTTGACATTTTCAGATCTTTTAGATTTGCCTTATGGAGCTCATTCTGAGGTAAAAGAAGAGCAGTCTGCTGAAGTATTTTATTGGATCTCTGAGAACTCTTGAAGGAGTTGGGAGGAATCAGAAGCTTAGGAAATAAATAATAGTGTGTGAAGAGTGAAGCCAGCTTTAATCCTGTTTCAAAAATCAAGCAAAAAATAGATAATAATCCACTACCTAGAAGAAAAGCAGAGGAATATTTAAAGAACACATTGTTTCAATGCATTCTAATCTCCTTCTGGGGCAATGTAATATCTGATTTTAGCAAAATCTATGTTTTCTACTTGTTGCTACTAAACATAATTTGATGAAATGTCTATAGGATGGAAGAGCACTGGCAGATAGCCATATCCATATTTTCCAGTGAGACACTGTAGGAATGGAAAAATGACTGAAGTTCTGTAAGGGTGTTCTGGAGATGCAGTAGGTTCTGTATTTACATCAACCACATCAGTGATGGAGCACACTTATTACAAATGCCAGTAACACAAAGCTGAAAGGGACTGCAGCCATGTTAGAGGATGAAATACCAATTAAAGTGTTCGAATTCAAAAAGTAATTTATTCCTTATAAAGAATCACAGGCTAAATACCAGTTAACAACATCATGCTGTTGCAATAATTTAAAAAAAAAAAAAAAAAAAAAAAAATCAATATGCTAGACTTCTAATTAGGATCACACATTGCAAGATTTATAAAGGACTCCTTCTCTTCTGTCCAACATCAGTTTAGATCTCTGGTATAAAGTGAAGCTCTCAACCATAATTCAAGGAAGATGCAGAATAACCAGGTAATGTCGGGCAGAGTAACAAGACCAGTGAGAGGGTTAGAAAAGACCCTTGCTTAGGGAAGACAGACAAAGTTAGAAGAGAGACTGAAATAAACAGGAAAGTATTATTTTATTCTCTAGTGTCATTTTAGATGCTCTAATGAATCCCACTTGGCCTCGTGGATGCTATTGCCTTTCCAGGATAACATCCTTTAGAATTGTTCCATACTCACCAAGACTCCAGAGATAGCACAGGGCATCTAATACATCAGTAGGTTCCTTTGACAGTAGTTTCCTATGTGAGAGAAGATGACTGACTTAAATTATGCCATGGGCAAGAGACCTCAAGGCTAAGTTACTCCTGGGCAGCACGCTTACTCCCTAAGCTTCACTCACTTTTGGAAATGACTAATTTCATCAAAAAGTCTGAAATAAATTAGATTACTTGAACACTAGAAATGTTTCTTTTCTTCCATTCTCCACAAGGAGAGAGGACTAAGGTAAGTGTTGATGTGAGTGTATTATATGTACCTAAAATTACATGAAATTAATTTTCCTCCATTGTACAAATACTAACTCCCAGGTCACTCAGTATTTTCACTCCATCACAAATAATGGTCTTGATGTAAGAAGTACAGACTGAAGTTCTGTGACCAATGCTAAAAAGGTCAGACCATAAATCCCCTGTTTATTCTTATAACCTACTCTTTAAAAGCTACACCTATCTTCCGGTACACTATTCCAAGAAACTTCTTGAACTCTGATAAGAATCACCATTACAAAATAAAGATGTAATAAATAAAGAAAATAGCATGCCTGCCATGAAGGTAATATAATTTATAAAAACCAAAGAAAGGGAAATTTTACCTGGTTATTCACTCAACAAAGAAGGCAACAACTGCATGTTAATATGATTATACCTGGTATTTTATCTGTATATTGTGCTTTAAGTCTCACTGTGAAAAACATTCAAGATAAAATGAAGACAATATTTCAGTAAAAAGTAAAACGTTCTCTGTCTCTGAAAATGGAGAAAGTCATCCACAGTCACTGGCCATCCACCTAGGAGGAAATAATTCGAAGTATTTTCAATTTGTACATTTCGTCTTTGTTTTGAGGGAGGGAGAACAATATAGAAAAGAAAGCAAACAATTGTTTCTCTGCAGAAATTTGGTTTCAGCTTCCTCATATCTCGTTGCTTTGTTTCAGGTAGTGTACATAAGGAAAAACAGTGAGACTGTTGTTTGACTTTTTTCTCATCTTGTGATTCAAGGAAATAAAACCAGTACACCCACTAAACATTAACTTCTACTGGCAAGGACTTCTTCAAAGATGTAAATTCCTAAAGTAGTCTATATAAAAAATCTAATTGTCTGTGATCCTCGTTTGTGTTAGCAGGTCTTGGGTGATAAAATAATCACCGTTATTTTCAGGAGACTTTCTCTGCCAAGCATTTCTGGAATGTACTGCACTATGACTTGCACTGGGAGATAAAGCTGTGTATGTCTGCAATCTACCAAACGGCTTTATCCTCTACACTTTGATTCTTTGAAACTTTAGTAGGCTTACTTATGGAGAAAATAAATAGCTATTTGTTTCTGATGCTTCCGTTTCTGGCACGCTAAATGGTGAAGTTTATAATATTTACTAAGATCCTTGCAGCATAAATACAAAGGGAGGATACAAGCAGAGAAGTTCAGTGAAACAGAATGGATTATGCAAGCGAACTCCTTGCAGGTGTGCAGTAAAAAATATAGGATCTTCTAGCAAACTTGCATTTTGCATTTCCACTCTACATGATTCAACACCATCCATTATGCAGTGTCATATTCAAAGATAAGTTATGTCTAAACCAGAAAATAGCTGAAAGATTCACACAAGTGTTTACAAGGTTTATGTCATATTATGGAAAAATTCATGTACAAACAACTGTGCCTATTAATTTATCTATCATATCTCATATCTCCTGGATATCTATGGATCTGAACAAGGTCTCAAACTGGGTACTATTTTCAATATTCTGACTGCACATAGCTCAGTGTGAAACTGTATAATAGGCAATTTAAATAAAACTGATTTAACTCCTGTGGATTCTCTCACACCCACCTGCTCATGTCTCAAAGGAGTCTGACCAGGGTCACTTTGGTGGCAAGGAGGAGAAGGAACACAAGCTATTGAGTATTCATCACATCACTTGTCATAGAGCAGTGACCACATGCTGTTTTTCTGCTGTGATTTTTTTACTCTTTAGGGTTTTACAGGAATGGTAGCATTTTCTTTCCCACTGGATAGCACCTCTGTAAATTGTCAAGTAATATTGCTGATTTTCTCATTGTTCTTTTGACTTCTTTTCTGCATGTAGCTTTGTCCTTTATCTTATCTTGTCCTTTGTTTACCTGGTCCAGATGTCTTGAGAAGATGGAATTAAATGTGCTGTGATATTTGCCAGCTGGTAATCTGGGAGCCATCAACACAGGAAAATCTTTTCCATTTCTCTTTTCCGTTGTTGTTTTAGTTTTCTGGTACTTTCAGACCAGTCTTAACATCTCATTAGAAATCTCTACATTCATAATGATGTAAACCACTAGGAAAAGCTAATAATAAGTAATCTTATTAGCACCCTCCCTATTTATGCATAAAACAGCAGACCAAATCTCTTTCCTCACTTGAATGCACAATTCAAATAATACACAACAATCATGTATACCCAGAGAGAGAGAATGACAGGGTGAAAATAAGAGTTAAAATTCACATCCATTTCAAATATGGAAATTCTTTTGAAATTAAATAGAAGGCATAGAAGTGTTTATTCTGAAATTTTCAACACAAACACTTACTGTAATTTCAAGTATAGGATTAAGAAAAAAAATAAAAAAGAAGCAATCAACGTTTTTTTCATAACGGCCACTACCACTTACTGTAACAAAACCAGATGTAAGATGAACTCCATTACTTGCTTGATACAACAAAGCAGCATAAGGTAATCATACACATCCAACAAACTCACGATACATAGGCTAATTTTACTATTTCTAACCCTCTACTACAGAAAATGCAATGAGCATAGTCTTGTAGAGTGCATTTTCTTCCTGTGGCTGATAATTTATTGCATCTCATAGTGGTCAAGTGGATTAGGCAGAGTTTCCTTCGTCCTACACGTTAGATCAATAGCCATTTTCAAAGACAACAGATCAATGATGGACAAATGTTCTACTATAAAGTAAGAAATCTTATGAGGCTTTGTCCTGTACTCTGTTCATCCCTTCTAATATGAACATTTGCCTGGCTCCTATGGCTTACTTGCAATGCTTGTAACATTTCAGCATCTACAGATCTTCACAGCCTTCATAGTGATTTAAGAGAAAGCTTTTATTTTTTTTAAGTACAACTATTTTTTAAGCAGTGATATATTTGAGACAATTATGAAACCTATTTCATAAGGATAAAGGTGGGAGGTTCAAAACAGTCCGTATTGATTTTCAGTGGGCTCCAATTGCCTTAGTTTCTCTAGAGAATCCCAGCCTAACATATTCCAAAAACTTTTTCTTTCTTTACATATCAATTTATTTTCTGTAATGGGGTAAGCACGTCAGAAATTATTTTTGCAAGTTTTGACTTTATTACTAATTATCCATTATACAGAAATAAATCTTAAGGCAAACAATTTTATCAAGTAATCTCACTATGGGAGGGGAGGCGAGGAAGGAGGAATTATAGTCAAATATAGAAGGCAGTCAACTACAGAATATAGGTTTTCAGAGAGACTGCAGTGAGTACAACTATGAGGTTGCAAATGTTCTCAGTGTATATAAAAAGGAGCAAAGGGTTTATATAACAAAGTAGATTCAGCTGAGACATTAAGGAGATGAAAAAAAAAAAAAAAAAAAAAAAGGTCGTAACACAATGAAACACTGAAATAAGTTGTCAGGGGAACCTGTGCATCCTCCAAAGTCCATCAGGTATACACGCATCTTGAGGAGAAATCATCTTGATGAATGGAGTTGTCTGTATCCTCTCCTGGTACTTCCTGCCTCCTCATTCTTTCTACTAAAATACTAAAACAGAGCTAGATAAAGTGCTACATATGGGATCAGTGGAGGAGAAAAAGTGGCAATTCTGAGTAAGGGAAAAGGTCTGCTGAGTTATGGCATCCTTTATCATAAAAACCTCTTGGGAGGTGTGTTACATGCATGTATATCCCAGCAGAAAGGAGAAAGAGGATTGCTATCACGGAGACAAACTTATCTCCCCTCAGAGTGAAGGAGAAAAAGTTCAAGTAAGCCCATCACCACCTTAAGCTGCTGTCTCCACCATACTGTGAAGTCTTAGAAAAAAGGATCCAAATGCTGAAAAAGTCTCGAGGATCCTAGCATCCATGGTCATGGCATAGCTTGCAATACTTGATGTGGCAATGTATGATTTTGATCACTTAGATGATTAAAATTGTAGCATCTGCCACTGTGTGCACCCATATGTATCTGGAATGCCCTGACACAAGCAATACAGGTTACTCTTTGTAGAATACTATGAGCAAAACAGGAAATCAAAGGAATAGGGGAAGTGCAGGCATTAAGAAATTCTTATAAATTTAAGATTTAAATCTTATTTCAAACATGTCCTAGTACTAAAACTTGAATCAGGAACAGGTACTTGGTCTTCAAACGCACACTCTTTGTACTCCTTATTCTTCATGTAGATGAGTATCTCTGGTTACTTGAAATGACAGATGGCATTCATGTGGAAGGAAAGAGTTTCTTTTTTCACTGCTACCTCATTGTATATACAAAAACGTTGTTCTTAGATATGATGTGACTTGACATAAAGTGAGGCAACAGTAAAAAGAATTTTTAGAGGTTTCTTTCAGCTCGGGTGATTCCTGTCAATTTATACAACCACCACAAACCAAAATGTTTTATGAATAATTAGCAGGTTAATTACCCATAAGCAGTGAGTAATTTGTATTACCTATGTGGTTAGTTCACCACACTGAAACATGTGCTGATTGCGTGTCTGTGTTGCCTTACAAATTAAAGGATAAACCCTGCAAGGCACTGTCTGTCCCCAAGTCCTACTGTTACTCCAACAAAGCACAATGTCTAATATCAAAAGATATTCCTAACGCATAACTAGTGCTTGATGTATTTCAGATTGGATCACCTATGGCAATATGCTTTAGAAAATAAAACAGTCAAGTAAGACAAAGAAAAAAAAATAAGTAACTGAAACACACCGGACTAAAATTAAATATTTCTTGTTACATTTATAATATTTTCTTTTGTCATCTATTCAGCATTCATGAAATGACATGAATCACCTGTCTGAGGTGGGACAAACCTTAATGCAGGAGTGGCCATTGCTGCAGACAGTATGCAGGTCTTCTTGACCCATCCTTAGTGAAACTTGGAGAAATTTTTCATTTCATCCAGAAAAATATTCCCAGAGCTCCCCTTGGCTCTCTTTAGTATGTCTGTAGTTTCCAGTCATACAAAGACTTCCATATCCAATCTGTAGGTCAGCCAAGTTGGCTACCCTTTATTAAATAGACCCTTCTGACTAAGCCTGAAGAAATCTGTGGAGTTTTACCATTAGTCACAGTGAAACCAAGCTTTCCCCCTGTCATCACCATACTTTCAAGTTCCAGAAGGACTCATAAGGGAGAGACCATTCAGTGTTTACCCTGATCTAACACAGATATACCATAGCACTACACCAAAATGGTGTTCCTCAGGGAGGAAGCAGGTTCGCAGCTTGTCCCTGCTGCCCTCAACCTCAAGATACAGAGGACAGTGTGCCTCTTGAATTGCTAAATGGTGTGAGCTGAAGGCCCAGTCATGTCACCCAGTTGCCTCCTCTCTTTGCAGGTTATGCAGCCCACCTCTCATCCCATAAATGAGTCACTATATTGGATATATTTCCTTTAATTTTAATAAAGCATTGAGGTGAGCTACAGGACAACGTATCTCTGACCTTTGTCTCAACTGAAAATGAAAATTGTAGAATCATAGAATCATTTAGGTTGGAAAAGGCCTGGATAACCCCAAGTCCAACCACCAACCTGACCCACTAAGTTCCATCACTAAGCCACATCCCTTAATGCCACATTCACACACCACTTAAATGTATCCAAGGATGTGGAATCCGCCACTTCCCTAGCAGCCTGTTCCAGAGCTTCATCATCCTTTTCATGAAAAAATTCTTCCTAAACTCTGATCTAAACTTCCCTTTGTGCAACTTAAGCCTGCTTCATCATGTTCTATCACTTATTGCTTGAGAAAAAGAGTCCAACATACTCCTCACTACAACCGCCTTTCAGGTAGATGTAGAGAGGGGTGAGGTCTCCCCTCACTTTCCTAGGCCTTTCACCAGCTTTCTTTCTGTTCTCTGAACACAACTGAGCAACCAATTCAAATCAACATCCTTCTTGCAGTGAGTCCCAAAACTGAGCACAATATTTAAGATGTGGTCTCACCAATGCCACATACAAGGGGACAATCACTTCCCTAGTCCTTCTGGCCACATTATTTCTGATGTAGACCAGACACAAAAAAGGAAATTACCAGTAAGTAACAATGATTCAGAAGTAATTTTCCACTTTTTGGTATCCAAAAGCTATTAGCAAGCACCAGAATGCCAAGCAACCTAGGCTGCCAAGTCAGTCTGTATGAATGCGGCAGGAGGCAGTGAAATATCCTGAACTACAGTCCAAAGGAAACAAGTCTTGATGAATAATCATCTTATATTTCCTAATGAGGAACATATATTGTTTTTTCAATAGGCATAAAATAATTCCACCCCCTTCTGTTTTCAGCAAACTGTGCATAAATATCTTTCAGTAGAAAGTTTGTGTTTCCTTTTTTCACAAAACAAACAAGCAGACACTCAGTTAAAAGCTCTCAAGAATTTTCTTTTACATAGTCCTGGAGAACTGTCAGTAGGCAGGGCTATGATTCTAGTGCTGAGGATCCTGCATGAACCTATGCTACACATAGGTAAAATAAAAATTGCAAGCTGTAGTATATTATAAACATAAACTCAGTCGTTAGATTAGTGCTTGTGTAAGACAGTGCCCCAAATGCTGAGCAAACTAATATTCAACATGCCATAATCTTTTCATTCAATGTTTGCTTAACGTTGATTTTCCAACCCCATTTCTGAAATTATTATTTTCTGTGGGTGTGAATAAGACCTTTAAATATTATTTGAACTTAGATTTATGGGTGATTCATTTACCAGAAATTGTGTGAATTCGTCTTAGCTGCAAATCATCAGTATGGGATCTGCTGAATAAGTATGACTCCCTCTGCTCAAAAGCTGTGCACAAAATGCTTTCACTGTTATTTAAAGTTTCTTAAAACTGAGATTTTGACCATCGAAATGACGTTAGCACCACCTAGAGGCACATATAAAGACACTTATCCAGATCCATCATTTGAAAATGCATGGTTCATGCCTTTATTTTCAGAAGATTCCCTTTAGTCTATGTTTCTGAGGGTTATTTTGAATATAAAGTTATACTCCAATGCCTTTAACCAAGAGGAAACATGTATATATGTATATATATTTGAAAATAAAATATTCTTTTTGCTTATTTGTAGCCTCTAAATGGACAAAATCTACTCAACAATCAAAGAAAAGAAAAACTGCACCACTTAGTACTGTTTTACTATTTAAAACAAATGAACTCCTACTAAAACTGTAATCACTGTGTACCTGATTTTGAGCACGAATGATCAGATCTGTGAATTGAGCTCATTCTCATTCCCTAAGAATATTCCCACATGTAACCAGCACGAGGATCTCTTTGAAGCTTAGAAATATTTTGCCTCTGCCTTCTTGGCCTAAATCATGCCAATCATGACTCCCAGTCATACTGTATTTGTCAAAGTCTTCCATTTCCTACAGATGAGCTCTAATTATATAGAGAAGTTTTGCAGCTGATGCCCCAATGCATGACTTTGTGTTTCACATTATTATTTTCCTAATTTCTATCACTCCATTGCCAAGGCTATCTTATCTTTCTAGTACAGTTATTCAGTTCTTCATCCTCTTGAGAAAGTTTTGAAACTTATTTTGTCAGAAGTGTCATTCGCAGATGACTGAAAGGTTTTTGTTGTCACTCTGAAGTTTCCTACCTTTCTGAAAATGTACTCTTTTGAAGATAATGCCTTCAATGCTTGTTTATTTATTACATTTTATGTCAGCTAAAAAAAAGAATAAAATCATAGTTACCATATTCAGCTTTCCTGTAGTGTCCCAACTGCCTATTAAAAACTTTATAATAAAATACATGATTCTTCTTAGCTCAGAGACCCTTCCGTGAAGAACTCTGTTAGCTTTCATACTTCAGCTTTCACTAGGAACAACTGTGTCCCACTGATATCAATATAATTTGTTCTTCAACCCCGACTGTGAAATGAAATGCAGCCATCATGACTAACCACTTAACAAGATTTATTTTTAAAATAATGCTAGGTACTCAAGATATGCCTAACCAAACAAGACTTAAAGCACTCAGCAGATGCCTAACAGGACATGATAAGGCTTCTTTTAACTTTCTTTCTTCTGTCATTCTGTTTCAAGCCCAGGTCTGTATCTTACTGGAATTGTTTCTAGCCTTTTGCATTAGGATGAAGATACACCTCCTATTTGTTGTAATCTCATCCAACATTCTCAGTTGGAGCAGGTATAAGCTCTTTCTGTGCATGTATGAGTGCTAGCAGTGTGATTTTCTTTTTCCTTGCTCTTTCCAATAGATACTTACAAGCATGTAGCTTAAGTCTACCATCCCATTGACACTTAAATGCCTCACACATTGACGCGAGAATATATTCCTCAAGCAGTTTTGTTTCATCCTTTGTGCACTAGTGTCTTCCTGTACAGGTTGGGGCAGAAAAGCACATATAAGATAGCTAAATATTTATTGCAGGTTACAGAAAGTACACATTTATATTAAAGGTAAGGATGTGATATTTGGGTTCCTAATTCTGAGCACGTTAACTCACAGAGGCATAAAGGTTATCGAGGCACACCACCCTTGTTCTTCATCATCAACTCAGCTTGCCCTCCGGACTCTTCAACATTGTTTTGTAGCCCTCTTTTGGACATGCTCTGATAGTTTTATGCCCTTACATTGTGGCACCCAAACCTGCACCCAGTGCTGGAGGTGAGGCCACACAGCACAGATCAGAAGGCACAACCTCTCTCCTCACCTGGCAGCAGTGCTGGGCCTGGTGCACCCCTGAGTACAGCTAGCAGGGCACACTGCTGGCCCACCTTCAACTTGCTGTCAACTAGAACCCCCATATCCTCAGGGATAAAGCTTAAAGACTTTATGTCCTGTTTGCTACACTCAGGTGACTTGTTCTGCCATATGGAAATGTGTAAAATATGAAAACAGTGGCAGCACATACCATTCAGCATGTTCAGTTCTCTTGCTGGCTAGATTGGGTAGCCCTTTTCCTAACACAGAGGTTGTAACACCATCACTAACACGTTTAATTCTTAGCACATCCACAATATTAACTGCACATCCACTATTAACTTCATCACGCAGCTGCAGACAGAAAGGCGCGAGCCAGGCAGGCTGCACACAGGAACAGACAGAAAACAGCTTGGGGATAAACATACAGCAAGGCTGTGAGCTCCCAGGCACAGGAAGTAATGCAGGAAAAGCACAGTATCAATTAAAACGAATTGCCAGCAGGAGGAAAATATTAGAGGTTTCTTCAAAGAACTGCAATACTGAGGGCATTTGAGCAACGGCATACACCTGCCCGCCAGCAGTGAGGGAGCGATGCTCACACACTCTGCCAAGGGCAGCGTCCTTATACTATCTTGGTTTAAGGGCACGATTTCCCTTCGTCGGCACTTCCGCCACGGCTCAGTATGTCTGCTTTTCCGCCCCTCTCAGTGATGGGAATGGCGAGAGCTCCGCTGGGCGGCTCGTTTTGGTGTCAGTGCGGAGAGAGGCCGCTGCGGGGCGCTCTCCACCGGGCAGAGTAGGGTGAAGCGGGAGCCCAGCGGAGCCGGGGGCGGTGTCGGGCTGTGTTCGGGCATCGCTGGACGATCACCGGATCGAAACGTGGCCGCTGTGAGTGACTGGGGCAGACTGGGGAAAGGAGACGAAAGCATCTCGGGTGACATCTGCCGGAGGGCACTGGGGAAGAAGAGTCAGGGCTTCGCCTTTCTGCTCTGCTCCGAGTGCAGCCGCTATCTCTGTCTGCCGGGGGAACGAGCCGAGCTGCGCGGGTGGTCCTTGCCCTGTGAGGGGCTGAAGTGCGGTCACTTTGGGGTAGATGTAAGCGCTAGGGATGAAACGTGCCAACTGATAGAATATTTGCCTTTCTCATTCTGATTTCTTTTCTTCTTCTTGTTTTTCAGAACTTCCTTAAGGTCGGAGGTATTACGGCAGTTGCGGCTGATTTGTGCTGGCATTCGCAGATAACAGCTGATCACGGTAACGGCTGGTCCCGTGCCTTTGCGAAGTCTGCACAATGCGTGTATTCACTTCGATGTCCCCTGGAGAGGGATTGGGCTCTTCAAGTCAGGTGCAGCACAGCTTGACTGCACCCCAAGTGAGTAGGAGTTGAAGGGTAAATTAGTGGTTGGAGGAAGAGTAGGAATTCACAGAGAAGTTGCTTGTAGGAAGACATGTCAAGAACAGCGAGTTGTGGTTGATCTGTTAAATGTGTGGTTTGGGTCACTTGAGAGACAAAGATGCACTGTATGCTTGTGAGACACAGTTCTTGTAGCACATAGGACATGAGAACTGTGCTAAATGGGCAGCCTCTGCTGCGGGTCTGCTTGGCTTGAGACTTCAGACTTTTCTCTTTGTTAGGTTTTTAAATCTTGAATACTGAAAGGTGTTTTCTGGCTGTCACTGAAAGAAGAGAATCTTGGTTTATGTGGTCAGACTGTGTGGTTTTTGTTCGGTAACTTTCAGAACTGTCACTAAGTAAGGCAGGCTTGTTAACTGTTGCTGTTGTTCTTTATCATCACCCTTCTTTGTTGTTTGGGATCTATGTGTGTTGGGAGAAAAAAAAAAAAGTTACAAGTCCTCCCGTTCTTCCACCTCTCCTACTGATGGAGTCTTCTTTGGCCAAGAGGCAATGCAACGCTGCCTTTCAGTTGCTCTGATTCCAGATACCGCACCATGTGATGACAAAAATATAGTTCAGGCTTGAATAATACTTAGTGTTCAATTAAATCAACTGAAATTAGACATTTCAGTTCTAATAAGAGTTGTGAGAAAACAATTTGTCACTCATTTCTAAGATATTATGGTTCTGAAATTCTGTAAGTTGTTAAAAGATTCTAAGCTTTTACATGTTATTTTTGTGGATGATTCTGTAACTGAAATATATTAGGGTTCCTGAATGCATCTTTTAAATAAGACGTCTGTTATAAATTAGTGGTGCTTATATGTTCTTGTCTGATGTGTTGCTGTGGTAATTTCAATACAGAGTGTTGAAATATGGAATATGAATATGGAAATAATATGACAAGTATTGAGCGTTATAATCCATAACAGGTCCACAGGATAAATGTGAATTCCCCTTTAAAAGAGAGCGTGGAAAGTTGCCCAAATGCCTTTTTAGTATTGACATCTATCTGAATCTTTAATGCATCTGATTCTTTTGTCCATCACTCCTCTGTGTGCAGATTGTTAGTTTTGCCTTATTGGATTTTGTTGGTGTTTTTATTATTTTTTATTATTATTATTATTATTATTTTTCTGAAGAGCAATTCTCTTAAATGTCCTCAAGAGACTTCAGAGTATACCCCTAGTTTGAAATGATGGAAAATTTACACCAGATATAATCCTTTACAGTAAGGATGATGAAACACTGGAACAGGTTGCCCAGCGAGATGGTGGAAGCCCTGTCTTTGGAGACGTTCAAGGTCAGGCTGGACCAGGCTCTGAGCTATGGGTGTCCCAGTTCAGTGCAGGGGAGTTGAATTAGATGGCTGTTATGGGTCCATTCCAACTCAAACAATTCTATAATTCTGTATCTTCTTTCTAATTTATTAACGTGATATAGAACATTTTTGCATCTGAGAAGATCTGCTTAATCAATTATCAGAATTTCTTTTTGTTGTAATTGTGTTTTTGGCCTGGTGTTCCCCTCCTAAAGATTCTAAGTTTATTTCATGAGAACTCATCAGAGTTTCCTTTCTCTTTAGTTTTTCTAGAAAGCTTCTCTTTGCTCATTAGAATGTAATCTAAAAGCATCTCCATAAGTACATAAGCTGCTGCTCAAACCAGCAGGAACATTCTAATTAACTTATTTTCTGACAGATGCATTCAAAATGGTGCCATAGTGGCATTCTGTTTTCTTTTTTTTCCCACAGACTGTCTGAGTAATCAATCCAGCTTCTCCTAGTGGAAAAAAAAAATGTTCTCAATACTGTGGCAAGTTTCATATCAATAATATTTCTAATTATCTTAAGATAGCAAGACTCAGATTTTTGAGGGTTTTGGTTTTTTTTTTTTGCATTCAGCTGTTTCTGTCATTAATTTTTATATTCATCTTAACATAAGAAGTAACTTTTCCTGTTATGTTTTAAAAGTCATTGGCAGCCTTTAGAAATGATTATAAAAAGTCTAACTGCAAAAATATTTCTACTTTCGGAAAAAAAGAGAATATTGTGTAGGAGTGAGGAAAAAGAGTGTAGGCTTATGTTTATGCTGCCTAATATAAGCTTGTCTGATTATGGTAAAGTACAATTGTATTCCACTGTCCATTTCTGTAACATCTTCCTCCTATTAATTTATTTTACTACCAAAGCCTGCTGTCCTTCTAAGTTCCTCAGTTGTGGGTTTAGTTTTTCTTGACTAGAGGAAGAGAGTACAGGAGTTTTCAAGTGTTGGATTACTATGCTGGAGAACTTACATATTAGAGACTTTGTGTTTCTAGTAGTTTCTCAGTGGATATAAAGATGAGTAGTTCAGTTGACTTGCAGTTGATCTGGGCAGTAGTTACTTAGAGAAACTGAAAATAGAGCCTTAAGGTTTTGTTTTTGAGGTTGATGCTTTTGAAGGTGTGGTGAAGGCTTCTTGTTTGTTTGTTTAAATGACTTTAGAGTTTTGTCCAAACTTGAAAACTGCAATTATCATTTATACCTGTGTATTACCTTGGGCTATCAAATTTCAAAGCTGAATATATTGTTGTCCTTGCTAATTCAAGCCTTGACTCTTCTGTTTGTCCTCCTTATTTACGCAAAGAGATGCTACAATTCAACCTTTCTGTTTTCTTCTTTTTAGATTATTTTCATAATGTTTTGCAATATGAGGAGCTTAGCAAATCAAGAAGAAATATGGTTTTGACCACTCCTTTATGAAAGGAGAGTTGTTGTCAAAAAGGAAAGTAACTTAATCTTACATGTTCAGGTAATATCCTTGCTTTGTTCATTGTTTTTAAATATTATATTTCCATGTGGTCTTAGGAAAGTTTATGTGGGTGGATGTGTTCTAGTCTTGCTCTCTCACTGGTCACAGTCATCTCCTACAGTAAACCCTTACCAGGATTGCCATTTACTGCTATTACTGTTTGGTTATTCTGGTTTCTGTCAAGTTTGTCTATGGCTTCTCTATCCTGAAGCATTTGGAAGGCAGAACAGGAAAACTTTTCAAGATGAGCAACCTAATGTAATATCACTTTTAAAATGCCTAATGCTTTGTTGAAGAGCTGTGTCTTATGTGCAGCTGTGTTATGAGAATACATCTTCAGCAGAGGCTTATACCCTTTATTGTGAAATAAAGCTGGGAAATGTGAATTTGCCTAACTTGTTCTAGTGTGACTTGATGCTTTCCTCAGAAAAGTCTGGGCAATGAAAGCCAAGGAACCATTGAAAACTGGTATCTCACTGAGACCTTTTCAGGGCATATGAATACTTCCTTAAAGAGCCAACCACTAAAGCTAATTCAGAGTGCTGGGAAGGTGACCAGCTTGGAGTTTCTTTCTCCAAGTGAAGTACCACCTCTTTCCATCTATCCAGGTTGGGTTGCTACTTAGCTTATGCTGGCTCTTCTCTCTAAGAGAAACACAACTCCTGTAATAGAGAAACTTTCTAAAAAAATAAACACTGCTGTAAGAAAATTTTGTTTTCCCAGTTTCCTGGGAAATTCTTCCTGGTTCTGCTGCCTTCTTCCTAAGCATTGTGTTTCGGGCTTAAACAGGTAGGATACCATTCCCTCAATCAAAGTAGTTCCCTGAGTGTGCTGTCGTGTCACCTTGTATCTGAGAGCTTTCTACTTGTTGGCCATAGTTTGTGGGGTTCTTTTTCCTTGTTTGGTTTGGGGTTTTTGTTTGTTTGTTGGTTTGTCTGCTAATGACATTTCAATGAAAGGCTGCAACAGTTTTTGAGAGATGATGTGTTGTATTCAAGAGTGGTCACTTTACATGACTCATACTAAACCAGTATCCTGATCTTCGCTATCATCTCTTCCCAGACACTGCACTTGGTATAATAATATATATTGGACAAAGCTTGTGAAGGGAGGTAATCATCTTTTATTAGGCTGGCTTATAATGGGACAGGGTGCCAGGCAAGCTTTAGGTCACACAGTGACCTCGAGGGTTTATGTGCCTAAACATGCATCAGATCTTTTTTCTAGCTACATTAGTCTAATAAAAGGTATTACATCTCCATGGAAACACTGCCTGACTTGCAGTCTTGGTAATAGAAGGCTTCAGCAATGTGGCAACCATCATCAAATCTGACCAACATGCTATATACTGTGCACACTTTCCAGTCCATGCTGTGCTTTGTGCACTTATTTCAGCTGTGGGGTTCTTATACTCAAGATGTGATTGATTCTGCTTTGATCAACAGTCTTTCTGTTAAGTAAATTTTGGATCCAAACTTAGTTTGTCTGGCTTGAAATAAAAACTTTCATTTTGGACTGCCTTTGCTATCTTTCAACATTGCTTTAGTATATGTTTTAATAAATGAGATCCAGTTTAATAACTGTGGGAGCCTTAAAGGTCATTCATGCTTTGTATAATTTATCAGATTATTTGTCACATTTTGTTTTGTTTTAACTTATTTGTCTGTTTGTGAAAACAGTTACTTCATGGGTTAACCTTTATTGCTTTGTTTACCAAGTGAAGGGTACTACAAACTTGATGATGCCTATTTTATGTAGGATGTATCTCCTACTTGAGATAAGTAACTAAATTGAAAAGCAATTGAACTGGTGAGTTAGGTTGTATCAGTAATGATCTCTTAGCTTCCTATATTTTATCTCCTTACATCTTCACTGTTTTCATGAAAATACGCTGCTACTTCATGATAAAGGAAGATTCAAATAATCAGTTTGAAGAGTTTAGTGTTAATTACAGAACTTTTTTTTTTGTTTGTTTCTACCAATGTTGAGCAGTGCTGAGAGTTACTGGAATGTTTCCTTT
This sequence comes from Excalfactoria chinensis, assembly GCF_039878825.1. Lineage (NCBI taxonomy): Eukaryota > Metazoa > Chordata > Aves > Galliformes > Phasianidae > Excalfactoria > Excalfactoria chinensis. Next base: position 47,033,175 of record NC_092827.1, read on the forward strand.
CAGCTTTCAGTGGAAAAAGATCCTTCGCAGGGAAGCTCCTGATACTAACATAAGCAAGTGAGGCACGAACAAATCTGAGTCAGTGATTAACCATAGCTACTGAGTGATGCCAATACAAAATTTTAGATAGCTTAAAGTCATGTGATTATGTCTACTTCTCAGTGACAGATACAGGATTATACTGGTGTCATCTTGCAGATGTGAACTGTAGGGACTTCTAAGCAATATTATGGTTTAAGTGAATAAGAACATCAGTCACTGTGTGGAATTCTTTGCTTATATCCTTAAGCAGCTATTCTATAATTCTAGGAAAAGACTTAGTTTGGAAGGGACCTTAAAGATCGTCTGGTTCCAGCCTCCCCACCCACCAAATCAAGCTGTCCAAGACCCTATCTATCCTGGCCTTGAACACCTCCAGGGATGGGGCATCCACAGTTTCTCAGGGCAGTAGGTAATTTTTGCTAGATATAATCCAGACCTACCCCTTTTTAATTTAAAACCATTACTTCTTGTCCTGCCATGACACCCTCTAGTAAAGAGTTCTTCCCCATCTTTTCCAGAAGTCCCTTTTAGATACTGGAAGGCCTCGAAGGAGGTTTCCCTGGAGCGTCCTCTTCTCCAGGCTGAAGAAGCCCAGCTCCTTTAATGTTTCTTTGTAGGAGAGGTGCTCCAGCCCTGTCATCATCTTTGTGGACTCCTCTGGACTTGCTCCAACAGCTTTCTTCCTGTGCTGGGGGACCCAGAGCTGAACACAGTAGTCCAGATGAGGTCCCAAAAAAGTGTAATGGAAAGGGAGAGTTGTTTCCCTCGCTGCTGGCCACACATTGTGGGGTTGCTGTTTTTTTTTTTTTTTAGTTTAGGGTAGCAAAAGGTACAATTGGCTTTCTGAGCTACAACCACTCATTTTTAGCTGGCTCATGTCCAGTACGCCTAGTATCATTGCTGATTGTTAACTACTGAATGGTTAAAAACCCATGAATAGATCTCTGGTTATATTTTTCCAGATTGTTAGTTTACAGTCCTGTAGCCAAACTCTGGGCCTACAAAAGTTTGTTTGTTTGTTTTTGTTTTTCGTTTTTTTCTTTTTTTTTTTTAAAAAAAAGCTGCAACCAACAGTCTGTTCAAGAACAGAGTACAGAGAACCTCTTAAACTATTATTAATAGCTCTTCCCTAGAGTAACTGGTGTTGTAGAGCATACACTTGCTCAGTCTTGGCTGGAGCTACAGCCAGTCTATGCTTGAGTTCATAGTTTATATATAGATGTTAGATGGTATATTAATGAGCACAGTAGTTAGTCACTACTACTCAGCACATCCCAAGGAAGTTTGTTCTCTATATACTTAAAGATTTTTCATTTTCCCTTGAGCTTTGTCTCATTAATTGTTTACCTTAGTAATCACCACCACATTTCATAGTCTAAAAATAACACTGATAGAGATAATGAAACTCTTATAGTGCTTTTTCTTATTACCAGTGTAAGATTTAAGTAATCTTAGACACAAACAGTAAGAAATGTATGCAGCTGACAAGTCAGTAGCTTTTGATATCTTGCTTTATGAGATCTGTATTAATGCAGTTTTGGGGTAGTCAGCATTTAAAAATAAAAAGTAAAAAAAAAAAAAAAAAAAAAAAAGCTTAATTAAATCATGTCTGTTATGTTCTGTTGTATTTTTGAGATCAAACCAATTGAAAAAAGATAGTTTTATCATAACATCCTCAAATTGTCCTGTTTGACAATAATTGTTAACATCTACATATGGTGACTTTAAATTAATGTTCATATGAAATCTGTTTATTTCTAAGCATTCAAAATAATATCATAAGAATAATTTTACATTTACTGTATGTTGTGGTTAAACTTGACAGGCAGCTTGGCACCATACAGCTGTTTGCTCCTAGTAGGACAGGGGAGAGAATCAAAGATGGGGCAGGAAACTGAAGTAGATCTCATGAGTTGAAGTGAAAAGTACTTACTAAGACAGAAAAGGAAGAGAAAAATAAGTCATGATAAGTGACTATGATAAATATCCTTACTATTGTATATCCCATTAATTTATGTATACTTAGAAAACAAATTATGCACAGTGCAATTGCTCACCACCTGCTGACTGATGCTCAGCCTGTCCCTTAGCAGCAGCTGCTTCTCCCAGCCATCTCCCTCATTTCTTTAGTTCTACATGATGTCATATGGTATGGAATGTCCTCTTATCCAGTCTGAGTCAGCTGTCTTGGCTTCATAGTTCTTTGTACCCCCAGATCCCCTTACTGGCTGGACAGTGGGAGAAGCTGAAACATCTTTGGATCTGTACAGCACTGCTCAGCGACAACTAAAACACCAGTGTTTTATCAGCATTGTTTTCTCCTGAAGCCAAAACATAGCATCATACCAGACACTATGAAAACCAACTCTATCACAGCTGAAACCAGGATGATAAAAAAAATTCTGTCAGTGGGTTGACATCCGCCTGGAGGGTTTTGAGGACATGACTGGGTAGAGTGGTGAATGATACCATCTTGACTCCTGTTTCCTATTAAAAATTGGACTAGATGATCATTCAAAATCTCTTCTAGCCTGGGCTGTTCTAGGATGCTGTAGTTGTGCAGAGCTGAAATGGCATTTCTTGAAACCAGGAACCTTTAAGCACTGGAAAATATTTTAGTAGTCACACTATATCGTTATCACAATAATGTCAATGTATGGGAATTGTAGCCTTTTTATTACTTAGGAAAATATTAATTTCTTGAACTTGAATACTTGTATTTAGTGCTGCTCTTTAATGCTTTACCTGAAATACTGAGGAAGAATTCTGCATTTAATCTTTTACTTTAGTGTTATATGGGGTTGTAAGCAAGGATAGAACGTACTTAAAGAAAACTTCATTTTGAAAATCTTGGGATTGTTACCTGGGATTATTTAGTTGTATACTGAATTGTAAAATATCAGATCTGTTTTCTGGATTAGTTTGAAAAGTTTTATTCAATGAGAATTTATTGCTCAACTAAGTAGTATTGATTGAAACGAAGTTTGGAGCCTTTGAGGATGAAATGAGTTTTTTGAAAGACTGCAGAAAAAGTGTACCTTGGTGAAAATGTAGTAGGAAAAATAATGTGGTGGCTTTGTACCTCTGTTTGTCAGAGGATTACACTCATGTCAGTGATGGATATTAAACTATCGTTTTCTTCTCAAGCTGTTTGAGTAAGAAGGTTGACTATTTGCTCACCAAGGTTCCTTAACAATTGCTAACATTAACAGTTTAGTAACAGTCTAACAGTTGAACAGTTAAATAACAAAAAATGGGTCCATTGCAGTGGTTATGATCAAAATGCCACAAATCCTTTTCTTTTGAGTAGGAATTTTCAGAAATCCACTGTATCAAATTTCTGAATCCGTAAATGATGTATTAGGAGACCTATTCTTAGTCCTTATTGATGCTGATCTTTTAATATAGACCACCAATTTCTTACCAGTGACTGAAGTACAAAGCCCTCATAGGTTGCAATATCCACACTGAGATAAGGCAAACTACAGGAGATCTATCCATTCTGTTGTCCCTTTAGCAACGCTGAAGCAAGGGCATCTTAGCGCTTTGTGTTGCTGTTAAGTATCCTCTTTTCCCTGTTTGTGCCTATAGCAGTAGTCTCTTCACATTATTTGAACAACCTAAACTTCACTTGAATAATTTTTTGTGTGATAAACTAAATAGTATCGAATAAATCACTGAGTTGCTGTTGTTTCATTTTGTTCTCCAGACTCTGGATAATCACTGAACGCCAACAAAACTTATCATCTGGAATGAAGACAAATGAGGAGTTTTTCTGCTTTGAATCAGCTGTTCTTCTAAATAGTTCAGTATACTTAAGACCCTTCAGGTAAAATCTACAAAACCTAAACCATAGGTCTTTTATTTAAAATCTACCTTTCCTCAATACATGTCATTGATGAAAACATTCTTAAGTGTGTTTTTGCTGATGTTAGGTCACTTTGCCTGCTAAACTGCAGAATGATGATTTACTGAGGCTTTTTAATGTGGAATGTAAATCTATTGCATTTCCTCCCTTCCAGTTTTCTGGTGGGCTGCAGTTAGAACTGTTGAGCAAAGATGTCCTGTTTTGATTCTATGCCTCAATGACTTTGTTACAAAGGAGACAACTGAAGTTTATTGGCAGGCCTCTGTTTTGTCACCACGAGAAAAGAAAGAAAACTATAGAAAATGTGATTGCCTTCATGTGCATCTACTTGGAGTTGGTTACTGTAATAATGAAAGAACACTTCAGCAAGGCTGAGATTGAGAGCTTTTGCTCTCAGTCCTGAAGCTACCATTATTTTATAAAGTGGAAGAACAAATTAAGATATGCCCAGGGATGTGGTGGCACTAAATTAAAAGTCCTTCACCCAGTCCCACCCGTGCTGCTGTCAGTAGATCCTGTCTGTTGTGTGGCAAATTGAAGCATTTCTATTGCTTAAGAGATTTGCTCCTAAGTCACTTTAGCCCTCTCCCTGACCAGCAGATCATTAACTGACACATTCTAAAAAAATATCCATTTCTGATCGCTGTCCTCAGTTTGAATGCATGGGGGAGGGGGGGGAATGTGAGTGCTCACTATGTACATGCATACAAGCTATGTTCTTAGACCTATGTTGCCTGTGGTTTCCAGACTATTGAAGTTACTTGAGAACTACCGGAGGTAAAATTACTTTGCTTTGTGATAACAAAGAATCTTACAAGCAATTACTTTAGAGAAGAGTTTCCCTTGTTTTTGTTTTTGCTTTAAATACTGCTTCTGTTGTACAGCTTGAGATGGAATGTGTGTGTACATTGTAGTGTTAATGAAGACTTTAAAACAGAACTTTCAGCACAGGCTGATACTGCAGCTGCAGTGCAAGGCCATTAATTTAAGTTATGGTCCGTGTACAAACTGAAATTTGTTTTGCCAGATGTATTTCAGTTTTTCTGACACATCTAATAAGTTCATTCACAAGGATAACTCTTTAATTAGGCATATTATCCTAAAGTTTATGTAAAATGAAAGAAACTGAATTGTTAAATATAAACAAATGAGTTTTTACAGCAAATCACATGACTGGCAGAGGTAGCTGGCAAGTCAATGGTTTTTTCTAGGTATGAACTTTTACCATCACTAATGTTATTAGAACATATCTAAATAATGTTACTCGCTGTTGCAGCATATGGTGTATCAATGCTTTCTTTTTATTTTTAGTATGCCAGAACCATGTGTTCCTCCCTACAGCATGAGCTGGCTTTCCTTGTTCACATTCCTTGCAGTCCATCTGTCTATAAATGTTTTTAAGAACACACAGAATGATGATGCAAAGATACTTATGCGTTAAGTCATTAACAATAAAAAATCAGACCTGGAAAATTTGCTGTGCATTTGGCCCAAACGCTCCAACACTATGTCCAAAATCAAGTAACTTCCAGTTTTTAACTAAAACTTTTAATAGAAGCTTTTCATCTAAAATAAGTATTTGTCATATGCTGAAAGCATTTTTAGGAGCAAATTTGATTTTATTATTTTTATTTTATTTTTTTTTCCTGTAGAATGCCTAGTATTCTGGGTAGAATATTGGTGGAAGGGAGACTAAAAGATTGACGCTGTGTAAAACTGAGGGAAGACAGTGTAAAATCAGTCCTGTGTGACTTAAGAAGGATCTGAGTGTCTTGCTTTATTCTGTTTTTGCAAGTCATGGTGAAATGAAAGAGGCTAGAAGCAGATGCATGCCTGTTAGATATAATTGAGCTAGTAATTTATATATTCCGACAGGTGGTTGGTTTTCACTGGATAATCCTAGTTCAAAATGAAACGTTATTTTTGGTCTTGGTAGAATAAGCCTGTAGTTGAGAAATAGCACTGGTTGCCACCTTTTCCTGCATTATCTCAGCAGTTACTGATCTGACAGTATTAACAAGCTCAGAGGTGCCTGTAGCTCTGTCTCTATGGTTAGCATTGGTGAGGCCACACCTGGAGCATGTGTCCAGTTCTGGGCCCTTATTCAAGGGAGACATGGACATACTGGTAGGAGCTCACTGTAGCGCCACAAAGATGATGAGGGAACTGGAGTGTTTCTTTTATGAGAAGTGGCTGTTCAGCTTGGGTGTCATCCCAAAATGGGAATCAAACGTTCTAATCCCAGTGTGGCATTAGATTGCGGCATTCCTGTATTCCTCATGATATTTACTGGGTGACTAGAAAAATCAGTAGTCAGGTTTTACACTGAATAGTTAACATACACATGCAATACATTTACAAACATATTCAGTCTTGACGTTACTGCCAATTAACTTGACTTATCCTGGGACCTTGACTGTCTGGGAGAGAGAGACATAAACATGGATGCCATGATGTCTTCTCTCATTTTATTTCTGCGTCACACTCCTTATATACCATCCTAAATCCCGCACAGACACGTACACCCGCTAGGCAAAACCCGATGCACGCGAGAGAACCTGTACACACACCTACCTAAACCCCCTGCCCACTAACTCTTAACCTACAGGCCTAACACAGCTATTCTAGAACACTCCATCCACTCAGAACTACCGTATTCACTCGCAAATCCTTACAAAGACAACTTAGTACCCCAACAATTCTTTTCCAAGAACTTTATTAATATATGCTAGTGTCCTTCTGGGCATGCATGGTAGGGGCTTTCAGTGGTCCTAAACCACCACTTCCTCTTCCAGCTTCATCATGGTGACTCTTGACGGACCTTTAACCGTTTTTCCCCAATTTGGCACATTTCCATTGCTTGTTAGGCCATAATGAAGAACTTTCTGTCTTGGTGCACTATAACCAAAAGCAGTACATGTGAAATTCAAGAAAAAAGTCCTTACATCCTTGTGGATGCAAAGATAAAAGTAGTCTATAATGACTTTGGTGCTTCTGTGAAGCCAGATAGTTGAGAGAAACAAGGCTGCTCATACATCAACCAAAGCTAAGCTGGAAGTGTATTGCTACACTAAAATATTCGTCCTTAAACTAAACATACTGATCCCTATTGATAAACCAGGCTCTATGGTGGGGAAGAAGAGACTTGGGGAGAATCTCATCAGTGCCTGTGGATACCTGAAAGAAGGGTAGAGAGAAGACAGAGATAGGCTCTTTTCAGTGGTGCCCAGTGCCAGAACACAAGAGGTTCTCCCTGACCATCAAGTAGCAATTCCATACTGCACAGGTGAACAAGCCACTGGCACAGGTTGCCCAGGGAGGCTATAGAGTCTTCTTCCTGGGACATCTTGAAAATCCATCTAGATGATGTCCTGGGTACCCTATTGTAGGGGGCCCTCCTTCAGTGGAGTTGGAGTAACCAGATGACATCCAGAGGTCCCTTCCAACCTCAGCTATTCCGTGACTCACAAGTTGTGTTTTTAGCGGTGGACTACTTGGGTTTATTGAGCATACTTCAGAGTAATGGTTGCTCTGGGAGAGCCTTGCACTTAACCTGCAGTTAAGCAAGAATCTAAGATCTTGTGATCTGGCAGTGGGGAAAACTGGTGACAGAGCTAGATGTAGTGATTTATTTATTTATTTATTTTCCATTTATTTCTGTGCCAATGATCTGATAAATTGCCCTAGCAAGCTTTCTTTTAAGAGATGAGATAGGAAGTAGAACTGACCTGGCATTCAATGTCTTGTCAGCTCATGATGGCTCTTGTTGTTTGCAGTGTAAATCCTTTCGCCTAATTGCTGAGCCTGCATTTCATACATGCAGCTACAATTTCTTAATTTTGTATTTATTTTCTGTTGTCAGTATATGATATGCTTCATTTGATAAATCTTGTGTAAACAACTGTTCACAGCTATATCTCTGTAGTCTTTGCCAGTTCCAGATCAGTATCTGAATAGTAGATCAGCATCCACCCACAATCTTGAATATAGTAATAATTCTGTAACCTGTGTTTTCTAACACTGTGTGATTTTATTTTTCTTCCCCGCAGGGTAGAAGAGGTTTTGAAGTGAGACTTCTGTGCTGTTTGTCAGCTTTAAACAGCTTTAAACTTGTAAATGGGCATATTGTTCTCATCAACAGCTGGTCAGGGGTGAGCAGAAACTACCATATAACTGTCACAGATCTAGATTCCATCAAGAAAGAAGTAGGTGGAAGCAACGAAACTGGGTGAAGGTAGACAATAAGTCAGAACCCTTCAGCACTAAAATGAGCGCTGTATCCAGGCTTGGATCTTCTTTGGCAGATTGCTCAGGACAGTAAGTCTTATGTGTAATGTGTCATTCTGGCATATCTGTATCTAATTGTGGTTAACTCACCATTTTTTTTCCCCCAAAGTATGTCTGTCTTACCTATTTCTGCACACCCTTCCTCTGTGATGCACCTTTTTCTTCAAATTCTCGTGCTAGACCAGAAATATAACGTTGTCCAATTCGCAGGAGTTATCACAAATGGGCAGTCAAAGGATTAGGCTCAGATTAAAATCCTACTGATTATATGCTTCAAGTAGACTCAGAATGGTTTTTGTCAGATGTTTTTAACCTCTCCAGCTGTCCTGTTAGTGAACATGAGTCAGAAGCTGGAGTTCTATCCAGCTGAACTTGGAAGTATTAACTGTTAAACTGTTAGGATAATTTGTTTGGCAGTTTAGGGTGCATTACTGCGGTGACAGCAGCCTTTTTGGAATGCTGCCCCATTTTATTTATTTATTTCAATAAGAGAGAGTCTCTCAGGCCTTTGTTTTCTTCTGCACACTGAAAATGATATTTTCTGGAAGAACTGAGCTTACTGTGGGCTGATAATGTTGGTTTAGTTTGTTTGTTTGTTTTGAAGTGTTGATGGAAATTTCTCAGACTGGTTGTGTGAGAGCGTTTTGTACACTGCCTATGAAGAAACAAGAAATCGACACCTTGCACCAAGCACCACAACTTACAGCACCTGGTACAGGGGGTATCTCTCTTGTTCAGGGCTATGCTGTAATGTTTCATTTTGGAGAAATGAGCATTGTTATAAATATAACAGAATATGTAAATACCTGGGACCTTCTGACCAGTTGATACTTGGATTTGTGTATTTATTTTTTTTACTTTTGAACTTGTCATGGTTTTGTGCTGTTGCTGTCAATATTCTACATCATGACATCATGTGCAGTATGAACCAGCTTCTGGTTCTATCACTTGCAGACCTTTCTGTTGGGTGCCAGGTGGCACTTGGATGTTGTTCTGTAAGAGATTTCTTGATTCCTGCTGGAACTGATGTAGATACATCCAGGTATTACTTGCTGTGAAACAGGTCTTTCCCTGAAGATAAAAAGAGGTTATCCTTTGATTTAAAGAAATGTCCTTGTCATCTTCAAGGTTTAGGGTGAAGCACAGCTCAGTCTATAGGCAATCAAAATCTGTCTCAGATGTGAAGGATGAGGGGGATCTCCTGGGTCATGTTTTGGTCCACTCCATTAAGAGCTAGGGATCCTTATAATTAGCAGAGATGTATACAGCATATATCCAGACTGTGCTCCTATGTTCTCTCCTGATGTTCTTACAACAGAAGCTGATTTTGGTACAGCTGTCCTGCAGATAAGTACAACACCTCTTGTCACAGTGAGGTTAAAAGAGTGGTACAGAAATAGTCACCCTGTACAAAATGTAGTTACAGCCTGTATGTCTAATCTTTGCGGCCTTCCCTGCCATTGAATGTTTGAAAGAAGAGCTCTGCACTTAGTGGTCACCTAGCAACCGAGTATACAATACAAGAGTGTTACAACATCTTGGTTTAGCCATAGTTATGAGCTGCTATTGAGTGTCAGGTAATAGATGAAGTTTTTCCTTTTTCCAGTGCAAATCCACAGACATAATGGCAAGCTTTTGTACATTTAAAACAAAATATCAATAGATTTGACCCCTTATAATGTTATGTCGATAGGTACAGAAAAGCAGTGTTCTGTATTTGATTGCTCGTTACCCTGGCTGCATTTGAATACGTCTGTTTTGTTATGGTTTTAACCACTGCATAACATTACAACTACTACACAGTGATTTCATTTACTTACACGCTAACTCCTACAGCCTTCAATAGAAATGCACACAAGAAGCAGGATTTGGTGCTAGTTTTACAACATATTTAATTGTCCTCTTTAAACATAGAACTTTTACTATAGTAATCAGAAAATTTTCAACTGTTTTTGAAGAATTCTGAAGCCAGCAGGATTCTGAAGCTAGTGGTGAGGAATAGTTATGGAAAAAAAAATGGCCTGTGTAATTAAGATAATTAAGCCTATATGTCTCCCACAACTTCAGGTGTTTTCTGATACTAGCGTGGCAGGGTTAGTGTGTTAGGATTGAATTATGATGCAATGCTTGGTTTTAGTGTTGGAAAAAAATCTGAATTGGTCTAGAAGTATGGCTTTCATGACTGAAACTATGCATTCTTTTATCACACAACTAACCTCTGTGTTTATATTTTCTTTCTGGAATGTGCCCATTCAATGAAGATTGAGTATTCAGACAACATACTAAAAGATGTGAAAATGAATAACATCTATTAGGAAGCTGAACTGTGTTCTTCTGCATTCTATTTATTTACATTAAATGATTTCTTATAACCCAAGGCTGTGTTTTCTAATATATTATACTTGTCTGTTGATTAGCAAAATACCTGGAAAAGGGCTTAGCCTAGTTTTCATTCGACAGTTTCAATCAGGTGGGAAGCAAGAATCATCATGCTTTTCTTGCTTTCTGCCTTTCCTCATGAATCCATTGCTGGGAGGAGATAAACCTGAAGGTATTTGATCTAACTCATGCTTCCTTAGCTGCTCACTTTCACTCCTAGACCTTTCTCACCATTGAAATGGTGCAACTGCTTTTGCATGAGAATTATTTGAACTGGATTGCAATGTGTGTGTGTGTGTGTGTGTGTGTGTGTGTGTGTGTGTGTGTACATGCGTGTGTGTGTACATGCGTGTGTGTGTGCATGCGTGTGTGTGTTACCAACTTAAGGAAAAACAAACCAAAGAAACCCTTAAGATATATCTAGCTACATCCTGAGATTTGTTCCTCAGTGCTGAATGGAGAACCTTAATCATCAGTGGGAAAATGAAAGTAATCTTAATCTGTTATTTGTAATGTCCCCGAAGAAGAAAGTCAGTGGGATCTGATTGCAGCTCTTTTTATACTTTACCTCTCCCTAGCCTCTAGGCAAACTTCCAGTTGCTGGCTTTGTCTTGTTTTTTTAACACATATTCTCAATGTAATAGCCAGTTTTTGTGGGGAAGAACGTGTAGCCTAGCAAGGAACAGCACTGATAGCAATTTCAAAAGCAGCTTGATTACATTTGGCGAACTAAACAAAGATGATGACAGTTGCAATTGCAGTTGAAGCACAGATAGTACTTCAGTTTCATTTCAACAGCAGTGTGTGGTTGCTACAATGGTAATTTTAACCAAACTGGAAAGGGAAAAAAAGAATCCTACAAAAACCGCAGTGAGTCACTACTTTCTTCAGCATCTCACAATACAGAAAAACTAGCCTTTTCAGTTACATTTCTGGATATTGATTAGCTTTTCTTTTGCCTTTAACTTACAGGAAATTGAAAAAGCAACAAACAGGAGTGGATTAGACACAGATAAAGAAAAAAAAAGTTCTGCTTGTTCAATTTCAGGTAAATCATACTGAGATTAACCACTTTCGTTTGTTTTATTTTCGGTCTTGAATCTTTCTTAGTCTGAACTGGCTGAAGAGTGTTCTTAAATAGCCATTAGTGGGGTGGGAATGGCACACAACAGCCCATAGCCACAGAGCAGGTGGGTGTCTTCTGTTCAAATAGTCTCTCTAGCCTTCAAGAGGCAGACTAATTTAATACAATTTATTACTTATTATTTAATTGTAAAACTGTCAGTCTTTATTTCAACATAGTCCATTAGATATCTTGTGTGCTGAGTCTGCCATCTGCTTTTCCTGCAGGGTATGTGTAGAAGGAAAACCAATCAACAGATCACGCGGCCGTCCAAATAAAATGAACAGTACCTGAATCAGCTGCATGAGGACAGCACAAAACCAAGATGATACTCACTTTGGAAGAGCAACCTCTCAAAAGCTCTCTGAAATTTTGTGACTGCTTTGTCTTTTGCCTTCACTGTGATCAGTGTAGGCAAATAATTACAACAACTGAATTTGAAACATCATACAGTGCCTGAGAGTTAAGGTAGCCAAGAAAGATGTGGTTTTTATCATGGCAACAATACAACAGCCTTTGAATGTCACCTACTGCAGCCACAAAGAGCATTGCCTTGAAACCCGACCCTTTACCTTTGCCCTCATGTCATTTTCACTTGTTTGTTTTGTATTGTGCTACTTGCCTGTAGGCTACCGTGTGGAAGGTTGACTTAGACTTTACTCAGGGTCTGATGTCAGAGGAGTTTATACAGGCTGCTGCTATAGCCCTGTTCAACTATCCTGTGGGTACCACTGCAGTGCAAAAACTTGGTACTGAGAGAAGGCAGATGACATTTGTAATTGTAAAGCATTGCTGTATGGGGGTTATTCTTTGTGACATCTGTATATATGAACAAGTATATATGAAACTATATATGTATATATATATGTATATAAAGTATATATGAAACTGCTATGGAGCAAGATTCCATCTCAAGGCTGAGATATCTGCTGCCAAAATTCACTTCAGAGAGGGGCAGGGCAGCTGTGGGGCTTGCCCGTTTCTCTACCGTGAGAGGAAGAAACTGACTGCTGCTGAGATTTTAAGTACACATGATGTCACAATAAATAGCAAGCTATATGAGTAGCTGCCCAGCTTTATTCCGCTGGCTTCCAGCCCACTTAGGACGCAAGGTCTGACTACAGCGCGCCTTCCCCTTGCCGCTCCCCTTCTCCCTCTAGCCCCGCCCCTGCGTCTCCCCTAGCCCCGCCCCGGAACAGCAGGCGAGAAAGCCCATTGGCCCCCGCCCTCCTCTTATTTGCATAGGGGGGCCGTGTCCGCCCCAGGCCCCGCCCCTCACGGGTGTGCGGCCGTGCGCGCGCTGTTGTGGCACGTGAGGGCGGCGCACGTGTGCCCGTTATGTAAAGCGCGGGGAGCGAAGGGGCGGGGAGCTGCCTGGATGCTGCGCAGGCGCTCGTGCCGCCGGCGGCCGCGCATGCGGGACAGCCTTGTGCGCAAGCGCGAGGGATGAGGGGCGGGGCCGAGTGGCGCTGGTTGCCCTCCTCCCGCGCCCCTCCCCCGGTCAGACGGCGGAGGTCTCGAGCGACAATGAAGCAGGAACCGCAACAGCAGCAGCCGTCGGCCCAGCAGCCGCCCTCCGCCGGCGCCGGGGTGCCGGCCTTCCTCAGCAAGCTGTGGGCGCTGGTGGGCGAGGCGCCCAGCAACCAGCTCATCACCTGGAGCCAGGTGCGGCGGCGCGAGACACGGCCGTTGGTCGCCCCGCCCCGGCCGCGTGCCCCGCGGCTGCGGGAGGCCGGTCCCGCCCGGCCGCGGCGGTGTGGGCCCGGGGGCGGTGGGGCCCGGGAGGGGCAGCCGGGGCCTTAGGGGGCCTCGGTTGGCCTCGGTTGGGGCAGCGCGGGGCGGGAAATCCGGGCGCGGCCGGGCGGGCCCTCGGCGGGGGGAGCGACCCCGGCGCGGTTATCCGGGCACCGCGTGCGGCTGGGAGCGAGGAGAGCGGGTGGCAGCTCGGGGCCTGGGCCCTGCCGCCGGCTGCGGAGCCTACCGGGGCGCGGCGGGGGCGGGGAGCCGCCGCGGGGCACGGGCTGGGGCGGGGGGTCGGGCGGCGCGGCTGGCGGTGGCACGCGGCGTGCGCCGTGCGTTGACAACGGAGCGGTACTTTCCGCTGCGGCTCGTCCGTAGTGCGCGGAGTTGTGTAACGGCTGCGAATCGTGCGGAGAAGATGGGAGAACGGCGGTTTTACATCGCTCCCCGCCGCCACCCCGCTCCCCCATCCCGGGCGGGCCGAGCGGCCACGTGGGGTAGCAGTTCCTGCGCCGGCCGCGGCCACCTACACGCGGTGTAACTGTGGGGCTGCCCCAGCGCCCGGCCCGCAGCGGCCTTTGTTCTGGTGGCCCGGATGTGTTGTGCACATTCAATGGACGGAGCCGGGCGGGCATTACCTCTAGGGAAAGTCCCTGAGTGCCCGTCGGGTGCGAGCGCGGGACGGGAGTTGGGCTGCCGCTGCTTTCAGTCATCTGGTGTCGTGGAACCTGTAGTTACCCCGTTCTGATGTGCGTTTGCGTTGGATCGATCCTTTCAATTTAATATTCTTCCCTTTAGAATCCATTGTGCTCAAATACGAGCTGCGGTGGTGGATAATAAAAAACGCATTATCAGCTTGCGGAGTTTAGGAGTATATTTTAGTACTGCAAGGCAGGGAGTAACTGCCTGCTTGCATGCAGTGAAGGGGCTGGCATATTTAGTGCAGTGGACATCATGAACTTGTGATAAACACTGCACAGTCTTAGTGGAGGCACGGGTAGCAGGAATAATGAATAAAGTATATAGAAAATTGTTCCACACTGCTGTCAGTAACAACAGGACTTGAGAACCCTGTTCAGGTACACAGCAGTGCTTCACTGGGTTAAAGCTGGGCATTAGCATCTGTTTACAGCATCCATGTAAGAAACCGTCAGGGCAACAAGGAACAATGGCAGTATTTCCCTAATTATCTGCAGTAGGTTAGACATTTTTCAAGGTGATAATGAAGTTCGGTGCTGCACAAAAGCTGTGTGCTGGCATTACAGGTCCACTGTAATGTAGCACCACTTCAGAACTTCAACCGGTGAGTTAGGTTAACTTAAAATAATCTCTTCCCGTTTTCTTTATGCTGCCTCTTTCTCAGCAGGAGGTAGGCATGCATTACTGGGAAGCTGGGAAGATTTTCGTTTGTCAAAAGTGAGTTCCCACATCAGCAATCTTCTCGTGGTCTCATAGTTGGTTCTTGAGGCTTTACTGGGGAGCGTGTGGCTGCTGGCATCTGCGGGTAGGAAGCAAGTGAGGCTCCTCGAGCTGAAGGGCTTCTGAGAAGATGGAGTGTAAGGGTTGGCATTTGTCAAAGATGATAGGAGAGAGTATTGCAAGTAGATTATAGATAAAACCTCTGCCACTTTGAAGCCTCTAATTCTGGTTCTGCCAATTACTTGTCTTTTAGTTAATGGAGCAAGATTATTGAAGAACAAAGAACGGAGGCTTCTGTTTGTCTCAGTCTGTGGATGTAATTCGAGGATCAGTTCATTGGGTAAAAGATAGATCCTCAGAGTTGGCACGCAGGAGGAAGGAATTACTGTCTTGAGTGCTTTATGGTCATTTTGAAATCTTGTGGACAAGCTGAGGTCTTTGACAGCTCCATCTCGTCTGTGTCTTAACAAACTAGTCATACTTCAGTGCTGGATAGCAAAAAGGTTTTCAGCTGTGATTTGCAGGGTTGTTTTGTTTTGTTTTTGACCTTGTACGGTTTCTTTGCTGTATTTGTATTCCCTCTCAAGATTTTGAAGCTTGTAGGTTACAAAATTGATGGTGTTCTGCTGTAGTGAAACCGGTGCTTGTTGGTAAACTTGTCTTTAATTAATTTCTTGAGGAAGCGTGGAGAGTAGCAGTGGAAATGCTCTCCTTTAGATATGTATGGCAATGCAAATTGGTAGTTCTCTGTTGCTTTGCAACTGCAGTTATAGGCTTTTGTTGTGGAAAACTGCAGGCAAGCAGATCAGTTACGTCCTGCATGCACAAAGGAAACATTCCTATGCGGTGATTAATTCTGCAAGCTCAGAGTGTGTTCTACAATAGTCTTAAGTAGCTTTATGTCTCTCATTTTAGAATGGCCAGAGTTTCTTGGTGTTGGATGAACAGAGATTTGCAAAAGAGATTCTGCCTAAGTACTTCAAGCACAACAACATGGCAAGCTTTGTCAGACAACTAAACATGTGTAAGTTCTCATATTTTGTTTGTTTCTGTCACAGTTAAAAGATCCTGGATATGTTTAGTTATGTGTTATTCTCTTCTGAACGGTTCCACTGTGTTGTCGCATTTAGTACTGTCTCATCCTCAAAACTGATAGAAGGATGGTTGGAACAGTATATTGTTATATATGTAGTTTGAATTCTTTAGTGTGAGTTTTGAGAGATGAGTTTTTCTTTTCTTTTTTCTTTTCTCTATTTAAAGATGGCTTCCGTAAAGTTGTTCACGTTGATTCTGGGATTGTCAAACTGGAGCGAGATGGTCTAGTTGAGTTTCAGCACCCCTATTTTAAGCAGGGTCGAGAGGACTTGTTGGAACACATTAAAAGGAAGGTTAGTGAAAACTCCGTATATAAACCAACTACAGTAATTGTAAATGAATAGCAAAGTTCATGTCAAGTTTAATTGCGGGTTTGTAATTTCATGTGGAATTTTTATGCATGTTCTGATTTATTTTGGGGGCTTTGACTAGGCTGCTCTAGCTAATTTTTTCTTGTCATAGTAAGTTTCACAGGCAGCAAAAATAAGTTATGCAAATAGAAGATCTAACAGGTATATGTTAAGAGGGCAGAACACGCTTTAACTTTACCATCACTAATGTAATTATTTTTTATGTAGCTTGTTTCAGAACATAGCTACTGCAAGAAGTAAGCTTAATTCCCAGGAGAGCTGGAAGCAAACATATAAACATGTTTGTTGTGCTGCTATTACATTTCTGAAATTTGCTTTGCTGTTACTGAGAATCAGGTGCATAAGAGTAGATATCAAACAGAAATGCAGTAACTATGGTGAGAGAGATGTGCTTATTAGCACTGGGTTCATTTGAAGCAGTTAAGATGTAGAGTGCTGAGTACTATGCCTGGAGAATCTGAACGTAAACAAATGCTTATAATAAGAAAGGCTGATACAGCGTCTGTTGTAAGAAGTCTCTCCGTTTCTGTATTTATGTATTTGATGCATGGTTTATTAGTGACTTTAACTTGGTTATCAGCAGCATCATACTTGATCTTCAAAAGAAAATAGTAATTAACAATGAGTAAAAGGACGTGTTGTTTCTGGATTCTCATCTCTTAAAGGTTTCTTCTTCAAGACCTGAAGAAAACAAGATAAGCCAGGAGGATCTCTCCAAAATAATAAGTAGTGCTCAGAAAGTGGAGATTAAACAAGAGACTATTGAATCTCGATTGTCTGCCCTGAAAAGGTAAATGCTTTGTCAACAGCTGATACCTAAAATGGAGTAATTCTGGTAATAGATATTTGAGAACAAATATGGCATAAACGTAAGACCTCATTTTGATTTCTTAGTGTCTAACTTGAACTATTGTTGTAGTTAGATAAACTTCAATGAAAGATTTGCATTAAAATTGAATATTTAAATGCAACTAAAAGTAATAGGTAAATTGGTGTTTGAAGAACTATGTTTAATACTAGTTCCTTAATGCTGCTGAGGTGGAATATTCAACTAAGTTATTAGCATACACCAAATAAGCTGAGTTGCTGTGTTTAGTCTGAGGTAGTTTGGTTTTTGCAAATTTCTTATGTTAATGTTTTTACTCATTGCTTTTTTATTTTCCTCTTGCTGTCTTCGTTTCCTCAGTGCTGAAAGTACAGGACAGTTAATCCTTAGGAAAATTTGTTTGGAAATCTAACTTGGAAATTCATTAGTTACAACCAAGGATATGTAGAATCTAAGGTACAAATAAGAATTGAGTATTTTTAGGATACTATTATTTCCTATTTAATAATTGTTTTATTGCTAACAGCATGAGCAATGTGAGTCAGAAATATCTGGGTGTGTAGATAGAGCATGTAGATGAAGACAGGATATACAGAGATAAGCTCTTGTTCTGCAAGTCTCAGTACCTCAGTGGTAACTATCTCCAGGACTTCAAACTGAGAAAATAATTGCTTGCCTCTGTGGCAGAGATAACTTAAAAGTTCAGGTTTTGAGAAGTAAATGATTTCATTCACTTGGCATCTCCAGTTCTAATTACTGAAGTTTGAAGGGCAGACTTATTTTGTCTAAGAAAGGTCTTTATTAGAATCTGGCCAGTCTAGATTAAAAAGGCTCCTATTCACTCTGTTGGGTCGTATATGAATTTGCGTTGGAAGAAACCTGAGGAGGCCATCAAGTTCAAACCAGGCTCAGAGCAAGGCTGACTGGCTGAAATGATGTCTGGTTTCTAACGTCTGCACTGTTTGCAAAGATTATAAATGATGCAACGTTCAGTCTTTGACATCTGAGTTGTTGTTCAGTGAGTTTTAAATGATTTAAGTAAAACTGGATCTAAATCAGAAGACCCAATCTTAAGAATTGTGTACCTAAAGCTAGTGGGAAGATTGAGAATCCCTGACTGCTGTTGAATTTGTGGTGGAACTCTGTTTTTAAACTGTCGGACATTTTAATCCTCAAATTGCTACTAAGCTGCATCTTGCTGAGTATCAACAACTGTTAATGAAAACTGAGTTTAAGGTTCCCTAAAAACATGAAACACCGGTGGGGAGATTTTCATTGTTTTTTGGCTTACATCTTGAAAATTAAACTATGAAAGAGGGAAGGGTGTTATGTTGTCTTTCCTTATGTAGTGAAGCTTTTGATATTCATTATCTACTGATGAATGTGCTTTATGCTGTCAAAAACCACAAGATTCATGGGTATGATAACAAAGTTTTTGTGCTGTTGCAGTTCTGGACTCTTGTTAGTTCTGGAAGCAGCCAAAGTTTGTGAATGACAGTGTTTCAGTAAAGCTGCTCTCTCTGTTGTTCTCATCACCTAATGTACGCCTTTACTGGAATTAATTAAAGACAACCTATATTTGTGCAGAAAACTTGAGCTTGTTCTACAAAGATCTGTTCAAGATGGATGTACGGTTTCTGATAGATGGCTTCCCTCTGGCAAGAAGTGTGTGAGGGAGGGCAAATAATGTAATATAAATGATGAACTGCAATATTTTCTACAGAACACTATTTTCAACCTAGTCACCCCCATTAGTTGTACATTTTCACCAGTGAAAAACAGGTGCCTACATGCTGTGTTCATAACAATCTATACCTGCAGAAGTGACCCACTGTTTCACAGCTGCTGTTGTGCTGTAGTTGCTAGGAAGATGTTGCCCACACAGTCCATCTTTCATCAGCCTGAACTAATGGAAATCACAAGGCATCAGATCCAGACTATACAGTGGTTGCATTGGGACAATGCAGCCAAGATTGGCATTGCGCTTGACAGACTTCAGACTGTTGTGGAGCCTGGAGTTATATGTTGCAGGAGATTGCCTTCTCTGGCCTGACACTGGAAGTTTTACCCTTCAGTGTCTTGATGCATCAGTCAGTACTGGTGGTTCCAGGAAATCCGAAAGGATCACCCTTTTTCTATCCCAGAGGAGAGCGTGCATAACTTTACAGGCTGAGAGCTGTGTCTGGAGCTTCTTCTTTGATGGTATATTCACATGCCATTTCATGGACAGCCATTTTGACTTCAGTTCATAATGGTGACACTACATCTCATTAGTAGTAATGATGTGATCCCTGAAATTATCACTTTCAGACTCAGATTGGTACAGTAGGTCCTGACAAACTTTCATATGGTATTCTTTCTGTTCTTCTGTGAGCATGCTTGGGACACACCTGGTGCAAACTTTGAGATATTCCAGTGTTGTGACCATTGTTTCCAATGCACTCAAGCTTGCACTTGGTTCTATACTCAGCTCCTTGGTTGTAGTCTGCTGACTGGCATGGATGGCGATGCTTTTCATTACCTGTTGTGAGAGCTGTGCACAGCCATCCAGAACATGGTGTGTCTTTGATGTCACTGTCACCACCACTGAAATGCACCACCCACTGCCTCACTGTGCTCACATCCACTGTTTGGTCTCCATATAAACATTCAGCAAGTGTCAATGAATGTCAGTGGGTGCAGTTTTTTCCACGTGGAAGAATTCAGTGACACACTATTACTTCATTTGCACTTTCATATCAGATACCGTTTTGTCAGCCTGCCCTTCTGCTACCACCTGTTGCACAGCAACGAAATATAACAGAATATTGCTGGGAAGGTTCAGCATCTACTGCCATACCATCAACATCACCCCGGACATTGTGGGTCAGCGTAATAAAACAGGAGGCATTACTTTCTGAGCAGCTCTCCTAGAATGAAAGGACAGTAACTTAGGTGTTCTGTGCCCTTTCAAACACCTAATTCCAATGTGCTGAATTTGTAGTAAACATGTAATAAGTAATGCCTAACTTGGGGAAAAAGTTTTGTTTTCTGAGGCTGGAAGTTCTTTTCAGGATATTTGTTGTGTTTGGTTCTCCGTTTTATAATTGTTTGCAAGGATTACTAAATGATTTTCTTTTTGTACAATCAGTAAAACATTTCAAAGAGGTTTTATGAAATCAACTACTCTGTTAACAAAAATTAATAGTATGAATACTTCAAAATTCAGTTTGATCTTTAAATTATCCTTTTCAAACAGGGAGAATGAATCTCTTTGGAGGGAAGTGGCAGAACTGAGAGCAAAACACCTGAAACAACAGCAAGTTATTCGGAAGGTAGGGCTTCATTCAGACACTGTCAGTGGGCTCTTCTGAAGTATGATTACTCTGTCTTACTGTCCTGGTGTCAGCTGGAATAGAGATTATTTTCTCTGTAGCATCTGATATGTTGCTATATTTTAGCTTGAGAAAAACAATGCTGGTAACACACCAGTGTTTTAGTTGCTGAGCAGAATCAGTGACCTTTCAGCTTCTCCTCCTGCCCTGCCAGCAAGGGTGCTGGGAGTGCACTAGGAGCTGTGGGGGGACAGAACCAGTACAGCTGACCCAGACTGGCCAAAGGGGTCTCTTGTACCATATGGTGTCATGCAGAACTCTGAAACTGGGGCAGTTGGCTGGGAGGAGCAGCTGCTGATCGGGAATTGGCTGGATGTTGGTTGGTGGTAGTGAGTGATTGCTTTGTGCATCACTTTTTTTGTAAATACATACGTATGTATGTAGATGCGTGTATATTTTTGTTGTTACTGTTTTTCCTTTTCTGTCTATGTTAGAAATTCATTTCACTTAAAACTAACTTTGTATTTCTAATGGTATCAAGCCAGTAGATTATTGAATGGAAACTAGTGATAATGCATGACCTTAGCTTGACAGTTAGATTTGTGATCTACCAAAACTGATGTGAATTCAAAGAGTTTACAGATTCTTATTTTTTTTAACATATATTTACATTATAGTAATACTACAAGCAGCAGATAATTACTGTTTCTTTTTTTTTTTTTCATGTTGTACAGGCCAGATACATGCATTTAATTCTTAATATTAAAACATGTGGGAAGAGAGACTGAGATTTCAAAGGGGGAAAGGCAACTGATGAATATTACCAACTGTATGGGTCCTTTTTTCTGAATTTATCAAAAAGCTTTTCACGAACACAGTATTGATAGATACAGGTTACATATATGGCCAGTGTCCTTACATTGCTTATAAGAATTTTTCTTATAGTTGAATTCACTGTTGTTTTTTCTCTATACGAAATGATGGGTACAAATTTATTCTTACTGCTTGCTGTGTGAAAAAGCCTGTCTTGGGGATTGTGTCCTTTCTTCTAAGATATTGCCAGCACTATTTTCTGTTCTACCTTGGCTTTTAACACTTAGAGCAGTTCTACATGAATGTTACTGCATGCAGTAAGTGTTCAGTTGTTTTTGTGTAGATTTTATTATTGAAGTCTTCTGCTTTCAAGATATCTTGAGAGAAGCAATTATAGAGTAATGTAACTAACAATAGTATTCTTTTCTTCATAGATTGTACAATTTATTGTTACCCTGGTGCAGAATAACCAACTAGTGAGCCTAAAACGCAAGAGGTAAGTATGGTCTTGAAAAGTTGTTATCCAGTCAATGTACTGACATTTTTTCTTAAATAAAAAGTAAGAATTAGTTCCTAGATGGCTTTCTTCCTTTTCTGTGATTTAGGCCTCTACTTCTGAACACTAATGGGCCTACAAAGTCGAATGTATTTCAGCAAATTGTGAAAGAACCAGCAGAGAATAACCATCATGTAAGTATTACTTTATGCATACCATTTGTTATGGTGAAGGAGTGGAGGGGGCCAGACAGATTGTGGCTTTCTTAATAGGGATACAATTATTGAGAGCTTTCAACTTTTAGAAGTGGTATACCACATTTCCTTCAGAGGCAAGTGTGTTGGTAATTGCTATTCACTTTTGAATATAATCACATAGAGGCTTATCTGTGTTTAGCGGCGGCGTGGGAAAATACTGACAGCAGTTGCTTTTAATAGTACTGCTGTTAAGGATGTGTCTGTTACGTTGTTGTCCTCTTGAGTTAGGAGGCACAGTACATGAACAGGAATCCACCTGCAAAGCTGTACACAGCCCTACAGAATCATGTCAGGTTCTTGTGCTGCTTGAATGTCTCACCATTGAAAGATATATTCTGCTGTCTAAATAATTCTGGCTGGGGAAATTATTAGAATGAGTGCTCAGACTTGGGACTAGAATTACTAGCATTATAGTGAAGTATAAATGGCAGATCATGTCTAATAATAACTTTTTTTAGTATTTGTAGTTCATTTGTAGTCTTGCCTTTGTAGCTTTTTGTTGCTTTTGTTGTGTGACATTGATAGTACTTTATTTGAATGCCTTTATTACTTGCCAGATGTGTTTTTGTTTTTTTTTTTCTGCAACTGCTCTTTTCCAGCTTGTTCATTCATTTATATTTACATGTATAAATAATATATATTTCTATTTCTATCAAACATAGATCTGTGCAAACTCATTGTAGTCTCCGAGGTATAGGAAAACCTTCTACCTCTTTAGAATTGCAGTATTGAAAGATACAGTGATAACTGTCAGAATGTTGAAGCTGATTGTCCTTCTGTCTCCTCATTCTTAAAAATTATTCTCAGGTACCTCTCAACAGAACCGAGGGCTTAAAACAAAGAGAACAAATTTCAGATGACATCATTATTTATGATGTTACCGAGGATGTGGCTGATGAGGAAAATACCATGGTTGATGAAGAAAGTGCTCCCATTACACCAGAGACAAATGAAGACACCACTTCAGATTCTTCTAAGTAAGAATTTTTTAGAAGTCTACATAAAAAGTGGTTTCCAATACTGAATAGTATGCAGTAATTCAGGTGTCGGGAGTACTCTTGCACGTTCAGGAGCAGGATCTCCACATTCGCATTAGCTTTCCTCTGGATTTGTTCCATGATTGGTTGTCAGGGGTTTTAATATGTTGATAGAAACTAGTGAAAAGTAATCTGTATTATTACACTCTTATTAAATGTGCTGTTTGTCTAAAGACAGGATCAGTTATGTCTACTTATTTTTTTTGGTTGTGAACACAGATAGCTATTCAATTTCAAGAACTTTGGTTATTTTTGTTGTTGTTGTTGTTTGTAGTCCCAAGCATTTTGTGATTGCATTCTATCTTTTTGTACTTAGCACTATAGAAGTAGTTTGTCTTTTACCTATGAGCACTTCAAACTTGGTTCAGAGATTAAGATTCAATTTTGTTCCTTGGTTGCATGGTACTGATGGGACGTATGTTGTGCCACAAGGAATAAAATTTAAAGATTACTATCTTAATACCTGAATTTGCGCCATTGTGTTTGTTGAACTGATGTCTGGGAATGCATTCTCTGATAGAAAAGTTTGAGATAAGGTTTCAGTAGGTAACACAACTATGAAAATACGGAGGATAGCCAATTAAAACTGTTTTTCCTTGTTTTTAAGCTACCTTCCTTGTGTACATAACAAGCTTAATAGTCAACAGTGTTGACTGAGATTGTTCATGTTACGGCTAATCCAGAGTTAAATTGTGTTCCACCAGAAAGATGCAAACTATACACATGGTCTGTCTTGTTTGTTAGTCTTTCATGCTTTGTCCTACTTCATGTATAGTTCGCATCTACGTGCAAGCTTGTACTTGTTCTAATGCAAAAACATCAGAGTTCCTATGTACTCAAAATAGTTGTTATTGTGATCTAGCGCAACAGTATTTACTGGCTGAGCTGCATTAACTGTATTGAGTGTTGCTGTGCCATACCAGTGGAAAATAGATATGTTTAGAAACTCTGTATTTCCTGTTAAAATGCAGGAGGAAAGTTATTTTCCGTATTTTAGCTTGGCTGAAATGGAAAGTAACTAAAAACGTGGAAGAGTTCGAATTTAAATGAGCATATGAAATATTCATAATTTATTTGTCTTGTTTTACAGCTGCAGTCGTTCTCCTGATATCGTAATTGTGGAAGATGATAATGAGGAAGAATATGCCCCTGTAATTCAAGGGGATAAAAGCACAGAATCAGTTGCTGTCTCAGCTAATGATCCCCTCAGCCCCATCAGTGACAGTGCAAGTCCACTCATGTCAAGCGCTGTACAGCTGAATAACCAGTCAACTTTAACTGCAGAAGACCCGGTCTCAATGATGGATTCCATACTCAATGAAAATGGAGTAATTTCACAGAATATAAATCTTCTTGGAAAGTTAGTAGCCTGTTCTTTAAGTATCAGAAATTACTGTTTGAAGCCAAAAGAACTGAATTGTAACTCCTGTTAAGAACTTACTAGCTTTATTCTGGTAATGTAGTTTGACAGTGAAATGTTGTAGATAATACCATTTAAACTGATGTTGATGTCAGGATTTATCTGTAGGGTTTCTGTAGGCATATTGGATTCCATTAGAACAAGTGAGATGCAGTTGTATTTCTGCTCATGATAGCTATAGTCTAACATTAATGTGATTTCTCTTTTGGAGTATCTATCTTCCTTACTTGGTTTCTCCTCTTTAGAGTAAGGCTTAAGTCTTTCCCAGGAGTTTATTTTTAATGAAAAGCAGTTGTCATAGTTCTGGTGAAAATTTTTAGGTGATATAGTGTATCTGTGTAAAACTTAACTGTGATTTCTTTTTTCTTCCTTCTTTTAATTAATGTAGTATTACAATATTGTTTTTTTTCTTCCAGAGTTGAACTTCTGGATTATCTTGACAGTATCGACTGCAGTTTAGAGGACTTCCAGGCCATGCTTTCAGGACGACAGTTCAGCATAGATCCAGATCTGCTGTTTGATGTAATTTTCATAGAATCATAGAATGGCTTGGGTTAGAAGAATCCTTAAAGATCATCTAGGTCCAGCCCCACCAGCTGTGGACAAGGTTGCCATCCACTGGATCAGGCTCTCGAGGGCCCTGTCCAGCCTGGCCTTGAATGCCTCCAGTTGCAATGCCTCATGACCCCGAGTAGAAACTTTCCTAATATCTAATAGAAATCTCCCATTTTTTAGGTTTAAACCTTTTCCCCTTGTCCTGTCTCAATCAGATCATGTGAAAAAATTAGTTTCCCTTCTGTTTATTACAAAGGTCTTCAGAAGTATTGAAAGGCTACAATGAAGCCATCCCAGTGCCTTCTGTTTTCCAGACTGAACAAGTCCCAACTTTCTCCATCTTTGTAGGAGAGGTGCTCTACCTTTCAGATTGTTTTTGTGGCCCTCTGGTCCTTTTCTACCAGTTCCATGTTCTTCTTGTGCTGGGGGCCCCAGGCCTTTATGCAGTACTTATAGTGATGTAGAGCAGAGTGGTACAATCACATCCCTTGCCCTGATTCAGCTCAGGATACAGTTGGTCTTCCAGGTTGCAAGCATGTGCTGCCCCCTGTCAAGCTTTTCATCCACCAGAACAGTACCCCTGAGTCCTAATTTGCAGGGCTGCTCTGAAAGATTTCTTCTTCCAGTCTATATGCATCTGGGATTGCCCTGACTCAAGTGCAACACCTTACACTTGGTCTTGTTGAATCTCTTCAAGTTCTTGTAGGCCCACTTCTCAAGCTTGTCCAAGCCTCTTTAGATAGCATCATTTCCTTCTGTTTTGTCAACTGCACCATGCAGGTCTGCTGTGTGCAAACTAGCTGAAGGTGAACTCTGTCCCACTGCCTAGGTCACTGATAAAGATGTTGAAGAGCACTGGTTGCAGCTGCTCCTTGTGGCCAGCTTCCACCTGAACCACAGCCCTGTGGCTGCAGCCATTCCATTCCTTATCCATCCTTCAAATTATTCTCCAATTTTTAGGTAAGGATGTGGTGTGGGCTTTGCAGAAATCCACATAGATGACGTCAGTCGCTCTGTCTCATGCCATCACACCATCACAGAAGGCCACCAGACTGGTCAGATCTGCCCTTGGGAAGAAATGCTGGCTGTTTTGGATCTCCTCCTTGTCTCATATGTACTTAAAGCTTCCACGAGATTCTTGTCCATGATCTCCTTAGGCACAGGCAAGAGGCTCACCAGCCTGTAGTTCCCCAGATCTTTCCCCCCTTTCTTAAAAGTAGAAGTGATGTTTTCCTTTTTCTAGTCCAGGACCCTGGGATGCATGTCATCTAGCCCCATATACTTGAACACATTCAGTCTCATCAGGTGGTCTCTGACTTGCTCTTTACTTGCAGTTGGAGGGATTTTGCACCCTCCATCTCCTGTCCAAAGCTTCAGGCACACAAAATGTAGGAAGCCTGACTGCCAGTAAAGTCCAAGGCAGAGGAGTTGCAGAGTCTTTTCCATGTCTGTTGTAGCCAGTTCTCCTTTCTCGTTTATCAGAGGGGCTACACTCTCCTTGGCCTTTCTCTTCTGGCCAACGTATCTGTTGGACATCTTTGTTACTTTTCATATCCCATGCCCAGTTCAGTTCTGTGTACACATTAGCTTTCCTTATCCCATCTGTGCAGGAAGGTCCTGACTATGCTCTCTGACAGGCCCATATTTCTTGAGATCATGAACTCAACCAGGACATACTCACTACAGCCCACGCTACCTCCAATCTTAAACTTTTTAATAGGCTCATCTCCATTATTGAGCTCCATGTCAAGTGATGCTTCAACTCTGCTCAGTTTGTCTGATACCTGGAGCAGGAATTGGTCCTCAGTGTGTTCCAGGAACCTCCTGGATTTCATGCAGCCTGCTGCATTGCTTTCCCTGCAGACATCCAAGTAGTTAAAATTCCCTATCAGGATGAGAGCCTGTGAGTGTGACATTTCTTGTAGGTGAAGGAAGAAGGCCTCATTGACAGGCTCCCATTAAACAGACAGTATGAGGTAAACTTTGACAGCCACATATCTGTTGTTCCTGTCCTTAATTTTTACCCACTAGCTCTTGACTTGGTCATGACTGTTTTTAGAGGCAGTTCTTCATGATCTATTAACTTCGGAACAGAGAGGGCAACTCATCCACCCCTTCTGCCCTGCCCATCTCTTCTAAAAAGCTTATAGTCCTTGGTCGTAGCATGGTATTGTGTGATTTGTCCTACCATGTTTCCACGATAGCAATTAAGTCCTTATTTTTTATTTTATTAGGTATCTTTTTTTTTTTTCCTCCTTATTTCCCATGCTATGTGTATAAGTGTATCAGCCCTTCAACTGGACTATCAATCGTGTTACCTTGTCAGAGGAGCCCTCATGATTGCCTTTGGGACAAATCTGAGGTTTTCTTGTGCTGCATCCTAAAGTGACAATGTTCCCTGGCTCTTCTTTGTCACTCAAAAGTACATCCCTTCCCCCAGTCAGATTTAACTTCAGGCTCTGCTAATCAGCCCAGGCAGTTTACTGCCCAGAATGTTCTTGCTGTACCTGCTTAGTTTCATCTGATAATAGCTTTATTCCTAATCCTTTCAGCATCCTCCCAAAGGGCATAAAATCTCAATGTTTTGTAATATCCTTGTTGAAGCTTCATATGGTCCAGCTTGAGTGATTGGGAGCAGATAGTAATCTGGCTTTATCAGACTTGCCAGCCTCTTCTTGATGTCGTGAATGTGTGCCCCCAGCAGCATCAAACCTGTTTGGTGATCCACGTGACAAATGGGTGCCTCCATGTCTCTCAGTAAGGAGTCCAGAGTTGCTAGCACACTTTTTATTTTTTTAGTGGCACTGGTTCTGACTTGGGTCCTTGGTGGGACAGCCACATTAAGTTAGTGCATTCCTGGGTCTGAACCCTTCTCCATGCCCTCTCCTCTTTCCAGCCCCAGAGCCTCGTACCTGCTGCTTAGGGGTACTTTACGAGCCAGGTGAAAACTCCTGTAAGTGAAGTTGAGAGTCCAGTTTCACTCATTTTGCATGTTTATGTTGCCTGTCTCCTCCAGTTTGGGAGCTGGCTTAGCTGCTTCTTTGCAGGGACTTAAGACAGGGCTGTTGACTTGCCTGTGTCGCTGAACAATACTATAGGCTTCTCTCCAGTTCCTACCTGGTGACAGCCAGTGGCAGCTTGCACCCATGACACCCCTTTCTTCTATTAGGCCTTTGGGGAATCTTTCAGATTCTGGAACTAAAGGTCTGGGCAGCTCTGTTGCTTCTTGGGAGGTCTGTCTGGGTGCATGTGTTAGCCGGAGATGGTTGTGGCTCTGAAGTCTGGCTTTCTGCCTCAACCTGTCTGTTGCAGCAGGTGGTCATCATGTTTATTTCAATAGAGTGGTGCTCCTTGCTGTGAGCAGCAAGCTGCCATCCCTTTGCCAACTGTTGTGCAGTATCCTAACTGATGTGCTGCCTCTTGGTTGCTCACGTTCCCAGGGGACTTGCTTATAATGGGGGTCTTATGCTGCCGCTCCTGGCCCTGCCCATGCCTTCTCAGCCACTCTCAAATGAGAACTGGCAGCCCCAGGTGATTTTTGCCTTGTCCTGGGGTCTCCTCTGTTTCAGGACATCCCTTGCACACCACGGTCCACTGCTCTGCTGCAGAATGTATCTGTGCTGGAGCTCATTACCATGGAAAATGACCCAAACTTTCTGTTTATTTCAATATTTTTACTGTTTTGGTAATTATTAATTTGGTATATTAACTTGTGTGGATTGTTATTGTTTAAAATGGACATGGTTTTTTTGTTTGTTTGTTTTTGGGGTTTTTTTTGTTTGTTTTGTTATTTTTTTTCCTTCCATTTAGGTAAAGGAAAGTTATAAATACTTGTGTGTATGTGTATCTGGGGCATTGGTGAAACTGTAATACACAACTGCCCCCAGTGCATGCTGTAGTGATGACATTGGTTTAAACTTTTGATTGAGTAATGGTTTTTTTAGTGAAATAATGCTTGTATTTGTTGCTGCATGAGATCAGATACTCATAAGATTAATAATCTTTCTTTGAAATAGCCTCGCACGTTATCTGTCATCTTCTCAGTAAGCTTGTACTAGACAGGCTCTTTTATTTTACAAGTTTCTCTGACATTTCAAGTTATTTTTTAGGAGCATTTGTATGTTCTTAATTTCTCTTCAGGTTAATGTCAAGTAGAGTGATTTGGTTGGAAATCTAATCCAACCCTCTTGCTCAAAGGCCAGCATGAAAGATTGTGTCGCTTTGGGTCTTGTCAACACAAAGTCTGAACTCTCCAAAGGGAGACTGCACAGTCTGCTTGGGTGCCTGCTCTACTGCTTTGCTCTCTGTGAAGAATTTTCTTACGTCAGTCACAATTTTTCCTGCTGCAGCATGAAACTCACATCTTGTTCTATATCCAGTTATGTGGAGTTTGTCATCTCAGTAGCACCTCTTTATTAGTAGTAGAAAAGTGCACTTAACCACCCTTGTCTGTTCTCTACAGACAATATAAGCCATGCCTCATCAGCCCATTGTATGTCTCATGCCCCCTAACCATTCCTCCAGACTCTATAGTGTGAACATTCTCATACTGGGAAACCTAAAGCTGGTAACTCCCTGCAGCATGGTCATGCTGCTGGCTCATGTGGGGTGTTGTCTAGCAGGACTCTAATCTCTGAGGAGCCATTCCCTGTCTGTTTGGTCACTAACCTGGGTTGGTGCATGGGGTTATTGTGTTCTTGATCCATTTGTCTGTTGAACTTGACAGAGTAACTGTTAGCCCACTTTTCCAGCTTGCTCAGATCCCTCTTAACACCGGCTCTGCTCTCCTTTGTGTTGTTGACTCTTTCCAGTTTGGTGTTTCTTGAGAACTTGTCCAGGGTCTGTTCCTCATTATTTTACACAGATTTCTCCATGGAGCAAATCAAGAATGAATCTATTCCTAAGACTGCAGCAAACAATGTTACTCCAAGTTAGATGTGCTTACGGTTGTTTTCTTTGTGACTAAAGTTTTTGTGATTCCAAACAATGTAAACTCCAGATGTTTTCTTTGCAAAAGTGGTAACTGCCTGTAAATAAACTTCAGTTGTGATTGGGGGTGAAAACGTAGTTCAGGGATTTTTCTCACACACACAGATGTGACATTCTTGTATTTTTAATAGGACGTTGAGATACCTAAAGCTTGATATGTTTTGTCTTATTCAGCTTTTTACAAGCTCCGTGCAGATGAATCCCACAGATCATATCCCTAATACCAAAGTAAGTCTTAAATCCGTTGCTCGATGTACTCGGTAGTTGAGAGATGCAAACTTTTTTCATCCTTTTTTCTTTATGGGTATAATAGTGCTTTTTTGTTTTTTGTTTGTTTGTTTTCTTCATTCTTTCAAGACTTTCATAAGGATAGGAGAGCTGCAGGTGAACTCATCCTGCTTGTTAGGCTTTAAATAGGGAGGAGTAATGAGGAGCAAATAATGTCATTTAGAACCGTCAGGCCAACACCTGTGTGTATCACTAGTCTTTTTGTATTCTCTTAAATGTTAGAATTTGCAAACATACACTTTCTCAGAAGGTTTTCATCTGTGCCGTCTGGTGGGGAACATGTAGTAAGCAGCAGAACAACATACTAGCTCCTGGAGTCTGTCTTGTTCATTTGTGAGCATTAGTTCTTGTTTGAGTAAGTCTGTTTCCATTTCACATTTTTCTCTTTTAGGCTCAGTTAGTTCAAGTTACTGAAATCAGTGCCTCCTTTCACAGAATAGCAGGGGTTGGAAGGGACTGCTGGAGACCCTCTCTGCTAAAGCAGGTTCTCTAGAGTAGGTTGCACAAGAAATTGTGCAGGTGGGTTTTGAATATCTCCAGTGAAGGAGACTCCGCAGTCTCTCTGGGTAGGCAGTTCAAGTGCTCTGTCATCCACAAAGTAAAGAAGTTCTTTCTCATGTTCAGATGGAACTTTACTGTGTTCCAGCTTCTGCCTGCTGTCCCTTGTTCTGTCACCAGGTACCAATGAAAAGAGCCTGGCTCCATCCTCTTGACAGTTAACCTTTAGATATTTACATATGTGTATCCCCTCTCCTCCAAGTCCCAGGTCTATCAGCCTTTTTTTGTAAGAAAGATGCTCCAGGTTCTTAATCATCTTTGTATCCCTCTGCTGGACTTCCTAGGAGTTCCTTGTCTTTCTTGAACTGAGGGAGCCTGGAGCTGGGCTCTGTTCTTCAGATGTGGCCTCATCAGGGCAGAGTAAAGGGGGAGGAGAACTTCCCTTGAGGCTGCTCTTTTAATGTACCCTGGGATACATTGGACTCTGTGGTGATGTGAGCATACTGCTGGTTCATAGTCAACCTGTTGTCCACCAGAACAGACAGGTCTTTCTCCACAGTGCTTCTCTTCAGAATGCCACTAACCTGTGCTGCTGTGTGCAGTTACACCTCCCCAAGTGCAGGACACTACACTTGCCTTTGTTGAAGGTTCCTCTCCACTCAACTCCTGGTCTTGCTGAATGGCAGCACTGCCTTCTGGTATGTCAGCCACTCCTCCCAGCTTTCTATCATCAGCAAACTTACTGAGGCTGCATTCTATCCTTTTGTTTAAGTCATTTATGAAGATGTTAAACAACACCAAAGCCAGTACTGGTTTCTGGGGAACACTGCTAGCAGCAGTTCCCCATGTACTCTGCTGCTGATCACAACCAGTCCACCTCATTGTCCATTCATCTTTGCCACTCTTACTCGGCTCCCTTCTGATGATGTTATGGGAGACAGTATCAAAAGTGTTATGAAGTCAAGGTACACAACATCCACTGTTAGCTATTCAGTCATGTCACTATAGAATGCTACCATGCTGGCCAAGCATGATTTCTGCATAGTGGGCCCAAGTTAACTATACTACTGATAACATTCTTTTCTTCCACTTGCTTGGAGATGACATCCAGAATAAGATCCTTCTCAACTAAGGGGAATTCTTCCTTTTTTCCAGATTCTCTTCTAGGGTCTAGAGTGGCTGAGGGCTAAGCATAGCAGTGAAGACTGAAGCAAAGAATGTGCTTAGTAATGGTGTTTTCAGTGACCTCTGTTTACCAGGGCACCCACCTCATTCAGCAGCAAGCCATATTTTCCCTAGTCTTCCTTTTGTTATTTGATATACTTGTTCTTAAACTTTCTCATATAGATTTACTACCATGCAGGCCTTAGTTTTTCCACATTGCATACCTGCATGGCCTGACAGCATTCCTCTATACCTTCCAAGTGGTCAGACCCTTTTTCTGTAGACTTTCATCTTCCACTTGTGTTTTTCCATGAGCTCCTTGCTCATCCATGCAGGTCTCCTACTGCTTTTACTCAGCTTCTTAATCTCAGGGCTGCAGTGATCTTGAGCTTGGAAGAAGTGGTGCTTGAATGTCATCAGGTTCTCTTGGGCCCCCTTACCTTCCAATGCTCTTATCCTATGGAATGCCTCCAAGTAGACCCCTTAAGAAGTCTCTTGCAGGCCAGGATTACACTGTTTTTTCCCCACAAGATCTGAATTCCACTATGCTATGGTCATTGCAGCCAAGGCTACTCCCATTCCCCACCAGTCCTTTATAGGAACAAGGTCCAACATTGCACTTCTCACCTCCTCCACCACTTGTGTTAGAATCATCAGTGCTCTGCAGGAACCTGGGCTGTGTGTGCCTGGCAGTTCTGTTTTTCCAGCAAATAGCAGGGTGATTTGAGTCCTGCCATGAGATCAAGTGCCTGTGATTGTGAGGCTCTTTTCAGCTCTCTGTAGAAAGCCTCATTGACTTCCTCCAACTAATCAGGTGACTTGCAGTAAACAGCTACAGCGGTGTTGCCTGTATTAGTGTGCCTCTTGGTTCTTACACATAAGCTCTCATTCATCATTTATCCCTAGGTAGAGCTTTAATACATTAAGAGTTGTTGTCATATCAAGAGCAACAACTCCACCATGTCTCCCTGTTGGCCTGTCTTTTCTGAAAAGAACACAGGCATCCATGAGCTGTCATGCACAAATTCTGTGATCACAATGAGATCATGGCTCTGTGACATTAGACAGGCATCTTCTTTCTCTTTATTCCCTGTGCGTAGCCTGGTATGTGGGTGCTCCAGAGAAGAAAGGGGAGCTGAGAATGCTGGTTTCTCTAGAGGGATGCAAGAGCATCCCCCCTAACTGTACACACCCTTAACATGGCTTGTCTTCTGCCTCGTGTCATGGGAGGTGGAGGTAGCTCAGGAACATGTCACTGTTCTGGTTGGCTCGGCTTACTCTCAAAGCAGTTGCAGTGCTGTGAGCCCTTTTGGACCTGTTCCATTTAAAGCCTGCCTTCACAAATAGTGTTTCAAAATAGTTGGTGAGCTATGTTGTAGTGATATTGCAGTTACAGTAAAGAGGCTTTGAGGGGATGTTTTGAGATCTAACTGAACTTTATTTTCTAGATGGAGACAAAGGGAATAGAAACTACCAAGAATAACGCTGGTCCAGCTGCTTCCCAGGAAACACAAGTTTCTAAGCCTAAATCAGGTTAGTTGTAATAATTTTTTATAATGGTTTTAAGTGTTGAGCAAGTATTGTTCTCACTATTTCGTTGTTTATCAGATTGAGTGACACAAGTGTAGACAAGCCAACATTTAATGTATCTGCTTTTAAGGCTGCTTAACAGCACTGTACGAAGCTGATATTTTGTGGGAGAATGGGAATAACTTCATATAGTAGTTCCTTAATCGTTAACAAAATGACCATACAACTTGTTAAAAAATACCTAATAATCTTTTAATAAATTGTATGAGGTGTTGTTTTTGTTTTTTTTCATTCAACTGATCATTTGTTGGGAATTGTTTTTCCCCTTAGATAAACAGCTCATACAGTATACTGCATTTCCACTGCTTGCATTCCTTGATGGGAACCCGGGCTCTGCTGTTGAGAGTGGGAGCTCTGCAACTGAAACTCCTTGCTCTGTGGATAAAGCCCTGGAGGTGGATGAGCTCCTGGAGAGCAGCCTGGATCCTGAACCCACTCAGAGCAAGCTGGTGCGCTTGGAGCCGCTAACGGAGGCGGAAGCAAGTGAGGCCACGCTGTTCTATTTATGTGAACTTGCCCCAGCACCCATGGACACCGACATGCCATTTTTGGATAACTAATGTAATGGGAACTATGTACATAGTCATGAAGATGAACTATTTATTTAGAATATTGTTTGGTATGAGTTTTTTGTAAATCACTGTTTTATGTAACCAGATAGCGTGGAATCTGAAATACCTTTGCTATCCTACAAGCAATTGTTTAGCTACAGTTAGACAAGCTCTTAGACACGGTTGGCAATACCAAGTTGGACTGTTACAATACTGCTGTCAAATGCTTGGTATACCTACACATATCTCTAAATACCTGACGTAACCAAACACTTGTTAAGAATAAGCTTTGATTTATGGTTTCTTCCACTTCTGGTCATACATACAATGATGAAAGTTAGTAGTGTATGGTTAGGGAGCACTGACTTTCTGTATCTTTTTTTTTTCTATTTTCTACAACATTTTGTTTAATAAACATAAGGCTTTTTTTTGGGGGTGGGGGGGACCAGGACCTGCTGTTAGGCTTTTTTTTTCCCTGCTTGAACTGGGAACAAAGTGCCTGTACCTTGCTAAATCTTGGTTCTGCCTTACTTTCACTTCAGTGGAAGTGCTTATACATAGCACAAACTGGGGAAGAAGTTCTTTACAGCCGCCAGGCCCCTTGACTGCATGAGTACTTTAACTTGGACCATCTACTCTGATAAAATAAATGTTACGTAAGTAAGTGTGATAGCTTAAGAGTTGTCTCTTATTCCCTGTGCCAAGTGGATGTAAATTTAACAGCTGTGGTTTTATTGCCTTAATTGTACACATTTATTTATTGAAAAAGGGGCTCTTTATCTGCAAGTCTTGAGATTTATATATAAAATCCCAACAGCAGTACATTACCCAATGTAGCAATCTATATTATTTTAGCAGTATACATTACTTTTCTCCTTTGGTCTAGACGACTGCTGCAGAACCCACTCCTTCCTTTCTGCAGAAGCACCTTACCCCTATTCAAAACGTGTGCATTTACTGCAAGGCTTCCACACTCATTCAAGTTGTTATTCCACCGTTATTTCATAGCTGAACAGCAATGACTGCTGTAGGTGACAAGTTGACACTACAACAATCAAGTGATTTCACCAAGCACCTGATTTAGTATAAGAGTTAAACTGTAACTGAAGATCCTTTTTGCCCTCAAAGCTGTCACTACAGAGGTTAGTGAGAAGCTTCAGAGTAAGATGTCCCAGTAAAGTGATGAACTATAGAAAACTTGCTTATTGAGACATTCAGCAGCAGAATGACACTAGAAGCATGTTAAAGCCTCTTGAGTTTCTCTTTTTAAAGGCATGTTCTGGCCTCTTTTTTAAGAGTAGCTGAATTGATGCTGACACAACTGATTCCTTACCTTCCCTTTTTCATGAAGGACCAGTTTTAGTGTTCACAGGGACTGCAGTGGAATACCAGTTAATTCTTATATCAGGAGCTACAATATTAAAACAGTAGTTTTAAGCATTAAGGGGTTTCACTTAAACATAATTTGAGCTGCATTGTAATTCTGGTCACACAGGACCTCAAAATGGCCTGGGTTGTAAGGGACCTCAAGGATAGTGAATCTTAACCCTCCTGCCACAGGCAGGGCCGCCAACCTCCGTATCTAATACTAGACCAGGCTGCCCAGAGGACCCATCCTAACTGGCCTTGAACACCTCCAAGGATGGGGCATCCACAACCTCTGATCAGCCTGTTCCAGCAGCACCTCACCACTCTCACAGTAAAGAACTTCCCCCTAACATCTAACCTGTATCTCCCTCTTTCAACTTAAAACCATTTTCCCTTGTCCTGCTATTATCTACCCTTTGAAAGAGTTGAGTTGAATCCCCTCCTGTTTATAGGCTCCCTTCAGGTACTGAAAGGATGTGGTTAAGTTAGCTCGTGCTGCAGCCTTCTTTTCTCCAGGCTGAAGAAGCCCCTCAGCCTGTCCTTGTAGGAGAAGTGCTCCAGCCCCCCGATAATCTTTATGGCCCTCCTATGGACCCTCTCCAGTAGCTCCCCCTTTCTTGTACCAGGGACTGCAAACCTGGACACAGTACTCCAGATGGGGCCTCATAAGAGCAGAGTAGAGAGGGACAATCACCTTCCTGTCGCTGCTGGCCACCCCTCTTCTAATGGAACCCAGAATACCATTTACTTTCCAAGCTGCAAGAGCACACTGCTGGCTCATGTTAAGTTTTTCATCTACCAGGTCCTTCTCTGCAGGGCTGCTCTCAAAGACTGCTCCTTCCAGTCTTTATATATGCCTGGGATTCCTCCAGCCCAAATGCAAAACCTTGCACTTCGCTGTGTTGAACCTCATTAGGTTCACATGGGCCCACCTTTCAAGTCTGCTGAAGTCCCTCTGGATGGCGTCCCTTCCTTCCACCGTATCAACTGCACCTCTTAGCTTGGTGGTCCTGCTGGTTAAGTAGAAATGCAGTTACAAGTATAACGCATTTTAGTGTTTTGAATGAGATGGGTGCAAAGAACACAGAGACAATTTGGAAAACTTCATCCAGGCTTATATGTGATGCAAAGGGGCTGAGCTGACACCGGTATATTAAAAACTGGCAGTTTTTACTTTTCAACTGCCAAATACTTGAAAATGTCCAGGGAATGTAAGATTCAAACACGTTATAAGAACTATATTCTAGCCACGTGTTCAGAAGCAGCACGAGACATCAAAAATAATTACACGGCTTCATCCAAATTTATTTATTAAGGTAACAACATATTCCAAATTACTGCAGGCCTTTACTAATTCTTTCATTACCATCTCAAACTTGAGTGATGTGTCATAATTCTGCGATAAATGTCAGCATGAGTTATAATAAAAGCTTAGAAATGAATCGGCAACAAGAAGTAACAGCATAAACATCACAGTAACGGATAGTCATGACATCATCTAAATGCTCTAGGGTACCTCCCGACCAGACAGCTCAAGTCTCAGGTCATAGCAATTAAAGGAAAAACATAAATAGTGCAGCTTACATACTTCAATTACAAAGCAGCAAGCACAAAAGCATTTAGTTTTTTTGTAACTGCACAAAACTATACAGTATTTTAATCAAACAGATCTAATGTTTTACCTTTTGTCTAAAAGTGCTTTCTAGGCTGAACTCCATCTCTGGTAATGGACAGCAAATTACCCAAATCAAAATGTACAGCCTTGAGTTTCTTAAAGACTTCTGTTAATGCAAGCCTCCCCTAGATACTACAGTTTCAGTGCTTCTTCTGCTTCTATTTGAATCATTATATCACAAAAATTCCTTTGAAGCGCCAACAGCGTTCACCATTCGGCACCTTGCTAAGTCTGATTGTAATTTAGCCAAGGAAGTGTCACAAAACCAGCAATAAATTAAAGCACAGCTATCCCACTTAACCTACCTTTAAAATAAAAATACGTTGATGCATATTGTAAACGGGTGTCTTAAAAACATGCTTCTGAGCATCTGCTACCGGAATATTTTTTCCCCAGTCCTGTCTGCAATGGGACACATCAGACACAGCAGCACACAGGAAGATGTCATCCTCTCCACAATTTCAGATGCAGGTTTCCCCATTTAGCTAAAGGTACTGTGCTGCCTTTAGTACAAGGCCAGGCTTTTAGCACCAACACGATGCAATATGCCTTGTAAGTACTAACACGCACAATTTGGGGTCTAACGATGCTAACTCAAGATTACTTTGGAATCAAGGCAACACGGATTATCAAAGGCAGCCCCTCCTTCCTTTACAAAGCCTGATCTAATACTATTTTATTACATTAATTAAAACTCGCGCTTCATTCCCCACAGAACTATTTTGTATGATTGAGGAGTGGGAAAAAAACATACTTCCAAAAGGCCTTGATCTTCTAATGTTCCCAAAGCATGAGATCTAGGAATAATCCTATGAAAACTATCATCATAGCATTTCTCACTGAGCTCAGCTAGAAAGAGCCATTTAGTGAAGTGACAAGAAGACATGATTCAAGGTGATCATGCAGAGTAAAGCAGGTTATAGGGTATATGCTACACAGACAGCACGCGCACACATATTTACAACTACGCTACAATCCTGAATACTGTTTGTTTCAAAGACACTGTGTACTTAACACCATCTTCCCTGGAGAGCAATACAGCTCCCTTAGTCAAAGTCACGATTTGTAAGAACCAGCGGAGCAACCAGAGTCCACACATACAACACAATGCCAATCCAGCTGGAAGATATCTTCACCCAGACAGACGGCCATTTGCTGGTCATTGTCTCATAATTAGAATCCGGGCTGTTGAAAGGAAAAAAAAAGAGATGTTTGCAATTTTTGCTGTGCCATGGCAATCATGCAGTAAGCTACTACGCTACATTTGCACAGTCAATGATTTTCATGTCAGCTCAACACCTCACAGGATGCCTCCTCTTTACTTCCTCCAATTAGCTCACACCTATCTGTATGAAAACAGCATTTGCAAGTTGTGAAAAACAAGAGCAGCCCAAAAAGTACTGAGTACCAAGTACATCTGCAGAAAGAAAACCTGGATAGCATTTATGCTACTGGTAATGCATTTGACCCTGTGAAAAGATACACCCTAGGAGAACTAATAAGCTTGATATCACATTGCTTTAAGCAGAGCCACGAATCAAACCAAGAACAAGACTACCAAGAGTTACTTCAGAAGAAAACACCTTTCTAGTTATATTATTTTGGTACAAGTGGTTTATCAACAAATTATTAAGAGATCTTTGTTTTGAGTTCTGAACAGCATCTGCTCAAGCTGTTAACATCAGTAAACGTTATACAACTACAATTCATTCACATGGGTCACTGTACACACTTCTTAAATCCCATTCAGAGTCATATTCCTCCTAGCACATCAGCTGTGCCTGTTTGACCAGCCAAATGTAGCATCTTGCATGCAGACTGTTAAGTGTACTGTACTATGAAATGCAGATACCTGTACCAGTTGGTAAGTGTCATCATGATATACAGCGATGCCAGGAAAAGCATAAAATGGAAGAAGGAGTAGCTGTAAGTAACTCCATCCCTTTCGTTATCTATGGCACGGTGAACATCATCACCATCATCAAGTGAGCCGTCATTCCTGGGCATTCCATCCTCTATCAGAGTAGATTCATCACTGGTCAGCATCAGCTTGTTAACTTGGCTGTTATTGGATGTTCGGATGCTGTATTTGACAGGAAAGGATGCAGTACCATTACCCAAATGAATGTAATTTATCATCCGACAACCAGAAGTAACACAAAACAATGGAATATATATATATATATATATATATATATATATATATATATATATATATATATATATATATATATATATATATATATATTTAAAGCAATCTTACCTTGAATACAGAACACACAGCAAAAACAAAATGAGTCCTACAATTCCTTGCGCATCCCACCACTGCACTACTTGACCTTGGGTTGGAATGGTTGTGGTATTGTAACCAATGATGCTCAGCAAACTCGGGTTACAGCGCCTATCTGTGAGGGAAATTACATTAAAACTTACATCAAGCAAAACTGAACTAGTACTTAAAAAAGTGTATTTCCATACAGAACATAGAGTAATAGCAAGAAACTTTGTGACCAGTAAAGTTTTGAAGCACAGAATCTTGAATTTAAACCTACAGAGTCTCTATAACAAGCCAATGACAGTACAAAAATTTATACACATTTAAAATCCTCTATCTGCCCTGAGATACCCATCAAGTGCTTTACTTCTGCCATCTCATATAGCCAGAAGCAACCAAATACAAGTTCTCTGCATATTAAATCAAATAAACTCTACAGCTAGAAACCAAGCAAGCTAACAATATAGTCTACAGATTAGGTATCAGAGTCATCTCAGAGTTAAAAAGAATGATACAAAGTTAGTTTCTTACACCAACAGTTCCAAACTTAAGCACCCACACACAACACGTAAATGAAACAGCAGAAAGCAGACTACTTTTCCATAATTACTTCAGTAGTTACACTGACTCCGATCTCTGCCATTACACAGGAGCACAGAAGATTGCCTGCAATTGAGATTAAAGGCTACTTCCATGCCGCGGACAATTTAAAGCACTGCAATCAATATTTGGTAGTTTACTTTCATCAATAAAATTGCTGTAACTTATTTTTATTATTACTTTTTTAAAGACATCTGGTTGTTTGCAGGCAATAAATGTTTTAACAATACTACACTGAAATAATTCCTCCATTAGGAAAAATATCATAACATCTCAATACCAAGCAAGAAACATGAAACCTGGTATGGAGATCTCTTTGAAAGAAGTATTTATTCAGTGTTATTGCAGGAAATCAGAGCCAAGGGAGAAACTTGTGGCTGCACACATTATAGTACCTCATTCCAACACTGCCTTGCAAACAGGTGAATATAGAATTTATAGCTGAACTGTTTAGCTAAAAAGCCACATACTGCTGCTACAGTTACCTGGTTCGTTGGTCATAGCTGACCAAGTCAAATACATCGTATAGATGGTAATCACGGAAGACTGCAGCAAACCAGATCTTGGCTGAGATTCCTGTATGAAGTAGCCATGAAACAGCAGTTAGGCAACTCAAAAGTCTCAAAACAAAAAATAAATACAGAAAACTAAGAAAATAACAAAACTATACCTGAATCCTTGGCAGAATTGACATCACAGAAGCACCGATACACAGCAGCATATTAACACTGATGAAAGTCTTGTTTTCAGAACAACCTTCTGGATGAGTGTAATAAACGTAAAACAAGACAATAGCTACTAGAGACAGTAGATAATTGACAGCTGTAGCTGACAGCAGAGCTGTGAAAAAATAGAAACAGAGTTTAAGTGATTAGCAATAAGGCATATTAGAGCTGAAATAATATTGTAAGTTATCCAAAACCTGATGATTATTAACAGAATTAGAGAGCAGTTTTGGGCTCTGACACGTTGAAGGTAAATAAATCCCTCTAACTTGAGGTGTCAAAAAGAACATCTAAAATAAATAAATAAAATAAAAATAAAATAAATAAATAAAATAAAAATAAAATAAATAAATAAAATAAAAATAAAATAAAAATAAAATAAAAATAAAATAAAAATAAAATAAAAATAAAATAAAAATAAAATAAAAATAAAATAAAAATAAAATAAAAATAAAATAAAAATAAAATAAAAATAAAATAAAAATAAAATAAAAATAAAATAAAAATAAAATAAAAATAAAATAAAAATAAAATAAAAATAAAATAAAAATAAAATAAAAATAAAATAAAAATAAAATACAGCCCAAAGCTATATTTCATTTTCCAGCACTTCAACAGCAACCAAACAGACTAAGTATGAAGGAATACAGTTCTGTTACATACAATTTGGGTAAACGCTTATGGAGAAGAAAATGGAGAGCTATATCTCCAACAGAAAGAAAATCAAAATCTCAAAATTACACCTTATTAAGAACATTACAGAACAAAGTATCCATTGCACACAGACAGGCTGAGCTGTCTCCTGACAAGAATGAATTACCGCATTTGAAATTGCTTTATTAAAATTAACAAATCATCTCTCCAGTGAGATTACTTGTGCTCTCCTTTACTATCTTGGTCCTTCATTCAGCATATGCCTATATAGGGCTCACATGGCAAGGTTTTGGCAGTGGGGGATTACTGAAGTGGCCTCTGTGAGCAGAGCCCAGCAGCTGCCATGTGCCAGATCAGAACCAGCTCCAGCTACTCCAAAAGGGACCTGCTGCTGGGCAGAGCTAAGCCACAAGCAATGCTGGCTGTGCCTCTGTGAGAGCATGTTGAAGGGAGGAAAGCAAAACTGCTGTGCAGGACACAGCCCATGGAAAGCCCCTGTAGGAGTAGGCCTCAGGCATGGAGCCCATTGACAGAAGCTCAATATGGTGCAGGAGGTCTGGGTGAGCTGCTGCCTGTGGAGCCCTGCACTGCAGCCATTCCTGAAAGACAGATCCCATAGTACAGAGCCACACTGGAGCAGTACTTGAAGAGCTGCAGCTCAAGGGAAACCTATTCAACATCAACTCAGGAAGAACTGAAGAGGGAGTCCCTCCCTCCCCATAGGAGGGACCCAAAGTGGAACAGGTGCAGAGTGATCATGAAGGAGAAGCAGAAACAGCATTAAGGACTAACCACAACCCCTGCACCACATGGTGGAAGAGCAAGAACAGAAAGAACAGGGGTATGAAAAGTGTTTTCAGTTCTCGCCATTCTAGTCCGCTAGCAATAGACAATAAATTACATTTATCTCCTGATGGTGTGTCTGTTTTACGTGTGATTACAATCTATGGGTGATCCCCCTGTCTTAATCTCAAACTTTGAGCCCTTTTCCATCATGTTTTGTCCCCTCTCCCTTCTTATGAGGAAAGGGCAGCACGGTAGAGTTTCAGGATGAAATGATCCTATACCCTAAAAGAGGATAGGCAGACATAGAAAAGCTCACTGGACTTGCATTCAGTATGAAACCAGTTTATTTTTAATCAGTGCTAAGGTGGTTGTGGTTGAAAAAAAAAAAAAAAAAACAAAACAAAACAAAAGCAGAAACTTAAGAACCTAACACTATAACTGCCTCTTCTCTGATATGCTATACTGATTCCCTGCACCCAAGGACTAGATTTCATCACTTAGCAGCAGTTTCCTCTTCTCCTGCTCCTTCCACTTTTAACTTAGTATCAGAAGAACACTGCGACAGTTGAATTGAATCACACAACAACAAAATGATGCATAATACACAAAGTAGCTCTTCTGCTTTCTGGTAAAATATATTACTCAGGTGAATAATACATCCAACACAACATACAGTGAAATGTAAAAGTTCTTGTTGCAATACAATACCTGCATACCAGCATCTTGAGTTTCCTTCCTCCATTTTTTCAACCCAAGATTCATTCCAGGAGTGAGCAAAGTCAATAAGCAGGACCAGCTGAATAAGAATAAAGCAGAATGCTCCAGACATACCTACATAAAACCACACTATAAAGAAAAATAAAAGTAGTTCAGAGCCATTGATA
This sequence comes from Excalfactoria chinensis, assembly GCF_039878825.1. Taxonomy (NCBI): domain Eukaryota; kingdom Metazoa; phylum Chordata; class Aves; order Galliformes; family Phasianidae; genus Excalfactoria; species Excalfactoria chinensis. Next base: position 47,076,264 of record NC_092827.1, read on the forward strand.
ATTTACCACCTTGTCTTCAACACACAGAAAGGTCTACAGTTCTGCAGCCACAAAAACTGTAAGCTCTCAGTACACAAGTTTTAAAACCACTGCACCTTAATCCAAGAGAAGGCAATATTCTCTTACCAGTAGTAAAAGGTCCCTCTGGGATGAAGAAAGCTCCAACACTAATTGCAAGAGCTGTTGCAAATTTAAAGAACCAGAACCTGAAGAATTAAAGGGAAGAAAAAAAAAAAAAAGAAAAAAGTAAGAAAAAGTCTGGCAACTACTGCAGTCCTATCTGCTTCACAAGAACTCAAAGTAACACAAAACACATTCTCAGAGGGTTCAGAGGCTGTTTTGTTGGTTTTTTTTTGGACTCATTCTTGTTTCTTCAGAAGATAAAATTCTTTATCTATCCAAGGTTGTTTTTTTCCTGCAGTAAATGATGTTAAACCATGCCAGATTTATAAGAGTTCAACACTAATTTCCCATAGACATCTCCCTGATGCTTGAAGCCAGGATGGAATGAAACTGTGAGATACATGCTCAAGGACAAACAACAAATCAGATGTCACACAGAGAGGAGACAGGGAAATATTTCCCACCAACGATTCACCACACACCTTAACAACATCCTGTGTAGTGAACTTCAAATAAAAGTACAGCAAACTTTCCCAGATCAGAATGGCACGGAGCTCCAAATATAGGCATGATAGCATCTATGTGTACTTCAGAACTGAATATAGCACAAAGACATGCACCACACTCCCACGATTCAAACAGCTGCGTGGGCTTTATATTATCTATCCCACCCTATCTTTTCCTCAAACTTCAGTCACCACTGCTTGATCATAACAAGCAAAAGATGAGATTAAATCTCTTCAGATGAGAACTCCTCAGAGAAGTTCAGTTGGGCAGAGAGAAGCAAAATAAGATGGGAGAAGTGCAGAATATGGGAAAACATGAATTCGCTGGGATATAGAAAAAAGTACGTATGAAAGTTGAACTAACTCTGAAAATGTATTGTAAAATGCATAACCCACTTAAACCAGCTTTTAAATCTGCACGGACATTTAAATGTCTTTATAAAAACAGTTTCAATTTTATGCAAAGTTCCTCTCTAATTCTATGCATTTTAAAGGGCCTTAACACTTCAACCACGCACAGTTTGCACGACAGCTAAAAATAAGACTTCTCTTAAAAAACACCTACAGTTGCTGTTCTTCTCTGCAAGTGAGTAACAACCCCCTGAATACATTATAACCGTGTTTGTTGCATTCCCGGTAAGAAAATGGCAAGTCATTTTGACTGCCGACAGAAAAAGCAAAGAAAGTAAATGTTGGCACTAGAGATCTTATCTACTAGGTTTGACTTGTAAGCAAGCGTGAAGAAGTAAGTACATAGGTGTGGGAAAACCTAATGCTCTGAATATTTCAGATCACTAACAGAACGATTACACCACAAAGTGTTAACTGAAGATGTATGTGTGTGCCCCCAGTGGCGCAGCGGTTTAAGCTGCTGCCTGCGGCACTGGAGGGCCCAGGTTCGAATCCCCCCTGTGGCGCAGGGGTAGAAGTGCCCCTTCGCTACACAGGGGGCTCGAAACCCGGGAGTTGGACTCGATGATCTCTAAGGTCCCTTCCAACTCGCACGATACTATGATACTATGATACTATGATGATACTATGTATCCAACTTAAAAATAAAAGCCCAAAGTTTCATAAAGCTAGCTTTATAGGTGTATTACTGAAGCAGCTACCTGTTACAGGAGTGTTGGCAGGTAGCATCATTACATATGTTACTGGTAATAGTTAAAGAACATATTTTTTCCTTCTATTCTAATGCTGATGCTGCACTGGTTAAGAAGAATAAACTTCTGTGGGTTGTGTAATACCAAAAACCTGTATCAGATACTGCAACTCCAGACAAGCCTATCAGGAAGACACCAAACCCCTAAGAAGTTGTCTTCAGGTAGAAGATTCTACACCACATATACTGTATTTTATTAAAACAAAACAAAATCCCTCAAAGCATTCACAACCTGATTTACCTTCTTTTGCTTTTTAGAAGTATATTTTAACAGTTTTCTGTGACAATACTGGAAGATATAGGGGATACTCATGAACAAAGCAAAGGATAGAGACTGAACTGAGTCATTGCTTCTAATGCATCGCCAAATATCCCAACATTGCATCTGATCTTCAGTCTGATCAGAAAAGAAAACTGAAGAAAAGATAGCAGGGAGGTAAACATTGTTACGTATTTATACAACTATATTTAAACTCAACAGCAAACGTCAAAGTTAAGTGGAATCTAATTGTTAGAGAACAGATAAGGCTTTTAAATCCTTCTATACATGAAAAACATCTCAGAACTAGAACGGTAGCATTATTCCTTTTTTGAATTACATCTTCTTTGGACAAAAGAAGAATCTCTACTCTTGGGAAATGCATAAACAGATTACCCAGTGCCATAGCTACAGCTCTCAAAACTGGCTGTCACGTGTATCTTCTTCTTTCACAAAAATGAATCCATTCTGAGAACTCTAACTTTGAATGCCCTTTACTGCAGTAACACTCCTCCAACTGCTAAGAAATTCTTTTGCTTGTGGAACAGTACATTGGACCAGCGTGCATGGCTGCAGGCTACATTTCTACAGTAGCTACATCTCACAAGCAATTTCCCACAAAGCCCACAGTTAAGTGCCCATCTCAGTTCTCATTTCTGTACCTTACCCATTATGAACTGCTGCTCTTGGATCATTGCTGCTCTTCACTTTGATCATCAGCAAGGAGAAGAGAAGAAAGAACATTGCCATACCAAAGCACACGCGGTACACTGCTTTGTAACCAACTAACACATCGCAGTTCACGTGGCCATGAACACCAGGAATAGTTGTTCCCATCCCTCCATCGCAAAATCCAGGAATCTGTAACAGACACAAGATACTTCAGTGACCTGTAAAAAGCCCCCTGTGTGTAAATAGGTGGTAGCAATTTGCATAATCTTACAATAGTAATGAATAGAATATTAAGAACTACAAACTCGGCTAGAAAATAAGATACTGCTGGGCTGTACAGCTGTACAATTAAAGCTGAAACCAGAATGTTAAATGCATTCAAGGGGAATAAAAAAACATGGATGAAATGAAATTTTCAGAAATAAACACCTACAGACAACATGTGGGGACAAAGGGGTGGAAAATGAAAAGATGCCTAACTGAAGTTACTGCCTACCACAACAAAAAGAATAGAAAAGAAAAAGAACAAGAAACAAAATGAAGACTAACAGAACTACAGAGTGTGCAATCAAAGTTCAGAAAAGCTATAAACTCCCCAGTAATTAAAAGTTGAGGTTATCCCTCCATTAAGTTCATTCACAATCTTCATATAAATAAGACTCTAAAATCCCCTAAGAATGTCCTACTACCCTTTGTAAAAAATATTCTTGCTGTACATTTGCAATTAATATAACATTTTAACTAGAGTAGCACAACCAAATAGAAATTGTAGACCGTGTTCGTTTCTCGCTCATATTCTTATTAACAGCAGTCAAAATCAATTAAGAACTACAAACATCTTGGTAATATACAAAAAAACCCACACCTATAAATATAAATTACGATTTCCTGTTTGATTAAAGACTTTTCTTATCCAAGCAATTAAAGTGCAACTTTACTAGTAAATAGTGCTATTTATGTACACAATGATTCTTCCACAAGTCCTTTGTTTACTTGACCTGTAATCAAATTAATAGTGATTGTGAAGCACAAATGGCAGAAAAATTATACATTTCTGATCAAAATCCACGCTCTGAGGGATATCATATACAATTACTTCTGACATTTGTTCTACCAAACATGTTAGCAAAGAAGTAACCTGACCTTTTTCAGCTGCTCTTCCATTCCTGGAATTAACATCACACAGGCCACGCTCACACCGAGAAGCAAGAAGAAGGCATAGATCAGCCTAGTGATGGTGGAGTTGTTTCCACTGGGACAGCACCTGCAGAGCAGGCACGGGGCACTTCCACACAAACATGGTATCTGATGGAGATAAGGAAAGTAAAACAAACACTTTTAAAAAGCTTTGCACTCCTAGGTTTCAGTCAGGCTGCGCAGATTATCAGAAGTTAGGATGGAAAAATCACTCAATGTTACTGTAGGCTAAGTAGATGCAACATGTTACAGGGCCTCCAAACACGTCCTGGTGGTGCTTCCTAATGCACCACTGTACAGTGAAACTACTTCTACATCAAAAGCAATCATTTATCCATTCAGCCTGGATTCATGCTTACTTGCTCTCTTGGAATGCATTACATTTTTTTCATCTAATTAAGATTCAAGGATTCTTTCAGCCTAGCAAAAACATCCTCCCCTGCACAGCTGCAGAGATAAAACATACACCCCATAGAAAGAAAAATGTGAATATAAGTGCCATCTAGATATGCCTTCGGTATTTACAGTTGGGCTGCAATCCTTACTGAGGCCATAAACATCAGTGCAGCACAAAAAACAACAGGTAAAATAAGCCTAAAGCTTAGGCTGTTATTTATTGCATTTTTAGCAGCTACTTGCGTCTGGGTATCATGCAATTCTGTTAGTTGCAATGTAACAAAAGTTAGTAACAGCACAAATAGTACAAAGGCACCGTATGTATTATCAGCTCTCCCAAATATCAACAACAGAAACAAGAAGAAACGTACAACAGTTGTAAATACTATGAAAGAATCACAGATCTGTTACTTGCATTCAGTGAGTTTTGGTCTTAAGCAAGGCACTACTGGAAGAAGGGCGCAGATTAACAAAAAGAAACAAAAAGCTCCCCATACTTCACTCTAGCAGTGCTCAGCTACTTGTTGAGAGACAGCTTAGGGAGCAAAAGAAGGGTAAGGGTCCACAAATAAACATAAATCAGAAGAGGGAAAATTAAAATGTTTTGCAGTTCATTCCCCCCATTAACAAACAAACTGTTTTATGTAAAATAAACCAAAGTATGGGAAACCCCAGTGAGTAGTTACAGGTAAGTTTTGGAAGCCACACATTATTCACTTACACAATAAACTTTACCAATGTAAGACTATAGTGTCCCCTGCTATGGTTGCCTTCATTACACAAGACCTGCTCTGACTGCACTACAGGAGAACATGTAACCTCTTATAAAGGCACTAAATAGTGGCAAAACTCACCTCTGTTTGTGTCAAAATGAAACAAAAACAACAACAAAACAAACAAACAAACAAAAAAAAAACACCAAAAAAACACATAGGCATTAATCATCACACAAGGGACACCCAGGCACAGGCACATGACCAGTACACATCAGTCAGCCAGGATGATGAGTATATGGCAGAGTTCTTAATACTTAGTCATATGGCAAACAAAACACCAGTGGTCTGCCCTGCAGGAAGGTAGCAGCACACCAGCAGACAGCCAGACGACTCCAGTACTGGAGCCATTGGCCTTACAGTACTTGAAGGGAGCATATAAACAGGAGGGGAAACAGCTGTTTATGAGGATGGATAGTAATAGGATAAGGGGGAATGGTTTTAATTAGGAGAAAGATTTTCACACAGAGGGTGGTGATGCACTGGAACAGGTTGCTCAAGGAGGTAATGGATGCCCCATCCCTGGAGGCATTCAAAGCCAGGCTGAATGTGGCTCTGGGCAGCTTGGTCTAGAGGTTGGTGACCCTGAACACAGCAGGAGCATTGAAACAAGATGATCATTGTAGTCCTTTTTAACCCAGGCCATTCTATGATTCTATGACTCCTGGCAGTCGCCTGGGATGCCCTTGGGAAAAGGCTCTGATTTTCTGTCCTGGCAGTATCAACCAGACCCACCTCATGGGTCTTCAAAATAATTCCCTTATATTCTTTTTCCATATGCTCTTGTTCAAGGCTGGAAGAACCAAAAATGTTTGTTCAACTCTACTACAGAATCGTTTCTGAATCAACAAACATCATTAATTTTGCCTTGCTATAAAAAGCAAAACTAGGCCATTCCCATTATAACGAATCCAGTATGTAAATGACTGCACATCACTCTGACTTTCACCTCCTCAGCTCAGTATCACCGCAACACAATGTGAAAGAAGATGCTGATTGCAAGCAACTACATTAAGGGCAGCTATGCTAAGTAACTAGGAAACAAATGACAAGTATTTGCTTAGGACTTATCAGGACTTTTTGGAATACTACTACATTTATGGTATTTCCTCACCAAAAATAACCTCCCTAGTGAAAAATATTCCTACTCTCTATACAAAACATTACTTTCCTTATCTAGTTCTATACTTCAACAAGTTTTGTCTGTCTTCATATTTTTAAATATATTCTTGACTAAAAGCTTGAATTTGCCAGAGCAGGACACAAGTCTATGTTCATTTGCTGCAGAAAACTTGGTGGGAAGACTGTCAGGCATAAACTTGTCTAAATTATCACTGTTAAATTGTTTATTAAAGGCTAAGTAAATGAAGCAGCTTACTCCTGAGTGTTAGAAAGGGAACACACAGGAGTGCACATAACTTGGATGTTTCTGTGGACTCAGAGGAGCTGAAAGGAACACTACTGCATCCACCTCACTCAGTAAAAAATATGCCTCAACTAAGACAATATTCCCTATTTGACTTCAACTGTCTGAGCACCAGCTTTTAAAACACCTTGCCCGTGAACAACTCATTCTCACAAGCACATCTCTGAACAAGAGACATCTCCTGATTCTATTAATGCACATTATCTGCTTCTACAGGAAACCACGTTACAGTCCGAGTCTCTCCTTCTTCAGAGGAGACAATATGTATTATTTTATTGGATTGCACGTACTATTATTAAAAATCCATCTAACAAGTAGTAGACTCCAAACAGAACAGGGAGCAAGAAGCAATCTGCCCACAGAATGCAGTTTACCAGCTGAAAAGATAGTTTGTACTGATTTCTTTCCTCCTATATGCAGAGTTCTCCTCATAAAATACATCACGGTACAAACAGCAAGATAATACTGCGCAGATCAAAGCTTAAAAGTATCTTTTCAGGTGAAGTTCAGCTTACACACAGATGCAACAAGCTACTTCAGAAAGCACTGCAATACAAACAAGACGCAATGGAGTAAAAGCATCAGGACTGATTGTTTTAGGCCACTGGGATCAGAAACCTTTTGGTGAGATGACAATGCTCTTTAAGGCTTCACCCTACTCCTAGTTCATCCTTGCAAAGACTGCCTGTGCAGCACAGCACCACACTGCACAGTTAGAACAAGAAGTAACTATACAAAATAATCTCAAAGAAACAAAGGATGCCAAAGTCAGTTACTCAGAAGAGCCCTGCACAGCACACCTAACCCTGCAAAGCATTGTGAGCAGCACTGTCTCTGCAGCCAGAAGAAGAGCAGCTTACCCAGGCTGGCACAGTCTGCATCATCAAACTCCATGACATCTGGCTCCTCTGAAACCTCCCTCCTCTTTCAGAGCCATGAACTCTTTATACAGATGTATTCTTAATGACTGGGGATACAGACAGACTCCAGCTGTACAAACTACTGCACAGACATTAAGCACTGATTAGTTGTGTTTTTAACCATGTAGAGAAAATTGGTACTTTAAAGCCACCAGGAAAAAACAAACAAAAAAACCACAAAACAACAACAACAACAAAAAAAGGATTTGTTTCAGGTGCTTTAAAGAATGGAATTTTCCCATAGTAAATCTAACTTAGCCAAGATTCCATTACTGTGTAAGCCACTGCACTTAAAAGACCAATATATGATCTTGAAAACATTTGTCTCAGCAGAAATTAACGCTCAGAACAAACAGCACATACACAGGATTCCTCATGCGCTACGAACACCAATTACCAGGAAGGCTGTTTATTCACTTGAAAATGCAACATGTATTAACTCAAATATTTTCATTAAACTAGTTATTGCAACACTTAGTGCTTCACAACAATCAGAAATGTTAAAGCAACTACATTCAGCTATTAATTAAAGCCTACCTGGCTTAATCCATTAAGTGGTGTTTAAAATGTTAATTAAAGAGAAATGAACGCTAACAGCACCTCTTTGGCAAAACACCATCAGTGTTCCAGCAGTTTATTTACGTGTATATCAGCCCAGCAGCTTATTTCATACCCACTAATTTACTGTCTCTATGATCATTTAACTGAATTTGTACAGGAGATTAAGGAATTAAATTATCACCACTCTACACATCACTCTAGCAGAAACAAAAATGAACTTCACATGCTTTGATAAACTACAGTGCAAACATAGGAGCTTGGATCTATGAGAGGCTTTGTTAGACCATTAAATTAACTGCATGAGTTTCTGTTTAAATGCACACAACTTCATGTTCTCTAAGTAGAGAAAAAGTACAGCCTTTTTGGTGAGAAAAATTTAGTTTTTCACAATCCCATTGACATTTTTATGCCAGAAGTTCGTGGATCCATAATGCACGATTCTGAACCTTGTACAAGGCCTAGATTTAGAAAGATGGATCACTTAAAGACAAGACAGCAATAGCTCAAGTGGGAAGAAAACTGCCATAAAGGATCTTACAGACTTTTGTGTTTCCCTGTATGATGCTAACACTTTTAAGCCCACCTTCAGCTATTGTTCCCAAGCAGTAAGAAGCACTGAGCAACACTCAGCACGGCAGTGACATCATCACAGCCTGCTGAGCAACGAGAAAAAGATGCCTCGACAAGACAAAGATGCTACAAAGGGCGGAGCTGCCCAAGACAAAGCCGTAAGAAAGACGAACTAAATACAATCACCAGGAGCAGAGAAACGCTCAAGTTTTGTATTTCCCAAAGCACAGAGCAAACTTCATCAACACTGAATGAAATTTTGACTGCTTTAAAGGGTTACGAGGGCGGCGGGGAGGGGGCCGGGAAGGGTTGTTATCAGACCCCATAACGCCTTCCGAATGACAACGCAGCCTGAGAAACCAGCAGGGACCAGGTGGCCTGCTTGGGTATCAAGCTCGTCTACGCTCCATGCATCTCGGCGGGGGGAGCCCAGAGAAGTTCGAGAAGGGGCTCAGAGGGCGGGATCGAGGACCTGCCCAAGACAGGAGGAGCTATAGAGGCCGCGGCCGCCCACCGAAGGTCGGGAAGCAACAGAGAGAGCCACAGCTTCCCCAACACCGGCAACACGGACGGGCACTACCCCCGCCGCTGAGAGACAAAGGCCCCGGGAGGCGGGGGCCGCTCTGGGCCTGTAACAGGAGAGAAAGATAGGGAAGAGAACACGAAGAGAAAGCCACCGCGCCGCCCGGCCCGCCTTACCCAGCTCGCCATGGAGCAGAGGCCCAGGACACCGCCCATGGCTGGCGGCGGACTCGGACTCCGACTCCGCCAAGATGGACGCGCACCTCCAACTGCGCTGTTTACCCTTCGCCGCAGCACTTCCGGCAGCTCGGGAGGCCGTGTAGCGTCACTTCCGGAAGGCAGCAAGAGGCGGGGCGGTGGCGGAGGTTGAGCGCGATGCGTGTGTTGGCTCTTTGACGTTCGCGGCCTGCTGTCCGGCAGTGCTGCGGGGCGGCCGTTCGGGTCAGTGAGATGGCCTGAGTGCGGTGGGGCCGGGTGTTCTAAGCCTAGGTGTACTTGAAAGCAGAGATGTAGTCCAGAGTTGGCAAGTTAAACCCCCTCCATAGCAGTTGCTAGTGCTGTGTTTATCGTTTCCAAGCTTATACCACAATTATTTAATGAGTTAGAGCTGGGCGGACATAGTCAATGGCTCACGTAGCTGAATAATATTTCCAGGTAGACTCTGTAAGATTTTCATCATACCTAATTTATTAGTGACTGTATTACTTAATGTCACTAGTACTAGTAAGAACTTCAGAAATAAAAACGGTTTATAAAATAATGGGAAAATGAGGAAATAGAAAATGTAAATTTTAACAGCATGGTTACTTTGTTTACAAAAATACGACCATCTCATTTTGTCCAGCGTGTTTTAATATCCAAACACCTTTCCCTGACCACTCTCTTCTACCTCCTCTACCCAAGCAGCACAGGGGAAATGGGAACAGGGGCTGTTGTCAGTCCCTAACACTTCATCTCTGCCCTGCTCTAGCAGGGGGGCCCTTCCCACAGGATGCTTTCCTTTCTGAACTAATCCTGCACGAGTTCTCACGGGCTGCAGCTCTCCAAGTACAGCTCCAACATGGCTCTTTACCACGAGGCCCATCCTTCAGGAACTGCTCTAGCACAGGGACATACCAGCAGCAGCTCCCCCAGACTTTTTGCTTATTGCCTCTTGTCCTGCTGGCAGGCACCACAGGAAACAGCCTGGCTCTGTCTTGTTGATACCCTCCACTACCATGTTTGTCTACATTAATAAGGTCCTCTCTCAGTCTTCTCCAGCTCTCTCAGCCTTCCCTCATAGGAGGGATGTTTCAGCTCTTAATAATCTCTGCCAGAGACACAATCAGCATTGCTCATGGCTCAGCTATGGCCAGTGGTGCTTCCCTTTTGAAGCTAGCTGGATGTGGCTCCGATCTGACGTGGGGCAGTCACCAGGCTCTACTCATAGAAGCCACCCATGCAGTCCTCTGCTACCAAAACCTTGCCATGTAAGTCTAATAAGGCATCATTATTATTTTTCTTTTTTTCTTCCTTCTTCCTTTCTTTCCTGCTTTAGTATCCCTGTAATCTGTACTCTTTCTCATTGCAGAAACCCCTGACAGCCCAGTTTCTACACAGACGAGCTTCATGTCTTTTACTTCAAAATATTAAATCACATCATTGTTCTCAGATTATCTCATTATTTCTGTTGTCTTATTTGCGGTATCTACTGTGGAAAGACAATGAAGCATTATGTGCACTTCAGTGAAACAAGTCCTCCTTCATCACAAATCTTTTCCAAGATAGTTGTGTGAGAGCAATCTGCTACAGGAATTTATCTTCTGGAATTTATCTGCAAGTGAAATGCAGCTTGCCTGGCAGCTATTAATCATACTGTGAAATCTTGGTTGTGTAGAAACTAGTAATTTCTCAAAATTGTTCTTCAGGAATTTGAACAGCTCTATTTTGGCTGCTATGGAAATACCTAGAATTCTGTTTACCTTCAGCAATGACGATAAGTACTTTCAACTATTTGCTATCATTCCATATGCCGAAGACCTCTTGCAGCATTTCTGTGTTTTCGTGATTTCTTTATTTTCATAGCAGTGTTTGCATTTTATTTATTTATTTATTTACAGCTTTCTATCGGATGCATTTTGGAAAATGAGTTTGGAATTTTCCAAACCAGAAACCGCCAATCTATCCCACGGTCTCCATCAACTCCCCCAGTGAACACCAGCTCTGCAGAGTCCAAAGCTGCCCTGTGGGGAGATCACAGCAATGGCCACACACACTTCAACGTGCAGCAGAAAAGCCTGTTTATAAACCTTTTTATAGACATAGATAAGCCTTTTTATAAGCTCCACAGACATTTTGTCTGTGGTCTTTATATCCTTAGGTCACTGTGAGGAATGCAAACTATACAGAAGAAGATACAATATAATTGCTTATATTTTTTGTAAGGCTTTTCCAAATCCATAATTCTTTGTTAAAGGTATTGAAGATGAAGGGACTTCAAATGCACAATAACGCAAGTGCAGTCTAGGATGGGAGGGAGATTTATGGATGCCAGCTGTAGTGAGAGCATGTTCAGATAGCATCTCTCTTCTGCCCCCGTTCTCTGCCCAGGGACTGCAGAGCCCAGATCTATATGCTGCTTCAGTAAAAGAAAAAGAAAGGATTGTGAGAAGGAACAGCCCCCGGAGCTGAGGGAGGCCCCTGCAGGGATCGCGGCCGTCTCTGAGGCGTGCCGCCCCTAGGGTGCACTGCGACACCGGAGTGGAGGCGGCGCCCAGCCGTGACGCACGGCGTGTGCGCGGCAACCGGAGTGGGCCGGGCGGGATCAGCGGGTCGGGCTGAAACAGGGCCCGAAACAGGGGTATGTGAGCGCTGCTCCAGGCGGCAGTTGTTGTAAGCTCTAATTAAATGAAAGCTACAAAAATCGGGGTTTGACCCCCTCAGTCCTTTAGAATCGTAGAATCACAAGGTTGGAAGGGACCTACAAGATCATCTAGTCCATCTGTTCTCCCATTACGTAGCTACAGCAAACCACTAAACCATATCTCAGAGCTCCCTATCAAGACGTCTCTTGAACACTGCCAGGGATGGCGACTCCACCACCTCCCTAGGCAGCCATTCCCGTGCCTGACCACTCTCTGAGAGAAAAGTTCCTTCTTAGGTCTAAACCTCCTCTGGTACAACTTGTGGCCATTTCCTCGGGTCCTGTTTGTTGCCTGGGAGAAGAGGCCAAGCTCCTCCTCATCACAACCTCCCTTCAGGAAGTTGTAGAGTGCAATGAGGTCTCCCCTGAGCCTCCTCGTCTCCAGGCTAAACAATCCCAGCTCCCTGAGCCGCTCCTCATAAGACTTGTGCTCCAGACACCTCACCAGTTTAATTGCCCTTCTCTGGACACGGTCCAGGTCTTTCTTGTAGTGAGGAGCCCAAAACTGAACGCAGTACTCAAGGTGCCTCACCAGTGCTGAGTACAGAGGGATGATTACCTCTCTGCTCCTGCTGGCCACACTATTTCTTATACAGGCCAGGATGCTGTTGGCCTTCTTGGCCACCTGGGCACACTGTCAGCTGATGTTCAGCCAAGCATCGACCAACACCCCCAGGTCCCTTTCCTCTTCACAGCCATCCAGCCACTCTGCCCCAAGCCTATAGCACTACATGGGGTTATTGTAGCCAAAGTGCAGGACCCAGCATTTGGCCTTGTTGAACCTCATCCTATTTGCCTCAGACCAGCAATCCAGCCTATCCAGATCCCTCTGGAGGGCCTCCCCTACCCTCAGGCAGATCAACACCACATCCCAACTTGGTGTCATCTGCAAATTTACTGAGGGTACACTCAATCTCCTCATCTAGGTAATCAATGAAGATATTAAACAAGATGGGTCCTAGTACTGACCTCTGGTTGACACCACTTGTAACGGGTCACCAGCCAGACTTAACTCCATTAACCACTACCTGCTGGGCACGGCCCTCTAGCCAGTTCCTTACCCAAAGAAGGGTATACCTGTCCAGGCCATGGGCAGCCTTTTTTCCCAGGAGAATACTGTGAGAGTACATGTCAAAGGCCTTGCTGAAGTCTAGGTAGACTACATCAACAGCCTTTCCATCATCTACCAGTCTGGTCACCCAGTCGTAGAAGGAAATGAGGTTGGTTATGCACGACCTGCCTTTCATGAATCCATGCTGGCTGGGACTGATCCCCCGGACACCACACACATGCTGTATGATCTCACCCAAGATGATTTGTTCCATAACTTTTCCCAGTACCGAGGTCAGGCTGATGGGCCTGTAGTTTCTCTTTAAATCAAAGAGCAGTAAATTCTGTGATAACAGACGAAGATATCCAGGCTTATGTCTGTTGAGAGAGAGAAGTGGAGCACAAAGAAAACTGTGTTAAGAATGGGCATAACATCCTTGTTTCTGGTAGTCTGTGCCAAGGCCCATACAGGAGGGATCTGAAGTGTCTGGAGCTCAGAGGGCATGATTTTTAGGGACTGGAACAGATGCAAATCTGATTATGAGTCAAAAAGATAAGGCTGTGAGATAAATGCTTATCTTTATTCTCCTCTTACAAGTTGTTTTCTTATTCTATCAAACATTTATGCAGATCAAAATCTAGTGTTGCAACGGATTTAAATGGGGAGGCATTATTATATGCTTCTATAAAATTAGTCATCTTCAAAAGATATTACTGAGTAGAAACTGATAAACAACAGAGGTTTTTGTTTTGTCATTGTTGTTGTTGTTTAAATAAGGATTTAATCCTTGTTCAGGAAAGACTGAATAACATAGGGTGGTTCTGTACAGCTGCTGTCACAAAGCAAAGAACAAAACACATCAGACTACAGATTGCTGTTGCTACGCTCATGACAACAGTAGGTAAAATGACAGCAGGGTGAAGACATTACAAGTAGGGAAGGAGAACTAATTTCTACCTCTGTTATTTTCTGCTTGGGAATATATATATATATATCCCCTCCCACACCCAAAAAAAACACTCTCCAAGTGTAAATTAACAAGACAGCTGCACAACACAACATAGTGCTTTATCTTCTTAACAGGAAAATACAAGAACATTTGTAACAGAACACCTTCAATTTGAGCAGCATAGTAAGATTCAGTGTTTTAAAATAATGAGCACTGCTTGTACACTGCTGCTAGCACTGTGCCTTTTACCATTGTGTGACAGATGCACTTGCAGCCCAATATTGACAATTTTCTGTCTGTTCCCATCTTTCCCAGTAATCCAACGATGGGAATCTTTGTATTCATATTATTCAAACTGAGGATAAATCTAAAGAGTTCTATGGAATTCATCAAGGATTTAATTTTTCCTATTATTTTTTGTTAGTCAATTAACTTTTAGAATACCTGGATCCATTTATGTTCTCCAAAATCATCCTATCTCGTGTACTGGAGAACTCCAGTGGGTGTCTGAGACAATCTAAGGACATGGATCTGGCAGGACATTGGATTGGCTCTGTTAGCAAATCTCCGTGATTGGAGATGTGGTCTTACTGGGTTCACTGTAGACAGCTTTCACCACAAGTTGGAGGGATCTAGGCTTGCCTGCGTATATACTGTCATGCTGCAGTTTCTCTGGTGCCCTGTCTACGCACAACCACTAATCAACATCCTAATAAGAAAAGAGAGCTCAAATGCTTTGAAAGCTGTGCATCTTTCGCGCATCACAAGATATTATGTTTTTGGCATATAGAGTCAGTCAGCCGGAAGCTTTATTTGAATCGTTATCTCACAGTTTAGCAACATGAACTGCTTCTCCTTTGATGGAGCATCAGGCTGTTCTGGCACAAGGCTGTGAACTCTTCTGCGACACCAACCTTGTCCATGTTCCCATGTTCCTGTGGGGAGAAAGGGGACCCAGCTCCAGTCCTGCTTCTGCCCCCAGGCTTTGCAATGTGAGTATGACAATTCAGATTGAAATATTTCTTTGATTCTGCATGTAACACTGAGAGTCTATGGGTTTGGGTGAAGGCGAGCAACCACCAGCTGTGTTGACAACACTAAGGAGCTGGTACATCTTATCATGTACAGGCATGTGCAAAGCCTCTGAACTGTCAGTTCTCCTACACCTTCCAGCTGGCTGGAGAACAGCGGAGGAGGTGGGTGGCAACATGCTTCTCTTCATTGGATTTTTTTTTTTTTCCCTTTTTCAGGTTTCCTCATCTTTTATTCTGAGAGGATTTAGTAAGAACTAGTTCAGCACTGTGACACCCATGGTTCTGTGCGTAAATACAGTTCTCGTTGTTTGTCATTTTCTACCTAGATGTGTGTATATATAAATATGTACATGTGCATTTACACATTTGCATGTTGCACACAAGTATATGATGTATATACATATATGCAAACACATGGGCAAATAAATGCATGTATGTATTTCTATTAATATGTTACTTGAACTGCATTGGATCTTTATGTGATAGCTGCACTTCATGTGAGTTTGTTGGCACCTCCCTTTTCATTTCAACACAGTAGATACACAGCTATTATTATTTTTTACTTATTTCTATTAATCGTGGCTAATTTGGAGGCAAATTATTTTCCTGATTTTTTTTATAAATCCCTCTTAAACTGTGAGTGAAATCTACCTCTGGGCTAAAAACCTTACCTGGCACAGGGTCACCTGTCTTTGCTGAATTTGATGGAGATATGTGTACTACTATTAATTAAAAATATGGTGATTTTCCTCTATACAGTGGGCAACATGTATAATTATGCAATCTGTAACATTTTTGTGAATTGCTTCTGTTTTGACTAATACATGTAACTACCATCACATCTAAAAGTAGGTCTAGAGAAGTAGTTATTTTTAGCTGAGGGTTAATTGGCAGGTTTTAAATGAGACAATTTAATTCTAAATGACCTCAGAATTTTGTACATCCTCCTTAAGATCTATATTAGAGGAAGATAGTGGTCTAGCCAGCATCTTCCTAATCTGTTTTCTAGATAGCAGTATCTGGGACCAGTTGATAACTGGAGCAAGCTTTATTTCAGTAATCTTTAAAATACATATAAATGTAAACCCAAATTGTTACAGAAGACTGATTTATTTATTTATTTATTTATTTATTTCAGATAAAATAATTTCTTTTTAAATCTTAATGATTATTTTGCACTTAGGGGATGTTACTGGAGCTATTCTAATATACACCAGCAGTTAGTAATCTGTTATTAATAATCTTCCTATTGTTCTCAATGAAAACATATTACCCTCACTTATGTACTCCTGTTAAGCACAATTTTTTGCCAGAGAGGAACAGTAATACTCTACTCTTAAAATAGGAGGAAGTAGAACTGTAAGATTTTAGTATTTACTCCATAAAAACTCTTACCTGTTGCAGTAACAAAAAACAACAGCTGAGGACCCTTCTGCAGACTGATATTTCAGGCACTATGGCTAATACTGGAGAAATTAATAACATTGGTGGGATGAGATGTTGCTCACTGGTTATTTTAAACAAATTAAACTACGGATCTGATGAACCACTGACTGTTATTTAAGTGGTTCTGGTGGCTCTCCCAGAAGACAGAGGACAACAGATCTGATACAAATTTTTTCCAAAGTCTCCAGGAGCACCTGTACAGCTCAGCCTATGGGGAACACATGCTTCACAAATCTAATAGCTTTCTTTTGAAAACTTAGTGAGCACGTGAATAAGGATGATTTGGCTTACACAGCGTACCTGGATTTTTAAAATGCCTTACTCAAGGTCCTCAGGAAAAGTGTTCAAAGAAACTAATCAGTTATGAAATGACAAAAGAGGCTCCTTTTTTTTGATTAATAGCTACTAGCGAGATCTATCAAGGGCTATTAAATATAATTGTCCAGTCGCAACCTCTATTCAGGAAATCCTTACAATGGTAATTGCTGGAACAGGGCTGGCAAAGCTATCATCACCTGCTCATCCTTCACTTATGCTCTTCCCTGAAGCATTTGCGACTGGCCTCTATCAAGAAGGTAATACCAGGCAAAGAAAATTTTGCTCTGACCTTGAGCAGCCTTTCTGATATTCTTAGCTAAGTATAGAAATTTACTCTGAGGAATAAAAAGTATCTGTATTTTGCTCTTTCTGATGATAAAAAGGTCTCTTCTTTATGTAATATAATAATTTTATTTAGAAATAGATCAACGATTTTCACATCAGTAACCTGTTTTATGAAGGGGTATCAAACTCACAACGTTTGAGCCCTTATTGTCCTTTATTTTAATTATTGCAGTACAGTGTTGGGGGCAGTGCAGAAATACATCATTCATGTCAGTTTTAGAACATTTTGGGGAAAAGAACATTGCTTTTGCAGTCTAATGAGTTGAGTGTGCCTCCTCTGCAGAGCTCTGGGAGGCTGGCAGGAACAGGAGATGGCCAGAATGATTTGTGTCCTTGATGTGACTGGCCTTGGGGAACTCTCACAGCTAAAAGCACCAAAGTAGTGAACACAAGGAGGAGGTGGACAGCAACATGAGCTCTGCATTGGTAACAACTTGGGAGAGTGTAAGAGTTAAAGAGGCAGTAAAATTGTTCAAGTCAACTTCTGTAAAAACGAGCATTCTACCCCTCTATTATTTCCCAGTGGGACTACTTACAGTGATGAGCTCTAATGTATACAAAAGCCTTCTCCCATAAGCAGTACTTTTAGGAGGAAAAATGTATGTCTGCATTCTAAACAGAAGATCTGACCTCTCAGTCTGTTAAGCTGTCAGGATGATCTCTTGGCAAGCCATAATTGTTCATTCTTATTTTTTAACCAATTTATATGGCTTCAGTGGTACAGGTTATTATTTTAACAACAAGGGTGCCACACTTCTCTTTCACTTTTTTAAAACCCTTTTTTGACTTAAGACTTTTGTCTGCTGGTGAGAACTGGCACTATGCTTTTCAACAGCCTCATACAATTTCAAGAATGCCTCCTGGCTCCTTATTTTGAGTAATTTGGCAAAAGGTGACCAAGCTGCAAATAGCATTTGCTCGTGCTGGTGAAGTGAACATGTTTTAGGTGAGAGGTCTAATAAAAGACAAAGAGATTTCCTGCCAACAGTTAGCAGTGAATCACAGCTTGGTGACAAAGATGCCATACATGCCTTCCCACCTGGTATCTAGAAAAGTCAGATCCAGTCTACTTAAAAACAGAAGCAGATTTCAGCTCTGGTGCTCCATAACAAAGAATAAAATGTAAGTTGTTCTTTTATTTTTGGTTTTTTTTTTGGCTGGAAGTTGAGAGACCAGGTGTGAAAGATGTCAGGGTGGTTTCAGGGTGATGTGGGTGTCAGCTGAGTGTTAACTGAGTGAGAGAGGTCTACATAGTGCTGGACTGAATGGTTCTGGAAGTGTTGTGAAGGTCGCTATCCAATGCTCATTAACCTGGCCAAATCAGAGGCCAAGAAAAGCTCTCATTTATCTCATGCAAAGGGAAGGCCACTCAAAAGCTTTCTTAATGCTTTCTTAAATTACATGCTTCAGATTAACATCTAGTTCCTTAAGCTTCCCTAAGAAGTCACTGAGAGGATGATAGTTAATCCATAGCTGTTATTCTCATTGGCTTAAAGAGGAGTTGGAGGAGGGAGGGCTTTAAACTCTGATAAACCCTGACAGGACTCGGAGCTTCAGGGTAGAAGTGGGATGTGTTTCAGGAGGTGATGAGCTCTTTCTTCTGTGTATTTCATAAAATAGATAATGAATGAAAGTGGAGAGCAGCCAGAAGAGTTGGATCAGGTAGAATGAACCGAGACCTGTTCATTCAAGCAGACACTGGTGTTTCATTTACAGACAGTACAGCCTATGTTTGTATGTAAAATATAGACATTGGCTCAAAAGAAATACATTAAATCCATGGTGAGTTTTTAGTTTGTTTGTTTGTTTGTTTTAAATACCATTTTTGTCAATTGAATTGATAGATTCTTAACATGAAGTGCTTAGCTAGTGACAGATACTACGGTATAGCCTGAGTAACTTTCCTACCATTCAATTTAGTAACAAGCATAAGCAATACAAATGCTGATTCTTGATGAAAGACATCAAAGGAAACCTAGATGAAATATGAATTTGTAATTAATACAGAGGTTGAACCACCTGCAATAAGAATATGCATCTGAACAACCCTGCCTAATATAGCTTCGTTTATTTTTGTACTGTATTTTTGTACTTTGTTGGTACTGTATATGTTATTTCCAGCTTCTGATACTTGTAGCATTTCCTTACTATCTAGTAAACGCGTAAAAGCAAAATAATTAGAAATTTTATGCACACTCTTGCCACAATCATTTTTTATTTCTGAATAAGTTATTTTCATAGTTTTCTCCAGATATGAGGCTACACTCTAGTGAGTACTAATAGGTTTGGAAAATACTTTTCCCTCTGTTCCAATTCAAAGTTTTTTTTTCATCTCATATAGGTGAAAACCTATTTATATGAGCTATTATATGAGTCCTATTACATTTAGAAGCACATTCAAATGAGTAAATATTGCATAAACTTCTAAATAACAGCAGTGGTATAAGGTACTGCTTGCAACACCAGAGGCCCGGGGTTCGAATCCCCCCTGTGGCGCAAGTGGCAGAAATGCTGCTCTGCTGCACAGAAAGGCTCGAATCCCGGGAGTTGGACTCGATGATCTCTAGGGTCCCTTCCAACTCGCATGATACTGTGATACTGTGATACTGTGAAATGCATTTACCAATGACTCCCTCAGATTTTTATTGATTTGTAAGGCTAGCCATCTGCATATTGCAAACCAATCTTTTTTTCTAATGGAAGTTCAGAGGAAACATACTTCAGGGATTATGAGTATGGAAAAAAACCTCTCAGTCTGTGTATTTTTTACATGGTGATGGTTTTAAGTTTATGCAAGCTCTGTTCTGCTGCTGTCATGGCAGGAACTTTGTGCTAGGTTTGAATTACGGAGAGACCACATGTATCATTTCTGGAGTCATCAAACTTTTGTGTGAATTGTTAAATCTGTTCTTACAATAATGGAAAGACTGCGAAAAAAAAGACGCTGCTGTGGCATTCCAATGATGTATGATTAAGTTGGAGATATTCCCATCCATTGGTTCTGTATGAAGACATCATTCCTAATCAGTGCCATCTGACTTAATTCAACTTTTATTTGAATGGGTTTTTTTGGAATTGTTTTGGTAGTTTTGGTTTGACTTTCCATGTTTTAATTACCAGCAGGGTAAAAATATTGCAGTTCTGCTTCTTGAAAGCTCATCTCTTCCCAGTCCTTCTCTGACAATCTCTCTGTCAGCGAGAGTCTTGCTCAAACTACTTGTCTCAGAAGTGAACAAATCTCAGTTATATTCATTCTTAATCTCTTCCGCTATGGCATCATTACCTGGTGTAATGTTTTGGACATCCAAATCCATGGTGATCAATCTCGTAATGATTTTCTCAATTATTAATATTTCCATTCTACAGAAGCGCAGGGAACCTTGCACAAGGTTATGTAAGAGGGTCAGCCTGTATCTTCTAATCCATCTCCTATACCCTAATTATGTTCCCCTGCAAAAGTTTTCTAAAGAACCAAATATTTGCTTGCCTGCCATTTTCAGGTAATTATGATTGTGGCTGGGACTGATAAAATTAAGAACTTTGATCTTCAAGGATGCTTAAATTTGAGATTAATTTTATGACATTTATTTTTTATTTTTTATTTATTTTTTTTTTTCAGGAGGAAAAGTCTTGTTAATGCTAAGATCATTTAATATAGGAGCAAGAATAAGATGAGAGGTGATCAGTCACATTGCTCGACAGCTGAATTATGAAGATTAATATTCCAGTAATGTTGGCAAGGCATTACTGAGAAGTTTTCCAAAAGAAATTAATTCACTGATTCACTGCAGGTTTCTGAATAGTGAACGCATAGAAACAGTCTGTTTTGTAAAGCTAACTTGGTGCACTCCAAACAGCTGATTCATTCTTTCATAAAACATCTCTGCCTTCTTTTAAGACAAAATGTACTTTCACCCCTCTCTGGACTTGCTCGTGCTGCTTTTCAGCATCCATATTCCCTTTCCCTGGAGAGGGAGGCAGTCACAAAATACGTAACCCCCAAGAAGGCACAATGCCTTTTTACATCACCTCTGACTTAATGATCTCTGCATCTGAAATGTGAACTTTAATTCAAGTCTGTTCTATTCTCTGAAATTTTGAATCCAAATGAGTCGTGTTAAGTAAATGTCATCTTTGTTTGAAACTTTTTACTCTGATCCTGAATTCACCTTGTGATGACATGCAGATTGTTTCTTCCATCTTTTTTCTCTCTGCTGATTTGTGTGTCATTAATGCATCCCAGGGCTTTTTTGCTCCTATAGCTGTTGGAACTGCTGAGAAGCTGCTTTATAAGTTTCTCTGTCTCCAGCTCCTTTATGCAACACCTGCTGAAGAGTACTCTGTAGTTAAAAAAAATCAGAGGATGAGCCTAGAAAAGTTAAGCTGGACACCTGAACATGGCTGGTTATTTTGATGGGACTGGCACTGACTGGACTGATAAGAGCCATGTTCCAAAGCTCTCGACAATTATAGTTGAAAGAGGTTGTATTACTTGCTTTGTTTCAAAATACACCAGAAAAAGAGTAGAGAACAATTTTGTGAAATGGCTATAGAGATATCGAATACGTTATAAATCAAATGAGAAACAAGACCTGACAGAAACATCACTGTAGCCTATTGCATCATTTGATCAGTGAATGAATGAATGTGTTATCTCAGGATTACAGGAGAGAATCAGGCATGCAGCAATTATGGTCTTATTTGTTGCAACTGACTGACCTAAAATGTTATGCAAGTAGTCCTTACTGCTGAAGTTACCCTGATGTCAGGAGCACTGTCTGACTGTGCTTACTATCAGGCTGCATATGTTGCGCCTTGTGTTCATGTTTGTGTAGGCAGAAGGGATGTCCCCCTGTTACTTGCAGTTCTGCAAGCTGAGTAACCCATGCTTGTGACAGTCATGTTACGTGGCCTGATTTGAGAGATGGTTTAAACATCCTTGGAAGAGGCAAACATGGAAGGGGGACTAGGGAAATGTCATAAAAACCTGTCCCTTTTGAAGTGAGAAAACTGGAGACTGTCCTTTGTATTTCAACTATTTCGGGTCCTCCTTCTCTTCTCTTCTCTTCTCTTCTCTTCTCTTCTCTTCTCTTCTCTTCTCTTCTCTTCTCTTCTCTTCTCTTCTCTTCTCTTCTCTTCTCTTCTCTTCTCTTCTCTTCTCTTCTCTTCTCTTCTCTTCTCTTCTCTTCTCTTCTCTTCTCTTCTCTTCTCTTCTCTTCTCTTCTCTTCTCTTCTCTTCTCTTCTCTTCTCTTCTCTTCTCTTCTCTTCTCTTCTCTTCTCTTCTCTTCTCTCTGTAAAGTGTAGGTACAGGGATAGAAGGACTCCATAAATTGATGCTGCTGCCAGCATGCCTACAATGAAAAAGAGTCTTAACTATGCATATTTCAGTGATAGCATCACAGTAGTAGTACTATATTAAGCTTGAAAGACAAAAAACTGTAGACATGCTTGTAAACATCAGCACTTAGGTTTTTCTGGGCCTTTGAGACTCCAGATTGCCTTCATTGTCTTTTGAGAACTTGCAGATCTGTTGCTGTGGTTTATCTGAACAAAAAGTTTGTCTGTTTATTGATCTGAAAAGAAGATATTTCCTCCCCAGCTAGATGAAGCATGGAAACATATCCTGGAGAATGACCAAAAACACATTCCAGTTTGCAATGTCTTTTTATCTCTTTTTTTTTCCCCCTTTGATTAATATTTTCAACCCAGTTAGTTTAAGTTCTTGGGGTTAAGCTGTGTATTTCAGAGATAGTCCTTTATTTAGAGTGATGCTTTGTAGAACAATTAGCTAAGCACTAATCACCACTTATCTTGTCGTTTTGACTGCTGCTGACTTATATTAACTTTACCTCAGGATATACACATCTGGTGGTGACAGTCATTGCTTAATTGAATGTGACTTTTAATGAACTTTTCACCCAGCAGGCAATACTGGGATTTATGAACCACTGTATTTTTCACGAGTGTTTTTGTAATTTTTGGTAGTAAGAGTCAGACTCAAATGTAATGCCTTTGTGACAGCTGCTGCAGCTTGCAGAGTTGTACATGCATTGCCAGTTAATCTCCATGGGGACCAAAATCACCAGAGTTATGTGTGACTTGGTAAAAGTGGTTTATATATCATCTGAAAATGGACCATCTGATTATGGCTACTCATCATACCAGCCCTCACTGAGGTGTGTTCCTCAGTGGCAGTATCACCGGTGTGACTTACCTTCCTTCATCTCAGTTTCTCTCATAGAAGATGGCTGCCTGGTACGTGTGCTGTTGGTGAGACTGTTGGTGTGTTCTCCATGGCACAAGGTGGCACAAGGGAGTACTAACACTGCCTTAGAAAATGGGAACAGGCTTGAAAGGATTGTGCATGCTTTTCACACTAAAGAATGAGGGTGATCAAAATGGTAGGACTCAGGTCAACAGCATGCATATTTGGAACTCAGAAAAACAACCTTAGAATATGAAGAGACCCTGTCCCAATTATTTTTTGCTTTGATTCTAATAAGGATTTAGTTGTGATGATCAGCTCATGAATTTTTCTTTCTTTATCTCAGTTTTTGATTGCTATTGTTTATGTGCCTTGGAAGAACTGACCATCAAACACAGAACAGGGTGAGGGAAGCTTTGGAAATCAGTTATGTATACAGAGTCTTGGCAAGAGCATTAATAGATGCAAAGGAAAATTGCAAGAAGAAAGAAAATAATCTAAATGAAGTCAACTCACAGTATGAATATCAAAAGAGAACTAGTTTGGAAATGGAAATGCAGCACACTTGGAATTAATGTAGAATCATTCTAAGCCTGGCATGATTCATACAGTGCCAAAAGGCTGTGCAATTTGCATCAGTATCTATATTTCAATACAATTTTGTAACCAGGCTATTTAAATGCTTTAATCCTGTTATGACTGTGTGTGGAAGTCTGGAGATGAGGAAGGGTGGGCAAGGGCTGGATATCTGCAGGGCACATCTGACATACAACCTGCCAGGGCCAACTCCAGGCTGAAAAAGCAGAATCTCTGATCAAACCCTTGCTTTGTCATTCTGATACACACATCTCAGCTTCAGATTCTTGGAGCAGACATTTCTGAATGTAGGCAAAATAATCTCCTCCCTTGCCCTCAGAATGCTTTAATTCAAAATGTGTATATAGTTATCAGTTCCACTTTGGATAAGTACAAGATGTAAAGCCTGATGCTTTACATTGCCTGCATTTGGAAGCTGGCATACATTTGGATGCATATATGTAATCTCACAAATCAGCAGCTAGATTTTTGCTTTACCTCCTTTAAACTTCTGTGCAGTTAACTCTTGATTTGTACTGACGGGAAGCAAGTTGCTGGAGGCAGATATTTTGGAAGCAGTTTCCCATTTTTCTTCAACGTGGGGACATAATGGTAGCAAGAAGAAAATGCTACCAGTTTGAATAATGGTGCTGTCCAAGCTAGAAGGGGCTTCATGCATTGCTCATGCTGTCAGCATTGTAATGAGTATACTGGTACATTAGAAATAAAAATTCTAGTATTCATACTGAAACGTCTTTTCCAAATATCACTCTCACCAAGAATATTTTGGAATGTATTCAGAGTCCACTCTTTGCCCAAGCAAGCTGGCAAATTTCAGGTGTCAGGGACTCAGGGAGCTGTAACACCGATGATACACCTGAACTTCCTTTTCTGTTTCCAAAGCCTATTGTCACTTCTGGTGTTTTATTAGAGGCTTCACACTAATAAAGAATGGGAAATGTGAATTTCTGTGTTTAGTTTTACCTCATTAGTATGACTTCCATTGCACCTGGACCATTTTCTCTAATATCCTTTGGTGGGTCTATAAGTGATTATTAATCTTATTAATCTCAAGATAGTTTGGTTTCTTTATAAAAGTCTTCATCGGTCTTACCTGAAAGACCTCGACAAAAGTATTAATGATATTAAAAAGACACCAAGCTGACTGGATCATCTACATATGATGATGCTTATAGCAGGTAGTGGGGCGTGGCTTTCTTCCACGAATGTCAGGTTGATATTCTCCATTAGTTCAGATTTACTTGCACATCAACTGATAGAGTTGTTTTGGACATTTCTTTAATGGATTGTCACAAATGCAAATACCTTCTGGAGCCTTATTGAAGATCTGGTATCTTCTATTTGTCTGACTTCAAGATCTGTTTATGTGGTAAGTTTATCCTTCAGTTAGTTGAACAGCTGATTGATATCTGACATCCATAGGAACTTCTGGGTGAATAACTTTGGCCAGTTGATTTTATTATTAATTTATGTGAGCTATTTTTTCCTTCCAACTGCTCAAGACACTATAACTTTCCAAGCCTTATTTCTGTGTAGAAAGTATGAATGCAATATTCTCTGAGTTCTTTAGTAGCGAACAAAGACTTCAGTTATTCTCTCTTCCATGACCTCCTTCGAGATCCTACTCCTTGTTCATCTACCAGCTTTACAAAGCTTCCTGCTCCTCGTGGTTTAAGAAGGGGTTTTATTAGTAATCAGGATACCTGTCTTTAGTAAAATATACTTTGAACTCTTCATTTATAGTTTTAAACCTAATACCCTACTTTGTGTGGGTTTATGTCCTATGCAGACTCCCTTGTCTGCACACAACTTCCACTTCTGAAAAATGCTATTTTAGCTTCAGATAATGCCTCTTATTCTTTTCAGCTCTGCCAGTTTATTTATAGTCCTCTAAATCCTTCACTTTTTTTTTTCTTTCTTTTTTGTTTTTTTTTAACAACAAATATTCATTTATTCTGAATCTCTAAAGATGATGCTTTCAATGAGGGCAAAATGTCAGCTTCCTAAAGCCAAATCTCCAGAATAGAAGTGGAGTTCAGAAGCCTTTATTGAGGCAAGGCTCTGCCTCCAGCTTAAAATGCTACCTAAAGCTCTTATGCATTGCTGCAGGCAGTCTCTTGGCTGTTCAGATCCTATGAAAACCCTGCTGAGGACAGCTCTACCCATGGCTCAGAAGAAGGGCCCGATGCAGGTGGTTTTTTCATAGCTAATCCAGTGTAGTGGCAGGATTTTGGACCTATCCTCTTCTTCCAGTGCCCACCACAATGCAGACATCACACCAGGAGCAAAATAATCCAGGTCTGCCAGGAGACCATGTGCGTGTTCACCCACTGGATCAGCCTCTTGAGCTTGCTGGGTCAGGCACAAGCAGCCAGAATTGGGCATGGGTGAAGGGAGATGAGCCCTTTTTGGCAGTCCTTAAACCTAGCCATGTGGTAAAACCATATTCACACTTTCTTCTTCAGATAGACTCACTCTTGGTAATTCACAAAAGCAATCAGTATTAGTATGCAGCCCTGAGGCTCAAACAATCTTGCATTTTGCTTTTGTCTCATTTTGACTGTATAGATACACTGTTCATCTCAGCAATTGTAAATGTCATGTTACGGTCAAAGGACTACTAAGAATCTCGGTCACTGAATTCAATCTCCTGCTTCTAGGCATCACCAAACAACATAATCTTCTTCACCGATTTCTCAACTGGAATTAAAAAATATTAGCCTACACTATTTTCTTCACTGGATTTTTTTTTATGATAACAATCCTTTTCATTAGAAGGCTATCTGGGATTTAATCTTCTATTGTATCCTACCAGAAATATCCAACAATGTAAAGAAAGGCTTGGCATGAATATTATTAAAATACATTAGGATTTTTCCTAATCCTCCATATGTCTAAGTATACAGAAATTGCACAGAGCTGCATCAAAACTTTCTTAGCAAGGCTTTCAGGTATAAAATCTGTTTTTCAAGTGACACCAATTTTGCTGTAAGAAGGGAAAAAAATGAAACTATATCAAAGGAATACCCATTTACAGTGGAGAAAGACTCTAAGTGCACTGTTCTATGTCAAGGAATGCCAACAGCAGAAAATCACAGTCAAAGAATCACAGAATAACCTGAGTCAGAATATACCCATAAGAATCACTTAGTCCAGCTCCTGGACTAATGGGTCAGTATCAGTTGGAAGTACTGTCATTCTTTTACTAGATTTTCACTGTCCGTACAGAGGGCCACCCCTTTGATAAGTAAATCCCAGCCCTCCCAGATATTGGCCTTCCTGCTCTTCACTGCTGAATATCACTGAGGTCACTGATTTGCCCCTTTGCAGAAATGAGTTTTCTCTTAGTGCTACACTGGGAGCTTGCAGTTCCCTTAAGAATCTTTTGCCTCGTAGGAACCATCTCATTTATTGACACCCATCATGAGTTTGATTCAGGTTGGGTGTCTGAAGGACTCCATACCAAACAATACATGTCCAGTCGGCCTGGATGCAGTAGACCTGGGCTGCATGAGGAGAGGTGAGCATCACCTTGAGAAGCACTCCCATGTCAGTCTGAAGCAATAGTTAAGTTGGGTTTTCTCCCTGAAAACATCCAGATGCTCTACAAAGATGTCAAGGCCTTCAGATTATGTTGGCAAGTTAAATCCATAAGTCCTGTGTTTTGGCACAAATACCTGTAGTGGAGAAATGCACAGTTGGGCCTAGCCTTATCTTTCCTCATGCATCCTCGTACAAATGGAGGTGACACTGGAGGTGAGAAGCACAGACTTCCTATTCCTGCAGCGAGAATGGGCTGCTGAATGCAAATCAGCAGCATAAATATTGCCTTCGTGGTCAAATAATTGCAGTGTCTCAGTAAATCTTTTCTAATTCAGAAAATGAAAGACATCTGCCATTTATTTCCATAATTAAGCTAAAAATAGTAGTCATTGGGGTTTTTGTTGTTGTTTATTTTGTTGGGTTTTTTTGTTCTTTTTCTTTGAGATATCAAACCTTATGACCCAATAATAAAATAAACGACAAAGTGACTAATCATTAAAGGAGATGTAGTGAATTATATTCTAGGAAAAAACATTTTAGAGAGTGTAATGGCACGATTCCAAACCGGAGCTCTTATATTTTGAGGGTATATTTGGAAAGGCCTAATGAAAATGCAAGATAATCAACTAATTTTAAACCATCTACTGAGTTATTGGGTGTTTAAAGCTCCCATTGTAAACTGAGTTACTGTAATAATAAGGATAAAAAATCTTGACACTGAATTCCAGGCATTCTTGTTCACACTAGAAAAATGAAGATAGTAAAAAAAGGGGAATTTAAGGTTCAGAACCCCAATTTAAAAATAGAATGAAAGTCTAACTTTTCCACTGCTTTTAATTATTATTATATATAGTGATGATAAAAACCTTGATGTACTTTGTAGTGTAAGCACTGGAAAACCCAGATGCAGTACTCATCTTTAGCTGAACCTGTCCAGTCCTGAGTATCAGGTATACATAGAAAACCTCTGTGAGGGTCGCTCATCCCTTGGCTGGAGGTAAATGGAAGGATAAGGGCTCAGGTAGATTTGCGCCAGTTGCAATGAGACTTCTGAAAAAGGATTTCAGGGTGAATAGTCTGGAGTCGTTTGGAACAACATAAGAACTATGTCAAAATCAACGTCTAAAATTTCGAGATCATTCAAGAAGCTTTCAATGGCTGCGTACTGTAATACAATTTCACACAAGCAGTTGTTCAGAGCGGGATGGTTCCTCCATACACGTAACAAGCCACATCTTAACTTTCGTGTTTTCACTGAAACGCAACCATTCACACACAGAACTTGCTACGCTGTCCTCACGGCAGCACTTCGGGGTGAACACGCACAGCTTTTGCTCCCCAGCTGCCGCTCGAGGCGCGTCCCGGCGGCCAGGAGCGCTCCGTCAGGCTGCAGCCGCAGCGCGGCCCCGGGACGGCGAGGGGGCGGCCGCCGGCGGGGCCGGGCTCCCCGCGGGGGCGGTGCTCGGGCGGGCGACGGCGGAGCGACGGGGCAGCTGCGCCCGGAGCCGGGCTCCTACGACCGGCTGAGCCCCGCCGAGCGGGGACCTACAGGCGTGCAGGTAATGCGTGTCCGTGCTGGGACGGCCGGCCCCGCGGGCATCCCCTCGGTCTGCCCTAGTACGCGGCTGGGGAGGAGGACGTGGAGAAGTGAGAGCAGGGGAGGGGAGCCCGGGTGCTCCGGAGCAATTTGGGCAGCTGGCGGGTAGGGGGGCTGCTGCTGGGCGTCCCATCGTGTCACCGGGAGAGTCTGACACCTGCAGCTCGGCACCGGGTGTGATGTTGTTAGGGTTGTGTTCTAACGCTTAGGATTTGCCGGGATAAACTGCGAGTAGATGTCATCGGGAGATTGCATCTCATCGGGGAGACAACTAAAGTGACGTTTTCCTCAAGCAGAAAAGCACTCAGAAGTGCTCTCGTTGCGGTTTCTCTCTCTCAGATTCTATTTCTACAGTCAAATTAATTAGTAGTAAGAACATAGAAAAGTAGGGAGTAAAAATAATCTGCTCTGTTCACGTGGTGGTACTGCTAAGTAAGATTAAAATAAATTTCTGAGAAATAAGTTTTGTGCATGATGTCTGTAACTGAAGTTGAATGACAAGGGGATGAAGTAACCCTTAGTTTGTCAATGTAGAAGATGGCCCTGGGAAATCAGTTAAAATACATCACTGACTTTCATCTTTCTGTGATTGTGAGGAGAGTCCTTACAAAAGAGTATTTTTACCACTGACAAGAAGGAATTTTCCTGGTTGCAACAGAATTCTGTCAGTAAGATGGTTTTTCTGAATTCAGTTAGGATAGATGAGCCTCTACATTTGTTAAAAGTTCTCTGTGGACTCAGAAAGCCAGGCAGTGGCTTTCAGAGAAGGACAAAGTGAAAGTATTCTAAATATTCCTGCAACAATACATAAAGTCTCCATCATGCTGTTTGGTTGGTACAAATATACCCAATTCTTGACTGTTTCAGTTTTGGAATGTAGTGAGATTTTGTTAATTTCAGGAAAATCTTAGCTGCCTTTGGGAACAGCACAGTTAGAAATGAAGAATGCGAAAACAGATAGGGTGTGCTGGCTCACCCAGTATATTTTCATCCCCTTTTGTACACAGCAAAACCAGATTGGAGCCTGAAAATGTGTGAAGTAAAAGCCATAACTCTTTGTTTCCCTTTACTCACTGGAAAAGCTGTAGGGATGATGATGGTCTGGATGTTTTCTAGTTGGTTGGTTGGTTGGTTGGGTATTTTTTTGAGCTTCTATTGTTATTATTCCCTTTGAAATGATAAATGTCTCTTATATTATTTGTGAAATATTACATTGTGACTGATTAAAAAAGCATTTGTGTGGAAGTGAAAATAAATTGGAACTTCACTAGAAATATCCAATTAACTTCTGAAAATGATCACTTTAGCATGTTTCATAGGCATGTCTATAGATGTTCTATAGACATTTTGAAATAAACCCTGTTGTGATAGACCTATCTATTTTGTCTTAGATATGTCAAGACAGTTACAAACTTAAGCAAAGCAGCACAACATGCATCAGAACACTATGAAAATATTAATGGGCTTCAAAATCAAGACAAATTTTAAAAGTCATAAAATACAGTGATAAAAAAACAACTCATTGCATATTGTTAATGTGCCTGGAAGAGCGAAATTGTTCCCTTACATCCATTTGTAGGTTGACCCTGTTCAAGTAATATTTTCTGCCAGTATAATGATGGACATTTTTAATGTATCATTCAGAATGTACCTGCTTTCCTTGGCTTTCAAAACCTGGGAGAATCATGTGTACTTTTCTCCATCAGCTAAAGATGATTCTCATGAGGCTGTAGCCTGTCTGTATCGGGCTTCTTCCTGCAATTTATTGATTTATCCTTCTGCTGAGTGTACTTACTTACCTCTGTTTTGGAGAAAAAAAGGAGGCTGTGGGGGAACAGCAAGGGAAATTTGTGTTCTCTCTCCAAGTCTTGAGTGCTGGAGAACTTTCATTCACTGCACATCTTAGCATGTTCCTTGTTCTCCCAAACAGTTTTGTGAGCAGTGAAACAACTGCTTGTTCAAGGAAAGACTGGATGTTGTATTGAGGGACATGGTTTAGTGGGAGATATTGGTAATAGGTGAACGGTTGGACTGGATGATCTTTTAGGTCCTTTCCAACCTTGGTGATTCTATGATTCTATGAGGATTAAGAATTGAGCGATAGCTCACACTGAAATGAATTATCAACCTATTATGTTAGGCTTGGCAAATGCCAACACTTGCTATTGTATCATATTGACTCAATTTGTCTATGAGTAATCTCAAGCAGTGACTTATCTTCAGAAGACACGTAACAAAGTTGTGGCTTTCTGGAGAATAAGGAAGCACACTTAAATACCAGACATGCCAGAAAGACAACATAGCCTTATCCCAAGGCTGTCTTTGTCCTTTAAAGTGTCTGTTTCTCAAAGGCTGCTGCTGATTTATTCCTCTGTTTGGCACCCAGGCTGGCCACACCCATGGTATTGTTTTGACTACCTGCACCAAAAGGCGATAATAATAAAACTACATCCAATAGATCTTTTCTGGTAGGCGTATTTGAATAGTCAGGTACTTACGTTTTAGAATTTGGGTAGTCAAATATTCTGTGTTAGAGTGGATTGAGATTCTGGCGTTTAAATTTTTGCAAGGACATGGAGATCATCCAGATTTTCATTGCAACCTGTGAGTGTGGCTTAGCAGAAATTGTAGGAAGTCAGGAATGGTGATCAGTCTGTGAAAAGCTCCAAAATCTATCTTTCCACACATAAAATAATGCCTTCTATACCAGACATAATCATTATAATTGTAGGAGGTTTCCCAGCTTGAGATTTCTGTATATTATTTCCTCCCTTTTGTCCTGACTTTATTTTTTCACCTGTTTTCCTACAGAGATGAAGTTGAAATAATAATGATGCCCAACTGATAGCTCCACTCATAGCCCTGCAGTAATGTATTTTTATTTTATTTATTTATTTTTTTTTACCCCTGGTTATCAGTTTCATTCAGTATAAATAGAAGAGCAGAGATTTCAAAGTGATGAAATTCTGACACACCTCAACACTGCTGGTGACCAGGGAGATAAGAGAGGTGATGTTGACTTCCCCACTGAGGGGAGGGCAGTAGCAAGCATTAAGGTCATTAGGCACCAGAAAAATCATGTGGGTACTCCGCATGCTGAACGTCATAGCTTCTGCTGCTCACAAGGTTGGTGATTACAGCTTTCAATTTCTCTGGTCCTTGGGAGTACAGAGTCTCTGAGATGTTTTGATGATGCATTTTCTCCTCTGTCGTCAGTTCAAATGAACTCTTGTTCAGAGATGTTTCCAGTAATGAGATAGATGGCAGTGCTGCTGTTGTTCCTCAACTTTATAAACTGATCTGTTGCTTTCCTAACCCCTAATTTAATACTTTTTGATACAGGTCAATAACCTACAGAGTAGCAGTAATTTTCTTTGTTATCCTGCCTCAGTGAAAAAATACTTGATTTCTGTGGGCACAATAAAATGTACTCTTCCACAGTCAGCTTCTCTGAGTTCCTTACAAGGTTTTGATCAGGATGTTATTTGTTTCCTATTGTCACTACTGTTTCTTCTGGTTATGGCTGCGTCCGAACTTCCACTTCTGCTTTCTTTTCATAGAATAGCGTCAAAACAATGTCTACATTATGACAGGAGAAAGATAATCAGGATAAATATGAAAATGTACTGTCGGCTTATCTAGCAGGACCTTTTAAAATAACTACTGCTCTTATTGTCTCCTAAGTGGCAATCGTTCTAATTATTTTTTCTGTTACATAACTGAAGTTAAGAGCTGTGTTTATGGGATACTGATGGAAAATTGCCAATTTTCTCCTTTCTCGCTTTTTCAATATTAATGCTGTTACAGTATTTGCCGGTCTCTCTTTCATTACCTCTCTTGAAAATAACTTTAGTTGTTTAGAAAGCTTTGATGCTCGTGGTTTTGCTAGTTTAATCCTACTGTGCAAGTGCTGTTGACTGGACTTGCTGTCTGTGCATGAATGTGTACAAATTAAATCAACTGAGAAAAGTGCTTAGTGCCTAATGCTAATTTCTTGTTATGTATTCGTCTGCTTTCAGATCGTGTCTTTTACATATTGTAGAAATAATTTAAATATTATTAAAATCAGCATTCCACTCTCAGAATGTTGAGCTTGTATAGCAATTACATTTGACTCCATTCCACCGGTTTATATTAGTCAGAGGGAGGAGGAATGAAGCACATAAAAATGTTGTTTTTTTTCTGCAGAAGCAAGAACGTATGTAGGTGTGACACCTTGCCCTGCCTCCTCATCTTATACTGTGACAGGGACAAGCAACCACCTTCCCCACTGCAAGGGTCAGGGCCTTCTGTCACTTGCAAGGCTGAGCAGCACGGTGCTGCCTACTGCTGCATACAGTGGAGCCAGGCCTGCTCCTTTGGTCACCACCCAGCTGGTTGGAGAGGCTTTTCCCTCTGCTGCCTCTCGACCCCACCCAGCGCCATGAGTATACTGCCTCTCTTCTAGGAGTGTGGGGTGTAGTACCGTGTGTAGGTGCTGCCTAGTCTGCTTCAGTGAAACTGGATCCGGAGGGTCTTGGAAACCTTGCCAGTGAGAGTGTTTAATGTGAATCTCTTTGGCACATCTGGTGGGGTGTGGAAACACCTGGGGTTATGTTGGCAGGTCTGGGAAGGAAGGGCAGTGACATCCTGCAGAGAAAGGGAAACAGCCCGAGGGCAGTGGCTGGGTTTGAGGCCAGAGGGGTGGGCTGGGATGTGACAGCCAGCAGCTGGGCTCTGAGCAGCCTTCTGGCTTGACTTAGCTATAGCCAAAGCAGCATGGCTGGCTTCAGCCTGAAAAACAGTGTCAGCAAAGAGAGGCAAAGGTTCCATCAAACTGTCAGATTTCTGCTGCCTGTGGGAAGATGTGTACTTTGAGCAGTCTCTGAATGTAGAGCTGTACATGGGTACCCAGGCTGAGGCATTTGTATGGAAGGTCTTGCAGCTCATTTGCTGCTACATGGTAAGTACTGAATGTTTGCAGCGGAAGATCTTCTCTATTGTTTTCCTGGATACATAGTACAGATCTTTCCTGAGATCTAACCTGAGAGATAATGGCAATTCTGTGCTAAGGCTATGCTGCAAGGACACAGATTTTAATTAAAACTGCAATTTCACTGTGTTGTCAGAGGATCCCAGGGAAACAATTGCTGATCAGAAACCGCTTCCTTCTTTTTTTCTTCTGTAATCCGCATTAGGCAGTATTTTGCTACATATGTAATGTTAGCAACGCCTTGTCTTCCTCTCTGTTGGCTTTTCACTTCCTGTCTGTGCATTCCATCTGAATGAGGAAGGTGAAGTGGGTTTGCAGCCCACAACAACGTTTATGTCTGCAGACCTAAGCACACATTGGTGTAGGACTGGGGAGTCATTTCTTCCGCCTTCCAGCCTTCTTGGACAAACAGGACACCGTTTATTAGCCTTTTTTTTTTTTTTTTTTTTTTTTTTTTTTTTTTTTTTTTTTTTTTTGTTACTTTAGAAACTTGATCACAGCATTCCATGGAGAAACCACTGATTTGTCAATAGACTCCTGAACAACCTGAAGCTGTGTTCAGTCATGCAGCTGCTGAGTTGCTGGAGCATCCTTGCAAGAGGTGCTGCTCTTGCATAGGGGCAGCTTCTTCCTCTCAAATCAAAATCCCTGATTTGGAGGCAGCCTCGGGAAGGACTGAACTTACGCACTTTTCTTTGTGTAAGAAAGGGCTAATAAGTCAAGAAACAAGTATTCAAGTGAATAGTGCTGTAGTGCACAAAACGTTTTTATAAATCAGATCCGCATGCCTTCAGATCTCTTTATGATTGTTATTCCGAATGTAGTAATCTGACTTGTAGATATCCTCCAAAGCATTTTGAGTCAGTCGTAAATTCATAATGGCTAGCAGTGCTCTTGTGGTAGGTCCTAATAGGAAAAGAATGACCAAAAATTCAAATGATGATAACCAGGGAGGAAGTTTCAGTCTGTGTGCCCTGAGCACTACTAGCACTACTTCGTTATACTTCGCAGATTAGAGCTTGTAAATCTCTGCCGTGATATAACATGTTCCAAATGGGGAGCTTCTCTGAGATTACTTAGAGGTTCTGTGGGTTTGAGTACATTCATATGCACTACAGAAAACACTTGAAAGTGTGGTATTTCATGATCTCTGTACTGTTGTTAAGCAACTGAGATACTAGACAGGCATTAATAAAATTTATGTAACTGTGTATTCTGCCTGGATAATGAATTCCTTTTGGTTCGGATTTGACACATTCTTTAAATTTTATTTTGCCTATCTTCGAGACCTGCTTTATTTGTATTCTCTAGGTGAGATCCTCACCCATTGGTATTTACGATGTCTTCATTACAAGGTGTCTGCTTAGACAGAACCAGAAGCCTTGGCAGCTGATGCATATTTCACACAAGCTAATGAAAGTGTTCTGTCACACATCACCATGTGATGCCAGAAAGATTATTACTAGGTTGAATATATGCCCTTCCACTGTCTTGTCAAAAATAACTGTAATTGATGGTCAATATGTAGTATGCTTTGTTCGTAAGTAATCAGTAACTACAAAGTTACTGCTGGAGTCCTTAACAAAGAGAGTATTTGTTGAACAGTGTCGGTAAGATTTGCCATGGAAGTATTTATATGAAGAACTTGGTCTCTCCTGTCTGTTGTGGACATTGTTTGGTTAGCAATAAGGGATAAAAGGAGCAGGAGACAGAAGGAGTATTTCTGGAAGTTCAATCTCTTGAGTGGACAATCAGCCCTGAAAATAGCATTTGCAATGTAACTCGAGTTTTTCTCATGGTCCCACACAGAAGGATGTGGTTTGCTCACTACCTGAAGTATATTGACATATCTCAGGACCCAGGCAGTTTTGAATGGCACTGTTAGATTTGGCAGCTGGTGTGACAAGATGTTAAGCAATCATGTGACACCTTATTTTAATTTCAGCCCAAGGTACAGTGGGAATGTTGGAGCTTTTCTCCTGCTGTATGAATAAAAAGCTGGAGGACTGGCTTTATATACTGTCCGTGGAAAAAGGGAACTGCTCTGGAACCAAGGAGCAGAACAGAGTTCTGTGTTTCTGTTGCCGTTGTTCCAGGGTGGATGGGATGTTCTTACAGAGAAAACCTGTAGCTGGAAGATGAGGTAGATGCCAGGCATGGTGGTTTGCCTGCAGACCTGCCTGGAGCAGTGCCTTGCTTGGGCATGCTTGGATGGTACTGCAGCTCAGGTTCACCTCGGCTGTCAGCATGATCCATTTCCCTCTCATCATAGAATGCTTCTTCCCTCAGGGAAGGCTAGGGGACCAGGGCTGGCCCAGCCTTATAGAGGTGGTGGAGAAAGGGAGATGGAAATATAAGAGTTCTTATCTGAACCAAGGGAAAAATTTACTCCCTGTGGGGCAAGCTGCAAGGGAAGGCCATGCTGGCTCCATCTTCAGGGCTTCCAGACCCAGTCACACTCAGCCTTGAGCACCTGGCCTGCCCTCAGCTCTGAGCCTACTTCCAGGGTTGGGCCATTGGCATCCTGAACACCCCTGCCAGGATCGGCTGTTCTGAGATCCCACCATCCCAAGCGCAAAGCTGAGTCTCTGAAAAGTTCTTGTCAAGATCTCATTGCCATCCACACATGAGAAACATAACGAAGAGGGACCTTTATTTCCCAGTCTAGAAGGTCAGTGACAAGTTATTAAGAAATAACAAAGAGGTAATTACAACAGCATGTAGGTTTGCAATCCTTGTCTTTAAAAGAGATTACATTGCACTAGCAATACATTTAATATGATTACATTCAATTATGTGAAATCATTTGTAAGTGTACTTCATGTGCTCCGTTTCAGGCTTCAAGTCTAACTCAGTGAGCAGCTACTTTTGTTAACCTAAGAAAAGCTTTCTTCAGAGCTCAGTGGAGTATTATGAATAGCAGGGACTTTTGTAAACATGTTTTGCTTAAGTGTTTGCATGTGATGCTTATGTTCTATTAATCCTCTTGCTTTCTTGGAAGTAGTCATCACTTGTAAGAATGTGATTCTGGGGCTTTGAAGAAAAAGGTCTCTTGGTGGGGACAGGCCCCTTAACATATTAACATCTTTTGTTTTTCTTCTTGGGACACTCAAGCATTAAAAATTCTACACCACTGTTCTTGTGTTTTCTTTAAGTGTCTTCTCAGAGGAGCTGGAATGCAGTGAAACCTTGCAATGATGAAGTCTCTAGAGGAGACAGTCACTCACTACTCTGTTATTATGACTGTAGGTTGTTTCTACTTAAAAAAGAGAGAGGGAGAGAAAGGCAAAATAAAAGCAATTGCTTCTACAGCAGATATAGTCTCACTTAAACAAACATCAAGCAAAAAGCTCCTGTCAGTGTTGTCAGTTACTCCATAAGCAGTAATTGAACATATGTTCTTGAGTAGTATAAAGGAGTTTGAATTAACAAGCCAGAGGTGCTTTCAGCCACCTCCTTACTCTTCCCCCTCATTACTCGGAAATTGTCACTAGCAGTGCTTGCTGTTTACATCAGAGAGCTTAAACAAAAGCTTAAGAAGTTGAGCGTGTGTGTGTTTGGGGAATATTTTTTTCTCTCCCCTTAAACTTTCATTTGTTTGCTGGAAAATCTAGAATTGTGAAAGGAATTAAACTGAATAAAAAAACCTCTCCCAGTTACTAATGGAAGCATCCCTTTATTGATGTGGTTATAAGCTCTTCACTCCAATGTGGAAGTCACATATCACAGAGCCAGGGCACGATGTCCTTACAAAAAGGACACTGAGAGGACAACAGTAGCTTTTGCTGTTCTGAATTTGGTAGCTTTGTTACTGATAGTTTAAACAGAGTGCAGTTCCTTTTATAAATAGATTCACTCATTTCTGTTTACTTTTGCTCCTTCCAGATTCTCATTACTTACATGTAGCTGGAAGTAGCACTTAGAAAAAAATGGGAACAAATTCTCAAACAGATTTAATAGAGCCAGCTTATTTTTTTTTTCTACCAAGTTTTGAAACTAAAATAAGTATACATTCATAATACAAATTCATTAAACTTTACTGATTATTAAAATAACTCTGAATGGAAATCTAGTTGCTGTAATCCCATTTAAGTAGAGACAGTTACTTGTTTTGAGTGAGCTATAACAAATCATGCTTCTCCATGGAAATTGAATACTGTTACAGGAACTCATTTATTTTGAATGGAATTAATAAAAGATTTAACTGTATAGTCTCTGTGTTAATTAACTGACTAGTTAATAACTCAACCTTTGTAGAGAGTTTAATTATGTCATGTAAAGAGAACAAACAAATCTGGACCCTCCTTCAGAAAGAAGTAGTAATTGTTGAAGCATTTAAAGAGAACAGAAGAAAACTGAACTCATTTACCCAGCTGACCTATTTTGCAAGTTCACACAGAGTGATATTTGCCTCTTTTGACATCCAAGCAATATCAATTAAAGCTTTGTACTGTAAAGATCTTCAAAATTGTTTATTCCTTAAATTTCTATGGTTTTTCTTTAAATTTCTATAAAAAGCTATTGCTTAAAACTGAACACAAATTTGTACTCTGGAAGAAGTGAAAGATGAGATACAGGGAACTTTTAAGGTATATTTGATTGCTTGACCAGCTTTTGCTGTATTTGACTATGAATGTTTTCTAAGCATATATTATTAAATGGTCGTTATTTTGTCTCATTTCTGTGCTTTTTTAAAATATAATTTTACTGCCTGTAGCTTAGGAAAAGGTGTTTAAGATTACAGTGAATTCAAATGTGTTTTGTTGGTGGTGTAAATTCGGATTTTGGACTATGGAGTCAAACACTCCTCCCCTCTGATTTTGTGTCCTGCAAATAAATGCAAATAAAATCAGTGCTTTCCAATGCTTGTTGAAAGCTCATGGGTGCATTGAGTGAAGGAGTAGTAGGTGTGACAATGAATGGGAGCATGTGTTTTTAAAAGCGTGATGAGCATGAAGGAAACATGCTTACACCCACTGACCTTGTGAGAAGAATTGTGTTGCTGAGATGCAAGACTACCAGTCTCTTTTTCAGAAGCTTGTAAGCAAGTTGATAAGGCTGTGACAACATTGGACAACATTTTCAAATTCCAAGGTGACAACAACAAACCACACATGAGCTGAACTGAGTTGAGCTGAGCTGAGCTGAGCTGAGCTGGCAGGCGGTTCTGGCTCCAGTCCATCCCATGGCATTCTGAGCTGCTTCATTAGAAAATGAGGCAATCTAGACAGCTGAACAAAATATGTGCAGACCTAGTTCTGATTTTTCTGGTATTCATGTTGACCTGTCCTATATTTATGGGCAGAGGCCTTGCAAGGAGCTGGTGGAGACACGTGCTTTCTCAATTGAGTTCTTTTTAAGACTCGATCTCACAAGAGAGAGTGTAGGGGCTCAGAAGCGTGTGAATAGATGTCTTATCACTAAATGGGATGTGATGAAGAGGAAGACACTAAGTCTGAGGTGGTGGTGTGGGAGCTAAAATCAGCTTGGTGTTTTGGGATCTGCACTTGCCACACTTCCAGCAGGTTTGTGTCAGGTGGTACCATGAGCACTTAATGTGAGCAGTTTGAGTTGTTCTGGGGTTGTTCAAAGGTGTGCATCTTGGGAGAGGGAAAAACCCCTAAGCTGAGTAAAGAATATTACAGCATGGCTTTGGCTAGTGTCAGTATGGGTTTCAAAACTCGTTAAGCAAATAAGCATATGGGCTGCAGTGCCTAAAAGGCACATGAGCTTTTTTGAGCAAGAACATAACAGACACTCTTCTCCATTTTATGTCTCTTCAGAAAGTGTCTTCACACATTTTCTTGTATATTTATGACTCTGAATTTAGAGCGGGAGGCTGGGGAGAAAGGGAAGCTGAGGAGACAGCAATGCTGGGATTTGATGGAGATTAGCACCAGTTTGTTTGCAAATTGAAGCTGCAGAAGAGCGCAGTGATGCGTTATATTGTTAATTATGTTTCAGTGTAAAAGTTGCTGCTCAGGAGAAAAAGGCATTTTCAGTAACAGCTCTGAATCTGGAGCTTTGTGTTTTTTGGTGAACTGTGACATGTGAAATGATACTGCTGTAAATAAAAATAGAACCTAACTGTGCTAAACAGTCAACAAGAACTTACTGATACTCCAATTTCAATGTTTAAACTGTGAACATAATATTAGGGAAAAAAAAAA
Source organism: Excalfactoria chinensis (assembly GCF_039878825.1). Lineage (NCBI taxonomy): Eukaryota > Metazoa > Chordata > Aves > Galliformes > Phasianidae > Excalfactoria > Excalfactoria chinensis. The sequence goes on from NC_092827.1 coordinate 47,116,481, forward strand.
TACCCCTAATTCTGCGGCATCTACTTTCTGAAGGAAATTGCTTCCTCATTTTGTAAACTAAAGGAACAAAACTAAGCAGCAGGTTTTGTTTATTTGTTGTTGTTTCCCTCAGATTGTGCTGCATTTGGTCACAAATAGAAGGAAAATAGCTCACAGAGTTCCTGTGCTTCTCATTCGGAGACTGAGTTTGTAGGATGCAATTGTACCTGGCTGCAAACACATGGCTCAGGAGCTGTGGCAGGTTATTTTCCTCCATCAAGGTGGAAGACACTTTGAATAGTGATTAACATCTTGGATCTCCTCATTCTCCATTAAAAAATGTATGGATACTGTAAAAATACCAAGGCAAGGACATTTTCCCTGCTCATAAATTTCCCACAGAAAGATTGCTCCATCTTTAACAATGTAATGCTGAGTCTGGTGCTGAAGCTTGGGTTTCATATGTTTTATTAAAGTAACTTCACTTTAGAAGAAGGCTGAATGAAACTGTACTGACTTTCTCGTACTGTAAATGTAAACGTAGTAATGAGCTGTATCATAGAATCATAGAATGATAGAATGGCCTGGGTTGAAAAGGACCATAATGGTCATCTAGTTTCAACCCCCCTACCATGGGCAGGGTACCAACCACCACACCAGGCTGCCCAGAGCCACATCCAGCCTGGTCTTGAATGCCTCCAGGGATGGAGCATCCATAACCTTCTTGGGCAACCTGTTCCAGTGTGTCACCACCCTCTGTGTAAAAACTTCCTCCTAATATCTAATCTAAACCTCCCCTGTCTCAGTGTAAAACCATTCCCCCTTATCCTCTCACTATCCAACCTTGTAAACAGCCTTTGCCACTCCTGTACTGTATTAGGCTTCTCCTGTTCTGGTTGCAAACACTGTCTTGTTCTCTTTCACTGCTCAGGAAAACTCTCACATTACAGAGTACCATATTTTGGACAGGAAATGTAATGAAATATTATACATACAGGGTGAATCTGCATAACCAGGAAATAAATCTATAATCAAGTGTGAACACCTTTAGGAAAACTGACTTTTAGCAGTTTAGGCTGCAGTATCGCACAGATGCTCTGGTTGTGGTTTGTCAGAGGCTCCTCATGGTTATGGGATACTGTATGCAGGGAGCAATCCCACCCCAGCTGGAGGTGGTCATTCAGCTGGAGAAGCTGCAAAGGAGGGAATATCAAAGACCTCCAGCTTCTCCTCACTGGCTCCACAACAACTAGTGGACAGTGTTAGCCAGATCGTTCACATTTCTTTGACTGATTTTCTTTTTTTTTCTTTTTTTAAAATTTTTAAATATTTATTTGTTTATTGTTTGTAATTCTAGAGAGAAAAAGCATAGGCCTGCAGTATGTTTTCAGTCTGAAGAAAGGGCATTGAGAATGCTTTACAGGCCTGAGATCCTGTAAAGCAAACTACAGGAAAAAATGTGTGTTCTCATGAAGTAATTTCATGTTGTCCTGCAATCTGTAATAGTCTTGAGAATAAACTTTACCTTCTGAGTTGTAAGATGAAGCCTTCAGAATGCAGAACAGACAATGTTACAGGGAAACTTTATTGAAAGACTGAATAGTTTCTTTTCTTTAATGAGGCAAATGGGTGACATCCTCAGGATTCAGTTGTGCTGAACAGATGAGAAAGGAAAATCATTATTTGTGAAAAAGATTAAAATTCCAGGTTTGTTTCTTGACACATAAATAAAACATTCTGCACAATCCAAGTGATCTGACATCACGCTGACGGTGGTCCATTATTTCACTTGAATTATATTTTCCTACAGCCATCTTCAGTGAACTATTCTGAGGTACTTAATAAACAGTCTGAAATGACACTGCTATGCGAAACCACATCTATTATATACAGCTTTTCTGGATATGTAGCTTCAGCATATTCTCTTGCTGGTTGAAATATCAGAAAGGCTGTTGTTCTATCCTGCCTTTTATTTATTTATTTGTTTGTTTGTTTGTTATAGTTGTTTACAGTTTCAAGTAAAATTTCCACTTGCACTGGACTTAAAATGAGCTTCAGGTTCACCATCCCTCTACTAATTTATTTTGTCCATGTCAGTTTGTGGTATCTATCTGGAAACGACTTTTCAACCTCCGATTCTGTAGCTGAAGAACCGTACTTAACAGGAGGGTGGTTTATTTGTGGATGTTGCTTCTTTTTTTTCTTCTTAGAGATGTAAATTTTGCATATACCTTCAGTAATTTGACAGCGACAGATGTTTTCAAAATGAACTTGTCTCTAGAAATAAATAATGATATTTAGTGAGCATAAAAATTGAGAGGATATTGTATGACCAGCTGACTGATGCATCTATAGAAAAATCCATGTTAGGAAGAAAAGTGAGCAACAGGCACAGAACTGACCGGTGATATTTGAGGCAGGGTAGCTTCCATGTTAGATAATATATGTGATACTGCTGCTAATTATTTGCTGTCTTCTCTCCTTCATGCTGCCCTGATTCTTCTCTGGAATATCACAAAAGTAGTAAGTGCAGTGAGAGAAAACCCAGTACCATATAGGAGAAGCTGGCTGTGGAGCTTCTACATGCTTCATTGGGTATCTTAGGCTGAATACAACCCCAAAGGAAACTTGGCTGAATCGTGAGGGTTTTGCCACATGCTCATTTGGTTCTGTGAGATCTATCCCGCACCTCACAGGTTATCTCAAAGTGAGAGCAGGTTCCTCAGGGCTTTCTGTTTGAGGAAAAAGCTTCACAGACTCTCTGGGCCCCGTTTCCAGAGCTTGACCACTTTCACTATAAATCTTTGCCCAAATTGAATTTCTCTTGTTGTGAATGGTGTCTCTTGGATTGAATGGTGCCATTTGCCCAGCCTCACCTCATGTGTCATGTGCTTCAGCCTCCTAAATCGTGCTATGTCCCCCAGCAGGCCACACTCTTATGCAGAGCTCTGGTGCTGGGTTGCCATTGGACACAGCAGTCATGGCTTGGCCTTGCCAGTGCTGAACAGTGGGAATGAATTACAGGATGTCTTTTTAGTTTGTGTAAGCTATAAATGTTCTATTGAGAGCCAAGTGGATTGTACGTAAACATATTCTTTCTGTTGCTGTGCATACTTGAGGGATGGAGCAGAAATAATAGTTGGTGAATTAAAATCAGAATTATGTTCACTTACAGGCTGCTAAAAGCCACATAAGTAGTCTCCTGTCATATATAAACCATTTACATAGCAGACAGAAAGGCAAGGATGCCATTAGAATGCCTGAGGTTTGGTTTCATAGCACACTGAATCCGGAGGTGACCTTTAGTTATCATCAATGTGATATCCTTGGAGATACTGGGCGCCAAGGCTTCCTTCCTACCCAGGGCCTATCTGGGACTTGATCTCAGCGATACCTGATGCGGAACAATGAGCTGCCAATCAGTCTGCTAGGTTAAAAGCAACTGTAGCAGATGTCATTGCAGATCCTGCATGACAGAGACCCAGGTGCTAACAAGCACAGGGATTTGTGCAGGAGATGGGGGGAGAAAGTGCTCTGATAAAGTGGCATGAAAGTGAGGAGGGAAAATCTCTGAAGTGTAATAGTGTGGTGGATGCTGCGGTCAATCTGGACATAAGATGGTAGTTTTCAATCACACTTCTTTTCAGGCTTATCGTCTTCCTGCTTTAGCATCAGTTATGTTTATTGTTTTTGTCATTGCTATGTGAAAATATAAATAGTGTGTTTTTCTGATGTGTAAAATTGTGTTCTACTACTGATAGTGCCAAGAGGTATTGCAAGGGGAATTGCAAAATGCTTGTGAAAAACCTGTTCTGTGGATGAAGTATAATGCAGTATGCAGTTGGTAGGGTTGGGGCATAGTGATTCCTGCTCTCCTTCTCCTGCTTTTTGCAGAAATGTCATTGCTCAGGGGAGGGCTAAGAGGTGCAGTTCTAGTCCTCAGGGATATCCTTGGGCTGCAGCTGTGCCTGATCTGCATATTACCAGAACGAAATCCAAGAAAACCTGCTGCTGTCTCTCTCCACCTCCAAAGGGATCAGAGACAATTTACGGTCTTTCCCTGGGGCCCACTGTCCCTCACCTCCCAGTGTCATTCAGCCATAGGCAAGCCCTGATGGGGCAGCAGATTTCTCCAGCTGAACACTAGCAAGCCACTACAAGCTGTGGCTGTGATGGCTGTGGGCTTTTGGCGTCCTTTTCCTTCTAAACATATTTGTTTGAAAGAGGGCTTTAGTTTTAGAACTGCTGACTTCAGCTTTCTCATCCATGCTGCTTTATTTACAGCAGATGCAGCATATAAACTGTCATGTCCTGACTGTCCGATGTCAGGGATGTCTCTGTAGGCAGGAGAGCAGGTGTTGTATCTTTGGGGCATTTGCCTTTCAAATTTCCACAGTGTCATCTTGCTTCAAAGAGCACCGCCTGTGGAATTGATTGCTGCCCTTTTGGAAGGGCGACCTGCAGCCCTGCAAGGCTGTCTTTGCAGCCACCAGTGAGTGGCAGGGCTTTGGGGATGATCGATACAGAAAAACCTGTGTGCTCAGCTGTCTGTACTCTGCAAAACTTACATTTTGCCATTTGAGCAGAGTTCAGTGCAAGTGAAGGGGTCACACAACTTCAGTAGGAGGACAAAACTGATAATCTTTATGCTCTTTCTTGATTGAGCTTTTTCAATCTCTAGAGTGCTTTTTCGTTCCCTTATTCTTTTTTGAAATCAAAAACCAAACCAAGTGAGCAGTTAATAGAGTCTTTTCCTATTTTCTCTTGAAAGCTGTAATGTCCTATTAGCCCAAAATACCCTTGTAATTTTCCACTTTCACATCCTGCTTTTTGCCTCTCAAAAATCAGCAGACCATCTGAATTCTCCTTGCCACAGAAGGAACTGGTTCTTCCCATCTGGAGGGCTACTGTAAGGCTAGTTGGAGGACATCTCATGCATGAGCAACTGGAATTGGAAATCAAAACTGAAAATGTTTTTCATGCTCTTCTTTTCACTGGAAACCTGTGAGGCCCTAGTGAGGCCAGAATACTGTGTCCAGTTCTAGGCTACCCAGTTCAAAAAGGACAGGGGTCTCCTAGGAGTCCAGCAAAAGGTCCTCGAAGATGATTAAGGGCCCGGAGCATCTCCCGTATGAGGAAAGACTGAGTAACCTGGATATGTTCAGCCTGGGGAGAAGAAGACTGAAAGGGGATCTGATTAATTTTTATATATACTTAAAAGCAGGTGTGAGGCAAATGGATGAGGCCAGGCTCTTCTCAGTGGTGTGTAGCAGTAGGATGAAGAGTAATAGCCTAAAGCTCAAATGTATGAAGTTCCATACAAACATACAGAAGAACTTCTTTATAGCAAGGGTGATGGAGCACTGGAACAGGTTGCCCAGGGAGGTGGTGGAGTCTTCTATAGAAATATTAAAGACTTGCCTGGACATCTAGCTATGTGACCTATTGTAGGGTACCTGCTTTAGCAGGGGGGGTTGGACTCGATCTCTTGAGGTCCTTTCCAACCCCTACGAATCTGTGACTGTGATTTTGTGATTTGGGCTGCACTTCAGGATGGAAGAGGAGGGAATTCTTCCATTTGTTTTGAACTGACATAATGGAGATTTCATTTGTGTCTTTTTAGTTTATTATTCTATTTTCATATTTTCCTACAAATTACAAGAGTTGTACGATCAGATTGAATGGCTGTTATTAATACATTATTAATAACCTGCTGCACTTACTTCTTCAGAATTAGCTCAGTTTTCAAGTCCAGGACGGATTTGCTACAGACATCCAGGCATCGCTCCTGCATGACACCAACTGAGTTCCGTTCAGGAAAATGATTGAGATTTGTAACTTATTAATTCTGTGGACATCTGAAATGCTAAGACGTGTCCAAAGGAAACCAAGCCATACACCCACCTGTGGAAGTGTGGGAATTTGCAGTGCTGGTTTTCGGCACAGATCCTGGCCAAGTGACAGGACATACAGAACGAAAGCCCTGGTCTTTTCAAAGCTGAGCCTTACTACTGCATTATCCTTTTTTCTTTTCATGTCACTGTTACTTCCTCATTGCCTTCTGCCAGCTGTGTAACTGTCTCCTTGTTCCCACCTCAGATATGTCCAATATTTTTGTTCAGGTATGTAGAGAAGTTGCTGGTACCTTACAGAGTAAATAGCTGTGGGGGCAGGAGCATTGTCTCCCATCACACAAAGATGTACTAAGGTAAGATGAGCTGCTAGGTGCACTGGTCACCCTTCAGATCATTTAGCTGCTGCTCTTTTGATTTCAGAAGGTATACATTCAGATGCCTCAGAGGAAAATAATGAAATAGGAACTTGTCACTGCTCTGGAAGAAAACAAAATAATCCTGGTGATTTCTAACATGCTGTCCAGGTGTAGAGAGCTACTTGATGTTCTGTTTGTCGAACAGAAGAAAATCTACATCAACAGTAGCTTCTAAACTAGTGCCATTAAAACTAAAGCCTAATTACAGTAGATGATTTCTGTACTGTGTTGTTTGCCCATGTTCGTAGAGCTTCCATATGAAAAATGCAGATATTCAGCAGGAGCTCAAATCAGATATTCAGTAAGTATGTGCAGCCAGAAGTTCTGAAAGAAGGATGGTTATTAGGCCTCCTTCATGTAGAATTACTTGGGCTTGAAGATTTTCTGTTGCTGGAAACAAGTTTTTTTTGGGGTATTCTTTCCTGAATGTTGAGAACAGACTTTAAATATCTCAAGTGTTTGAAATACTTATGAATGTAAGTTAAAGTAACACAGGATATGGAAAAGAGTTTTTTTCCATCTGCAGCTGTGAAATTTCTTGTGAATGCAGTAGAATGCTCTTGCTTAGGCAAGTGATTGGTAGAGGAGGAAGCTACAACTGGGAATAGATGTGGCTTAAGCACGATTAATCTCCTGATGTTCTGTTGACATTTTTCTTTTTAACTTAATAAAAGCAGAATTTCTGAAATATGTTTTTTTTTTTTCCTCCTTATTTCACTGTAGATAACACCTATGACACAAGTTATGTAGCTTAATAGTTTACAACATGAGATCAGAAATTAAATTAACCTCTCATATCTGTTCTGAAGTAGAACTCACATATCTCTGTCTGGGAATGATGAAAATGTGGAAATTGATAAGCTGCATCCATTTATTTTTTTTTTAAGATAAATTTCTCAAACGTGGGTTTACAGTGTGGAAATCAGGCCTGCAAATATTCCTTCATACCTAGTGCAGACTGCATGAGGAGGATTAAGTGGTCATGCACCTTCCTGAGATTCAGAGTTGTCTGACCAAAGGCACAATTCTGCATTGCTAGTCCAAGCCTTGACAAAATCCCCCTATCCTGAATCTGAAGTCCTAGGAAGGCTCCCCTGATTTCAGTGTGACTTGGGTCAGGTGCTCAACCCGTGTTAACTTCACGTTTGTTTTTTTAATGTAGATACTACTTGCCCCCCTTTTCTTTAATTCAGAGCATCTCTGTACTGTGTAGGCCCAACACTGAAGTGGACAACACTGACACCCAGGTCAGTATAATTACGTTATACAAGGTGGAAATTATGATAAAGAGCTTTTGCATTGGAGAGACCATTTGTAAAGCTATTTACAAAAAAAGAAAAATAATAATTAAAAAAAAAAAAAGATGGAATCTGTAAAGCTATTCTGTGTGCATATTAAGGTGTCTTATTAAAGCACTACATGAACTAATTCTACCATGTTTATGTATTTCCAAAGATAGAGCATGTTGTCCTTATGCAGCCAAAGACATGCTGTAATTACTGTCATGGAATCAAGTAGGAAACCTAAGAAGGAGACGGCTCCTTAGCCCTAGGCTGAACTTTTGGTCCTTCATCTGCTGCAGGGTTTTCCCCAGCCAGCAAGCCTCTGGATCTCCACAGCTGTCATTAAATGCCTTTCAGGAGAGATCGGCACTTTGGAGGCTGACTCCTAACAAAGATGAAAAGTGACCTGAAAATAGAGTGATCCAAATACTAAGTATGTCAGGATCCTGTGACAGTGAAGCACTTCATCAGTATGGTCTATAGGCTGTGTCTTTGTGGGTCATGGGACAGCACTGTCTCCTCTGTGTTACTCTTCTCCAGTCCATGGTAGACAAGGAACAGATGTACATATGATATAAGTGTTTGGGGAAGCCTTCACTCCTCATGCTGATATAAGCAGGAGTTAGGAGTGGAGATACTCTCACTGGCCTAGTTTAGCTTCTGGTTTGTTCTGAAAACAGAACATACACTAAACTCAAAGAAACAGCATTAATATGTCATTTTTATGTTTGTTTGTTTTTTTTTTTGTTGTTGTTGTTGTTGAAGTTTTTATAATTTATCTTGAGAATGATGGGGAAAGGCAAGGCTACCTCGGGAAACAGTGGCAAGTGAGCATCTGGAAAGTGTGCTGATGTTTGTTGTGTTCCATGGCACATAAATCAGACATCTGGGTCCTTAAAGCTGTGCTCAAAGGTATTTTTCATTTAGTCTGTTCACATCCCCTGGAGTTCCATTTTATCTGAATAGGTGAAATTAATTGTGAAAAGACAGAGGTGAATGTGATGGGGTTCACTAAAGATCAGAGAGTCATAGACTTATAGAATGGGTTGGGTTGGGAGGGACCTTAGAGATCATCTAGTTCCAACACACTGCTGTGGGCAGGGTCACCACCCACTAATTCTAAAGTTCAAATAAAGACCCCAAAAATGGATGCCCCCATCCTGCGGGGAGGGTTAACCTACAGGCTGGCCCCAGGGCTCACTGCTGTGGCTGGCAGAGAGGTGAGGTGTGCTGCAGTGGTTTCACAGCTAATTGCTGGTGCTTGCTCCATCTAAATCTCAGGTAAATGAAAACCTTAAATCCTCTTCAAATGGTTTCCAGGCTGTTCAAGAAGCTTTGGACAGTGCTGCAGCATAGGCTGTTGGTGCCCTTATTCCTCACTGCTCTAGAGGAACATTGTAGGTTTTAATGTTTCTCAAGTTTAAAAAATAATAAAAAAAATTCAACAAAATCAGTGTCAGCATCATCTATCACTGTGTGATGGCAAAGCCTGTCATGCAAGCCAAGCTCTGTCTTTGCTTTTTGTTCTTCTCTGAAACAAAGAGAAGAGGAAAAAAGCTAGCAAATACTTCCAGGTGGTGGTATTGAGGCTTAGAAGTTAGAACTGGGCTAGGGGAATGCAGCCTTCCATGCAGGTAACAGGGAAGCAATTCTGAATTTGAAAGAGGAATATGGAAGGTAGAATATTTAGACTTGTTTTGCTTGTTTGTTCTGACATTCTGCTTGTGTTTGCTTTTTATGCGCCAGATTTTTATCAGGCCAATGTCATTTCACTACAATCTTACACTAGTACAGAAGGAAAGTATATTATCAAACATAGTAGTTTGCTGTTTGTACTCATATAAATAAATATTCAGCAAGCTACTTACTATTGTTTTTTATACTTTACAACACCAGAGGAAACAAAAGAGCCAGAGAGGAGACGTAGTTATAGAAAGATTGTATTTCCAAGAGAATGCTGGAAGTAAAAAGGAAACAGCGTAAAAGGCACGTGTTGTCTTTGATGCTCAGGTGTGTAAAGATAGTAGTAAAGAAAAGCAGCTGGAGCAGAAAGCACTGGTTTAGCATTTCTAAACTTGCAGTGCTAATGCCTTCTACAGTGGTGCTGAGTCAGCTGCATAAGAGGGCAAGGTTTGTGATCTTGAAGTCAGCAAAAGCATATGGAGAGAAGGTAATGAAAATATTCATGAGATTTGTGACCCTTACCATTTTATTGTGGGTTGTTTTTTTTTTGTTTTCCTTAATGATGACCTTCATTTTATAAATGAATGTGGAGGACAAATGAATCATCATTTGTGGGTGTGGTAAATACAATTCAATATTCTGTTCTTTACTGTTTGTGTTTTTGTAGTGCCTACATAGGAATAACTTCCACGCTGACCTGCATGGTAAATGAGTTATTTATGACAAAACTCTGTCAGGTCAAAGATAGACTGTTTCTATTCATTCCACTGCATAGTCTTTAAGGATTTTGGAAGTGTGTTTTTTTAGTTTTTTCTTATTGGCTGTTAGAGCATGGGAGGCTATGTTCAGCTTTCTCACTTGCTCTAACAACTTGCTTACATGTTTCTGATCTTCCCTTGCCATTTCCTTTTGCAAAATATAACTGGTATAATCAGAGTACGGTCTTTGATCATAAAGATCATCCAGCATCAGTGGATCTGTTCTTCAGTTGATTCCTATGCAGTTTGGAAACCATGATTCGGCCCTGTCATAGTTTAAAATTAAAATCATCAGTGGCTTCTAAATTTTGGTTTCAGAACCAACATTTTATCTATTGGAGTCTGATGCCCCATTGGACAATAATGCCACCTGCTGTGAGACAAGTCCAAAGTGCAGCTGAATAGATTTAATTCCACACTATGAAAACAGATGTAAAGCACAGCGTCCTTGTGCATAATGGAACTTTGTGACTGCTTATGCTTACTTCTGAAGTGTTACAGAGAACATAAGTATCTTGAACAGCTTTCAGGAGGTATCTGTATTTCATGACAACTTGTTAGTGAAATACCGCCCAAGTTCATTTGTAGGAGAAAACTACAAAGATGATTGCTTTTCACCAAATTGGCACTTCAGTGAAGTGTATGAACACTCTGCTGCAAAGACATGTATCATCAATCCCCTTTATTTTTCCAGCTTCAAAACAGCATGCAGATTGGTTCTGCCTCTTCTCCTCATTTTGATTATGGGACACACCTGTAAGAAAGAGGCCAAACAGCACACTAAAGTTATGGGCAGCTAGATTTTTTTCCTATCTAAGCAAAACAAAGATCTGTGTCTTTTTATGATTTGACATATCAGCTGTATTATATGCAAAGTGATACAAGCGCTTATCTATCTTATCAGCTGCCACATATATATGTTGTAAGTGCCCACTTTATTTGTCACAAAGATTAGGACAGCCATCATGAAAATGAAGGAAATAGAATGGAAGAAGTTACAGCTTTTTTTTCTAAGTGATTTTCTACTGATTCAAGAAGTTTTTCCTGGAGCTGACCAGCTCTCTGGGAATGAGTTGTGGGAGCATTTTCTAAAGCTATTTTTGTGTATCACCCCAGGCAAGCTCAAAAACTTACAAGCATGCAACTTGCTCTGGTGGGTCAAATGGGGGACAGGCTTCAGCAGGCTTAGTGAAGGATGTCTCGTTACCCATGTTGACTGACACAGTGTCTACTCATGGTATTTTTACACTCATCTCCAGGATGGTGAAAGAATTTCAAGCAAATTTGTTACTAGCATTATGGCAGCTAGACATCCAGCTACGGTCAGTCTGTGGCACTGACAGATTCAGTGGCTGCCCCATTCTGAAATCGTGCCTAATGAAAGAGGGGCACTGTCATACAATAAATGATTAAAGCTGAGACTTACATGAAAAATAAAACATAGATGAATGAAAGATGACAAAGATGGAAGCCATCTGAACAGAAACAACCTTTTTTAAAGGAAAATTATAAAGTTGTAGGCTTTCAGAAAGCAGTGATAATTAGGGATAGAATCAAGCAGACAATATCAAGACTGTCTTACTGAGGCTGGCTGAAGTTTGTGCATAGGTCTTTGTGTTAGAGTTATTTTAATCCACCTTTAGTAATGTCCCTGCTAGAATAATGACAGGCAGCAGGCTGTTGAAACAGCTAGAGCTGGAAACTGCTGGGGGGGGGGGGGGGGGGGTGAAAGAAAAGAAAAAAGGGAAAACAGACAAACAAAAAACAATGTGATGGTGTCAGTAACTTTGCTGATGCTTTGGCTGCTGGATATTTCTGGGGTTCATGTAGCAGAAATTTGCCCTGCAAGCTGAATGCAGAAATCGTTGTCTTAAAGGTTGTTTTCCTCAGGAATTTTTACCCAGAGAGAGGAACACATCTCTAATAAAAAATAAAAGTAAGTCACAAGCTGGGAAAGAAAGAACTGGAAAAGAAGCTGATGAAATTTCTGTTTAATTAACACTTGGGAAATCTGATATCTTGGGAAGGTGAAGAGGCATTATGGTGGGAATATTTATGCTTTGTTATAGCAACCGGAGTATGGCTGTATTCTCAGAAGTCACTATTAATGCTCAAGGGAAAAAAATACATGGTATCATTTACATGCTAGCTGCACTTTGTTGCTTGCCACTCTGTTTGGCACTGAACCACTGCTCTTTTACCACTGACCTTTTTTATTTCCTACCACTTTTTAAAATTGACATCTAAAGATTAGGGTTGAATGGAGGAATTAGAAGATTATAATGTACTATTTCCATTTTTGTTATGTTTTCGTGGTAGCCATAAAGAAACCTCCACCTGCAGTTTTCCAGGAGTCTGTTTCTTTAAAAAGATGTTTTCAAGATTGATTGGTATCAGGTGTGCAGTGCTGTGTGATTTAGGCGTTACTATGGTGATAACTCTTTTTAGATAGGATGTCAGAGACCATAATTGCACTTAAAAAATCCTGTGCGCAGTATGATAACCTGCACGGAAATAAGCTGTAGCCTCTCTCAGTCTTAGGTCTATCTATGTGACTGAGTCACAACTGCAAGCCACCAAAGATTACAGACTGGTTTTTTTGGGGGAGATTGCTCTCCCTCTCACTTTCTGTGTGACAAACAGGCAGGATCAGCTCTACCAGCTGAAAAGATGAGATCATTCTAAGCAGAATTCCTCCCCATCCACTTCTGAGTCTGTGGCTTTCTCTGTGTCTCAGCCTAGCAGATCCAGTCTGCTCTGGTGCTCTGGTGACGTCCATGGTCTTTCAGTTAAGACTTAAGAATAAAGGTTTTTTTTCTTACTTCCACAGCAGTATCTCCCTGGTTGCACAGTGGATGGTGTCAAGCCTGGACCTCCTCCTCAGCCTTCAACAAATCTCTGACTGGTGATTAAAATTAAATTTCCCATAGCTGAACTTATTCTTCAAAATGCTCCTTGCGCATCCCTGGTGTGTCTTAGGTCCTAGCACTGCAGCCATACATTTGCTTTTTTCACAGTGCAGCCAGCCGTAGTGATGCACTTGTTCACAAACTTCTAACTTGTGCTCCTAGCCCTGCAACTGTCTCTGTCTGTAGAGTGCCTATGCCTTTCAGTTTCTGTAGCCTGTAGATCCTGGATTTCTGCCTCAAGCCAAATAATATATAGTTCACCTGCAGAGTAATAAGCTCATAAAACTTATTGGCTTGAATTCTGTGTTATTTAAGATGGAAGGAAAAAAGGCAGGTTGATAAAGAGTGAGGAAATGTTGACGTGGCTTCAAGGCCAAGGAGTATGGGCTGAAGAAGCAGTGGGGTCAGGGTTTTCTGTGCTGTTCTGTCCCAGCTCCTCCAGCTATTGTTGCTGGAGCAACAATATTGTCAGCAGCATCAAGGAGCTTCAGGCTCTCCTCCTCTGAATGTCCATTAGCAGGATGGTATGAGTAACAAGGTGAATCCTGTTTTTTGTGCCTTGGCCTTCAGTTGCCCTTTTGGTCTTCTCAGTAATTGAACTCTGGGCCACAGCTGCATATGTCAGCATACCAGAATGCTACAGGCTTTCAAACACAGGGAATGGATTACTGTTAGTAAATAATGTTTCCTCAGAGTTTATTAATGACAGAAACTTCTGATGAAATCTTGCAAATTGCTATGCTTTTACTAGGAATTGATCCTTTAAGTCATTAAATAACTTCATCTCTCCCCAGTACCTGTAGAACCCAAAAATACTCAGGACTTCTCAGAATTAAGAATATAAAGTCACATATTTGGACCTGTTGTCTCTTGGTGGTCTTAAGCTCGTGACTGCTATTTTGAAAGACCAAACTTGAAAATGTGGACAAATGAGCAATTATGGCCCCAGCTGTACGGAGTGCTTATCTATGTGCTTTTAAGCATGCAATTACAAAAATTAAACACATGACTGAATGCTGTAATCTGCTGGAGCTGTGCAGTACAATGATGTACAGAGCTACAACTTTAGAGTAAAAGTGACATTTAATACTGCTCTGTAGTTCAGTTCATTGATTTGACATTATCCTCTATTGTGTTTGAGTTTTCTTTTGCTATATAATAAGTGAGCTCTCTAATGCAGTAAGTAAACAGAACTTAGTAAAATAGCTAAAGGTGGGTGAATTCAGCACTCCTGTTTCCCTACTAGTTTAAGAATGTGCCCATCAGCCATTCTTTCAGAAGCTGGAATTACTACAGGGGTTTAATTCTTTGATTTAATTTTCCCATTGACTTTTAATGACATTTATCAATGATTTTGATTGAAACAGTCCTTAATACAAGCACCAAGCAGTTAGAAAAATGAAATATCAAAAACAGATAGAGAGCAAAAGAAGTCAGACTTGGTAGAGCACAGAGTACAGACACCAATATGGAGATGGTTGAAATCCAAAGGGATGATAAACAACAACATCTGTCCTTTCAAAGACCATGTTTGTTAATAAAGTTATAAATAAGCATGGTAATTGGCTGCTTTGCATCTAGCTGTATAAATGAGACTGGAAAATGCCAGCCAAGGCTACTAGGGACCACACAGTCAAATGCTGAATTGTTTGGCATAAAAGCGAGAGCTTTCACAGCTTTTTTCTTACTTGAGAAAACAGTGACACAGGAAGTTACTTAATTTACTGATTATTGCCTTAGTCTTTTCATTTTTGCTTCAGTTTCCCTGATTTCTTGCCTCTCTCTGGGAAAGGCTTTCAATTCTGATTTTGCTGTATTCCCCCGTGCAATAGAAACACACAACTGAAAACCATCTGGAAACCAGTGTCAGTGCCAGCCCCATTCAGAATAAGTGAACTGATTTTTTGATGCCTGATTTGGATATCACATGCTCTGCCTGACAGGAAATCTGGTGCTATGCCAGTTTCACAAAGATGGAGGCTTTTAGAATGTAAATTAGTGTGGATTCACTTGAAAGCTCTCCATCTTTTGGGCACCTGTCTGGGAGAGCAACTCAATCTGAAACCTCTCAGTAGCTGTGATGGTTTTCTTAATCGTGCTTTGTGCATTGCCTTCAGTGAATTAAACGATACTTGGGAGAGTGTGCTGGCAACAAGAAAGGTGTATGAGATACTGAGTTGCATTTGTTAGATGGTGTCTGGAGGAATGTGTCCTGCTTTGCCCTGCCTTATATAAAGGATGTTGATAAACTGGAGCAGGAGACCATGAGGTTGATCAGGGAAAAAGCATTTGCACTGTGAATAGAAGCTGAAGGTTGGCGTTTTTACTGCCTGGAAAAGACTCTGTTGGAATCTGAGAGTGGCCTTCCCTTACCTACAAAGGATTACTGAGAAGATGGAATTAGGGTCTTTATAGAGTTGCACACAGGAGGACAAAAGACTGTGGTTTTAACCTAGAACATGGCAGATTCTGACTTGAGGCAAGGAAAAGCTTTTTTGCCATGAGAACATTTAAGCCATGGCATAGATTGCTCAGGAAGGTTATGGAGTTTCTGTCCTCGGAGGCATATAAAACCCATCTGGACAAATCCCTGAGCAATCCAGTTTGTATAGTAGAGTCTGCTTTGATCAGGAGCTTGGAACAGACGTGGCCCCTGCCAACTTGAATTTTTCTTTTAATACGTATCACCAAGTTTTCAGCCTTATTTTATCCTATGCTTCTGGCTCTGTCCCATACATCTCCTGGCTGCATGTCCTGTCCCATTCTGAGACCTACAAGTAATTCAAGATATCACTGCTGTTCATTGTCAAGTGAGCCTTTGATATGATAGAACGTATGTTGGTTTTGAGGGGAATGAGTGACTTTCTGCATTAGTGAAGTGCAGAATGTGTTCAACTGGCTCTGTACCAGAGTTCAAATGTATGACACTCTATCCTAGCTGCCTTTTAACTCTGCTTAGTAAGAAGATGGCTTTGACCAGAAGAGTAAATTATTAATTTCCACCTGTTTGCCATATCAATTTACTCTCATCTGAATAGAAAAACTTGTTCTGCTAGCCTGTTCTCAATGTGAAATAAATGATTGCTCTTCATTTCCCCCACCCCTTCACAGGAGACTGACATTTTAGGATATTCATATATTTATTTGTGTTTAGTATTCAGAAGCAAATACAAGCAGCCTCTGAAAAACCACCAGAGTTTGCTTCCCCTGAGATATTTCTTTATGTGTCCTTCACTTCATCTATTTGTAAAGTCTTCAGCAAAGTCAAGTAGAATATCTCTTTTTGATTTAATTATCTTTCAGGTTGTCCCAGAAGTGGTGACCCTAATACATTTTCGTGTGCAGAACTCTTTTAGGAGATTGAAAAGGATGAAGTTGGACTATTTGTATTTTTCCTAATGCTAACTCTTCCTTTCTTCCCTTCAGCAGATGATTAGAAAGTCTCAGAAAGCTCATGCTTTTCTTCAGGAACAAAGTCAGAAATAAAGTTAGGAAAATTGCAGAATTTATTTTCTTTCCTAAAATTAGAGGACACTCAGATCCTATTTCTAACGTTGACTAATGATATATAGTGCTTCTAAAATTGTGATGAAATGTAGCACTTTTTCTTTGGGTCACTCCTGAATCTTTAATAATACATCTTCCGGGGGTCTGAAATTTGCTAGTAGCTGACAGTGAGTGCTCTCTTAGCAGTTGCTAAGAGTTCGCTGACTTAAAATACAGTCATTAAACTTGAGATGCAACTGAGAGTATCTCTCTAGAAAGGCAAATGCAACTTCAATGTCTGGAGAGTGAACTCATAGTAGGAGAAACACAGCTGATGTAGAGGTGATGCTCAGAAATTCCAAACCAAATACTTAATTGTCTTTGATTTATTTTATGTGTGTTAGAGACCAGTTTTTCTCAAGCACAGTGCATTCGACAGCTTGTGTTGACCTCCTTTACTGTTTTTTTTTTGGGAATCTAACTCCAACATTCTGGACAAATTCATGCACACAAAGTATTTAAACTTCACTAAGGCTAGCAAGATGAAAATGTTTTGTGGGTTTTGTTGCCCTAAAGATGTCTAGAAGTTCTTCCAGAGCAAATAATCACTGAGTATTTTAATTGCAATTAATACATGTAATTGAAAGACAGCGCTTTGGTTTTCTCTTAATCCTGTGCTTTTCTTTGTCAGTGTAATAAGTCCTTACTACTATGGACAAATTCTAACAAATAGGGAGAGGAGAATGAGATAAGACAAACTATTAGTTGCGGTGAGCCAAGAGAGCATGAATCAACAGAGATAATTGTAACTGCCCAGTAATCAGATTAGCAGGTCTGTTTTGTGATTCATCTCATTTACTTTCAGTTACAAAAAAAAAAAAAATAAAAAAAAATGGTAGATCTTTTGCAGCTGTTGCTTCTAACGCAACATCTTGTTGGGATGCTTTCTTTATCAGTATTTTGCCAATGTAATACTGACAATGCAAAGAAAATATTGTTTCAGAGAAATCACTAGCAGTCCCTTGGAACACGATCAATCTTTTTAGTGTCAAGTCTTACTTAAATAAACAGACAGTGTTTTAAATTTAATTTTGTTTTCATTTTACTCGTGTTTGCTTTAACCTCCTCCTAACAGCTCATTGCTGTGAACATTTTTTATTTGTCTCTTTGGAAGCTAATTAGAGAAGATGACAGGCAAGAATTCACGATTTATGGGGGCAAAATGAGTACAGTCATTAACAGCCTCAGTGGAAAATGTGGGAGTTTTGAGCCTTGTACTGACACCAAGGGCTCTTTCTTCTGCTGTAAGAAGTAGTCACTGCACAAATCACAGAAGTATAGATTACAAGCATAATATTTTCCCTCTCTGTTTCAAGTGGTGGCCTGATTTATGCCAATTCTGACCTCAGCTTCTGAGGCATATCTCTTTTTTTTTTTTTTTTCCTTTAAAAGAAGGCATTGTTATTTATAGTTAAGTAAATAAAATATTATACTATTAGTCATTAACGTGTGAAGATAGATAGTAGCAAAAGTTAATTGACATGGAAAGGACTGAATTTCACTTAGAATGCTTCCATTGTCTTGTGCACATTGGAAAGTGCTGTTGATCAGCTTAATCTTTTCCCTAGCATTCAAAACATTCACCTAGGACACAGAAGCTCAAGGCAGTTTTCCTTAAAAACTCTAAGTATGCTCTTCTGGGCACATTTTCTAAGAGAGGATTGAGGCCTGCATGGTGATTTAAAGGGGTCCTAGAGTTGTTTGAGTTAGAAGGGACCCTTAAGGTTCATGCAGTCCAACTCTCCTGCAATGAACAGGGACACTGACAACTATATCAGGTTGCTCAGAGCCCCACCCAGCCTGACCTTGAACATCTCTAGGGATGGGGCACCCACTGCATCTCTGGGCAACCTGTTCCAGTGCTTCACCACCCTTACTGTAAAAAAAAATTTTTCTATATCCAATCTAAATCTCCCCTCTTTTAGTTTGAAATATTTTCCCATCATCCTATCACCACAGACTCCACTAAGGAATCTGCCTCCTTCCTTCTTATAACCCCTCTTTAGATACTGAAAGGCTGCTATTCGGATCTCCCCAGCAGCTTCTCTTCTCCAGACTGAGAAGAGCCTCTCAACCTGTTCTTAACAGGGAGATGAGTCAATGCAGAGGTGATTATTTCTTCATCTGATTAGCTTGCTAGTGAGTAGATGAAGGTACTTCTGGGAAGCTCAGAGCAAAGCCAAGTCTGCAATGGGTAAGATCCCTAGGTATGCCTTTCTCCCAGGTATTATCTATTGACTAGTTCCAGGTGACTCTCTTTTCATATGTGAGATCTGTAGATTGATGCAGTTTTCTGAAGCACTAATCTCATTGGTGTTTTGGCATCTACTTGCATGGTTTGGATTCTTTCTACCTTGCAGGGCTGATACCTCAAGTGAAAATATAGTAGCATCCATCTTAAGTGCACACACTGAAAAAGGAACAAGAATCATATCCCAGATGTTGTGAATAACACTAGTTTGTAGAACAAGAAATGAGGCATGATGAGGTCCAGGGACAGTACTGGCCTTCATAATGACAATCCACAGAAAGCTTAATTTTGTATATGGCTAACATGTAAATTATTCAATTAATTCTTCATTCACGTTAGATTTTTTTTTTCTCCTCATCAGCTGTAGTATGAGCCTGAACAGTTCCATATCCAGTCAATTTAGAGACATTTCTTTTCATCTATAGTCACCTTCCTTTAATGGCCACTGCAATAGCTTTAGGTGGAAAAATAATTTAGATGACATATGTCCTCAGACATCAGCATAGAAGCTGTATGTCCACATAATACAAAATAAATGCTAAATAACCTGTAGTGGCCTTTGTATGCACAGGTGAGCATTTGATCTATAAAACTACGAGCATTCTGAACATAAGTAAGACATCTTATGCTCTAATTTGGATTTATTTAAAGATTTTGTAAAGAATAGCTTGGTTGATGTATGGTCAGTAGTTCAGACTTAACTGAGCTCAAGCGTACTGAGCATAAGTTGAGAAAACTTTCTAACCTTTCTTCATCTGTTTACAAAATAGCAAGCAAATTTCTTACTGTAGAAAAAGTCAGCAAGGAAAAGTCTGAGCAGTGTAATTTGGAAAATAAATTTCTTGAAATGGAAATGCAAAATTCTTTCTCATTGAATGAAGATATGCCAGAATAGACTCTCCACAGCCCAAACATCATGTTGAGTGGGAGATTTGAATTGTGTGCCCCGGTGGTGCAGCGGTAGAATTCCCGTTTGCAACACCAGGGGGCCCGGGTTCGAATCCCCCCTGTGGAGCAGGGGGTAGAAGTGCCGCTCTGCTACACAGAGGGCTTGAATCCCGGGAGTTGGACTCGATGATCTCTAAGGTCCCTTCCAACTCGCACAATACTATGATACTATGATATGATGATTTGAATTACTCTGAGCACTGGAAGACCCATGAAGTTTATCCAAGTTTACAGCAAATAATCTGTCCTTACATATGTAATGAGTGAACTTTAATTAGAACATCCTGCTACTTGTAAGAAAGCTGTTTGATGAAGAATAGCTTATCTTGCACCAAATCACATGCCAAAAGTGTTGCTGCTGACTCACAGTTTCAGAAGCTACAGCTAAAGCTCAGAAGAATCTGCCCTTCAGCTTGTGAAAACCCTGGAGAGCTTTGAAAGTGTAGGATATATATGCTTCTGAACTTTGGAACAGAAAAGAGAGAACCCATCGACAGACTTTTTATGTATGTATGTTGTTTTCTTCCTCTGCTCAGAACTTAGGTAACTATGAAACAGCTAAACTCAAAAAACAAAATGTCAAATTGGAAAGGGCATGCGTGCAAAGAAAGCATTTCAGGCTGAGGGTGTGGCTCAGAGCACTGACTGTACCCACTGTCTGTCCAGTAAAGCAGCAACTGAGGTAAAAACACGATTTTCAGTATTCAGGAAAGGAAGAGATTTTGGAATGAAAGAATGTTTTACATTCAGATCCTGTTTCTTAAGTAGAACTCGATTCTTGCTTTGACTCAAAGCTATATTTGTAAAGTCAACAAAATATATCTTGTATGTGGCCAAGGATGGTTACATTACTGAAGCTTTCTGAATTATTTTAATTGAGCAAAACCAATAAGATAGGCATAATTGACAAACACAAGAAGAAAACTAATTTAAAATGTGCTAAAGGCTTCAGGGAAGGCTGCAATTTTTTCATGTAAATGTTTGCTTTCTTATGGTAGCAATTACTGTTATAAAAATATTGAGATGGAGATCAAGAAGTGATTCCGCGTCATTTTGAAATACAGTAATCTCTATAAGAAACTCATATCTACGTCAAAGTGCTGATCTTCATACTACTATTCTAGTAACTTTCTGGACAGTTGTTTTTTATAACTAGTACCCTTGGAAGGTCAGGGGTTTGTACTGTGTTTGTACAGAGCTTCAGGCAGTAATACCGACTAAGGTGATAAAGTGCAAAAAAGGAATATAAATCTATTCAAATTGATTTCTATTTCTGCTAGCTTACTTTATAATTCCACTGACATCTACTTAAACACCCAATTTTATATAAGCCCTTTTTCCTTTAGTAACTAAATAATTGGCTGATGTGAACATTTTGTGGGATGACCCTGATCTCAGTTGCCCTGATGTATGAGGGTTGCTCCAAAAGTAATGCTTTCTATTTTGTTTTGTTGGCCCACAACATCAGAGGCAGATGCTGGTGGTATGGCAGTGGAAGTCAAATCTTCCCATCAGTACTCCGTTACATCTTGTTGCCATGTGACAGATGGCAGCAGAGAGGCAGTCTGACAAAATGGTATCTGACATGGAAGCATGTTTAAAGCAAAGGTGTACCATTGAATTCCTCTGTGTGGAAAAAAATGGCACCTGTTGACATTCATGGACACTTGCTGAGTATTGGAGACTAAAGTGTGGATTTGAGCACAGTGAGGCAGTGAGTGGTACTTTTCAGCAGTGGTGAAAGTGGCAGTGAGTCACCTCCTCTTGTGCAGATATTTATGAGCACAACAGGCAAGCTCTGCTTCATCACTGGTGAAAATGCATAGCTAAAGGTGGTGACTGTGTTGAAAAACAGTGTTCTGTAGGTGACAATTTGCTCTATCAAATAGTGTTATTGTGCTCTTTGTATCTGTTGTAGCTTCCATAAAAATAAATAGGAGGTTTTACTTTTAGAGTGATCTACATACATCCAGAGGAACGTAACTCCAGTGGCATTGCTCCGGATTTACAGCAGTAGTTCAATTCAACTGGGGTCCATTGTCAGAAGAAGCCTACACAGCAGTCAATAAAACTCCATCTTCCCTTTGGTTTCCCATCTGTAGGTATCTGTCCCTTGAAAAATGTCTTTGTGTAAGTGGTTGAGTCATTTCCTTGATTGAGAAGTTCATTTTTCCTGTGTTCCTTTTCTCGTTTTTCCTTGCTGACACACTCTGCATACAAGAGCTCTTTTATTATTATTTGTATAGCTTCAAGTTGTTTCAGCCGTTCAGATTTCTACATGTAGGAAGGCTTTTCCAGTGTCAGTCTGATTCTCTGGTAGATGTGTGCTAACAGGTTGTTTTTGAGGAGATGCTGGAAGCCAAACTGCCCTTGCCTGTCTGGATGTTCCCTGTTGTGATCACTCACAGATCCACCAATGTCTTTCTCCTCTTGCTAGCTCATGCTCAGCCAGTCTTCCACAACAATCATGTTTGGGGCTGAAGGCACGCTTAAACCACAAACGTTAATGTACTTGGCATTTTAGGGGACAAGACCGGCCAACTGATTATCTTCCCTGTAGGCCAGTTGATTCTCCACACAAATCTGCTGACAGCTAATACACAATTAAGCAACATGGTTATTTCCAGGTAGCTTTTTTGACTGATGTGAAACAGTGTGTAGGTGCTGAAATATCTGTTGTAGTAGTCATTTGCCGCAAATTGGGTGGGAAAGTATTGTTTATCTCATAAGTGTGAAAGCAATTTTTATACTACCGTGTCATCTTGACTGGCTATTGACAGCTTCTGAATTATCTCTTCTGATAGTGGGATGCCATTGAATAGACACAGCTTGCTTTCTTATTTAGCATCTAGGCAGTAATTACTACCTTTGGAGTGAATGCGGCAGCGCAGCTTGTGCAGACAATTTCACTCTTTTACCAGAGGATGGAAAACTCATTCTAAGACACTGTTGTTAAGGACTGAGTGTAGAAAGTTGTTTTTTTCTACCATAAATGCCCTAAATAAAAATGCTGAAGATATAAAGCCTACCTGCAAGGCATAAGCTCCTCCTGTATGTGGATGTATTCTTTACTTACTTGAAAGGTGTTCACGTTTTCTTTCCCCCTTGGCAATAATTTGGCTTTCCCTTGGAATACTGTAGTCAGTCTCAGTCACTGAGATCATGTTCTAGTTGCTCCTGTGGTACTCAGTAACCCCTTTTTGCTATCCTGTGAGCTCCCATTTCGCTGTCCATATGCTCTCATCTGCTATATTCTGCCACTTAAATTCTCTGCCTCTTGTAGGCAGGGATTTAATAAAAACAAAATCAAAGCAAACAAAACAAGCAAACTAGTGTAAAAACTTCAGCAACACTTATTTTATGAGGCTTCATGAGTGTCCACTGTGTCTAAGGAGCTTTAGTTAAAGAGCTATGCATGTCTCCGTGTTGCTGTTAACAAGTTAGGCAAACAGAAAAAGAACTCTTAAATGTAAGAGTTCTTAGCCTTGCTGATGTTTTCCCTCTTGCTTGGCTTTTACATGCATGCAACAAAGATTTCTTTGTCTTTGTAGGCCTTCCATTTAAACATTAGAGTGAGTACCTTCTTTGGAATAATGAATGTGGTTAGATTAAAAAAAAAAAAAAAAAAAGCCTCTAGATTTACACCCACATTTTGTTCTTTGCCTGTGAGTGTCAGTGCTTTACAGAGTTCTCTCCTGAGAAGTGAAGAAGTGGGTTCAATTTTATTGTGGGTGCATTTCTTCCTGCTTCAGAGAAGAAGAGTGATTAATCAGGCAGAGCTGGGGAGAGCCTCTGTTTATGTGGCCCTTCACATGCCAGGGCTGTCCTCTTGAGAGACCTGTATCACTGACAGCTTTTTGGAGTGGCCCGTAGCCAGGAGGAGCCGGAGATGGGGCACTGACCATAAGTAACTCTGAGCTGAAGAAAGAATGCTGCTTGGCTTAGGCCCACACTATTGGATCTCCACGCAGTCCTTGTAAATTCCAGAGACAGGTTCCAGTTTGGGGTGACTATTGCAGCTTCCAAGGTAGGAACAATTCATCCCTCTTTTATTTTTATTTTTATTATTTTATTTTATTATTTTTATTTTTATTTTTATTTTATTTATTTATTTTTTTATTTTTTTATCCCTCAGAATGGATGAGCCTATCCTTCTGTGGAAGGATATCTGCAGAGATTTCTTTTTTAGCAGCTATCTCCTAAACCTGTTTTGCAGAACAAATCCATAGTGTTTTGATTATTGATATGACAAGGAAGAGAATATTACCCGTGATTTCAAAGTGAGTGCAGCATACAGGGCTGTTCAGTGAAAATCTACAAGTAAGAAAAATCTGAATTATTTCTTCTTCTTTTTAAAGAAATACTCATGAATAAAATAAAATAAACCTTGCAACTGCTTTCTTTAAAGTGACCCATACAAACATGGCAAAGAAAATCAAAATGTGTCTCGTGGTCCTGTGGCCTTCGGTATCTCTTTCAGAACAGTTGGTCATCTGAGAAAAAAAAAGTGGACTGAAATCACATAATCTGCAGTTCCCCACTCTGATTCACTTTAAAGTTTATAGCTCTCATCTCCAATGTGTTCTGGAGTTTAGAAAAACAGAATCCACTGTCTCATGGATATACATTGAACAGGAAAGCATAGCAAGCATCTTTCTTATTTTTGTCTTTTCAAAAAGTGAAGACTTAATGGAGAAGTAAATGCCGGTGGGCAAAACAAGAAGTAAATGTTTGGTGTGCTAGAGAAACATTAAACAGAGACCCAGTTATGCTAACACAGTTATTATAATATCTAGGGGTTTGTTTTGAAAATCATAACTCTGTATTTCTGCAAACAGAACTCCCTTGGATCTTCCATCAAGCAATGCAATTAATCTCCGTGTTTCTGGGAAAAAAATGCATCTATTTAGAGTGCATCCTCCAAGACTGTGTTTGTGTTGGTTTAAATCTGTCTGGGAAAAATAAATGTTGCTCAGTCCTATTGCCTGTCTGTTTTCCTACTTCTCTCCCTGCCTGCTTAATAAGACAAAATTGGGGAAAATCCAGTTCTGAGGGATTTGCTTGGAAAAAAAAAACCCAAAAGATTAACTTGCACTGCCAGGTGTCACACTGTAACGTGATTAGGCTGACAAAGATAAAAAAAGGAAATGTTCAGAGCATATAGAAATTTTGGAAAAGGTCGTTGGCTTAGTGGATGGGGGATTTTTGTTTATGAGTATTCTCAATCCCACACAACATGTTATGTACATATGCCCACACGCCAATTGCTGCGGACACTGCAAAATCTTCCCAGTAGCTCGTGAGGGCCATCTTCCATCTTAACGTAAAGCCTTAGGGCTACAAAATGTCAGTGCTGAAGAGTAATCTGCAGCCAACTGGAAACTGTTTCTCTCAGGCACTCATTGTTCAGCTTCTGAGTTGATCACAGACACCGACCGTGCTTGCTGTTTAACTCCCTCTTGCTTGGTAGGAAATCCTACCTAATTCTGCTCTGAAGCAAAACTGAGTGACAAAATCATTCTCAGACTGGTCTTGTTTGTTCCTTCCACAGTTGTTTGTGGGGAAGATCTCCAGTCTGGTATGTCAAAATTAAACCCGCTTCTCACTCAGAATACAGCAGACAAAAATGTTACATTAAAAAAGAATGAGGACAAAGCAAAGAAGAAAGATGATGGTTGAACTTTTAAAACTAAATTGTTTAGGTAAACTAAAATGCAGGCCTGCAAACTAAAGTTATTTGTATGACAGACAGGAAGAAGACTTGTCTTTTTTATGTTTTAGTTTCCATCCCTCCACCTTTCCTTAGGCATCTGTAGCCCATGCAGATTAAGAAAATTAAATAAAAGTTTCGTGCTTGGTTGCATTTTGGCTAGAAATAGCTGAAGGGTATAGCCATGCTTGATTCAATTCCTTTATAAAAGCACACTCTTTTTTTTTTAACTTTCTCACTGCAGACTTTAAAGTGTCCTGTTTGTACTGGCTGTTGTCACAGCCTCATTATGATTTGGGACTTAAGAAGTGTTTTTGCTTGGTGCTTGAATTTAAAGCTCTTTACAAAGACGTTTCTATAGCTAGGCATGTTTACTAAAGGATAATTTACTAAAATGGAAAAGGCTGTTTGAGAGTGATCTGTCTTGATTAGAGGTATTTTTAATTGAATGAATTTACAATACATTAAATCGATCGTGTGGAAATTTTTCTGACTGTCAGCACAGTACATGCTTTGGAAATGGCAGTTTGGTGCTTATTCTTGAACAGTCAGGCATAGTATTTGGTGGTAAAGATTTGGTTTTAGAGCTCTTTTTTTAAAGAGACGGTAATTCTCTTCAATTGCTGAATAATCTCAGCGAGACCATAAAACCATTTCCTTAGTATATTTTACTGAGATTTTGATCAAAATATGTCTGTTTCACTGAGCTACTCTGTAACTGTGAAGGTCTGAGACAGTAAGGCTGTTTAATGTCCTAGTTTGAGGGCACTGGAGGGTAATAGAGATGATTCATACTTTCATAAAATGGAAGTATATTGAAAGGCTGAAGTATTAAACCAAATGAATCCCAGGTGTAATTCCACTGACTTGTTTAGCCTTATAACTAGTATGAATTTCACCTATTAGGCCAATTCTCTTGGGGAAAGGAGATACTCTGAAATAGCATAAAAGTCAGGGAGTTCATAAATTGCTGTGATTGCTTTCAGGAGAGCTGTGGAAAGGAAAAAGAAATGGAGCCATCTAAAAATAGGAAGGCAAGAGCAAGTAGAGTGCTACAGTAAACCCTTCACCTGAGCATAATATTTATCCACATCAGGTTGCAAGAAAAAGTGATTACTGTGTCTAATCATACAGCCTACTTGTTTTCATCACTAGTCCTCAAGAAACGGTGGTTTCAGGGTTTTGTTTTGTTTTGTTTTGTTTTGTTTTGTTTTGTTTTTTTCCAAGAATTTGAAATTCCATTTCAGCAGTGGTACTCAGTGCAGCAGGCTGTAGCTGGTTTATTCGCAGGAAATTTAGGGACAAGATGCTCTCAAGTATTTGTGTCACCATCCTGTGGAAGACTTAGGCAAGCTTTTACTCCAGTCTCAGATTTTTCTCACAGGTGAGTAAATCTGAGACTTGCCCCATTTTGAGCTTCTGTGCCTGTATGCACACACAGCTCTCCAAAGTCTCTGACCATTACCTCAGCCACAGACATCTTGGTGTAGACAAAGCACCAAAGGGCTGTACAGGCAGGTGTCTGATCCTATGGAGATGAGTGTTGTCTCCACAAACCAGAACTGGACAAATCCCACCTGGTGATGTGTTGTTGAGTGTGAGAAAGCATATTCCTACATCAGTCTTACAGTAGAACATACCAAGTTGGAATGGACCACAGGAGTCACTGAGTCCAGCACAGGCTCCATACAGGACTACCTGAAACCTATGTCTACTACCTGAACCCTATGTCTGAACCCTCCTTGAGCCCTGGCACCTGGGGCTGTGCCCACTGCCCTGCAGAGCCTGTTCTAGTGCCTGACCACCATCTGGTGTAGAACCTTTTTCTGTCAACCTGAAGCTCCCTGACACAGCTCCATGCTTTTCCCTTGGTTCTTGACAATATCACCAGAGAGCAGAGCTCAGCACCACCTCTCCACTCCCTCTGAGGAGCTGCAGCCACCATGAGGTTTCCCCTTAGCCTCCTCTGCTCTGGGCTGAGCAAACCAAGGCATCTCAGCTGTTCCCCATATGTCTTCTCTAGACCCTTCTCCATCTTCATGGCTTTCCTTTGGATGCTCTCTGATAGTTTTATGTTTTTCTGTTGTGGCACCTAAACCTGCACCCAGTGCTGGAGGTGAGGCTGCACACTGCAGGCCAGAGGGGACAACCCCTCCCTTTGCCCATTGGCACCCCGGGGTACAACTGTCCCTTTGGGCTGCCAGGGCACATTCCTGGCTCATGTTCAACTTGCTGTCTCCTTTCTATATTATCAGATTTAAATGGAAAGAGCAATAGCCTTCCAATTAGATAAAACTAAGCATATGCATAACTAACTGCAGGATTAAACTGTTTAAAATGTACACTATCAGAATATGTTTCAGTGAGTTGTAATTGATTTTTATTTTTATTTCAATCTGCAAGCTAAAGTATTCTGTGAACATAATTGGGAAGTCTTATGAATCAAGCCCATTGTTTAACTTAAGTGATAAAACTAAAGGCAGACATATTTCTCAGAATTCAGTTTATTTTCTTGGTGAGTCACCATAGGATGAAACAGATGCTTTCAATCTGTAATTTCATTGAAATCAGTAAACAGGGCTACTACCAAGACTGAATTGGTATGCTGTAGAGGATATGACCTGAGTCGAATTGTATTAGAGTAAACATGAGGTATGCTGTAAAGTGAAATTGAAATGAATAAATATTCATTTGATACTGAAGAAATATTGTATATGAAGTAAAATATGTGCTAAAGCATAAAGAAAATAGAAATGCAACATGCAGAGTAATGGAAAAAGGTGGAAATGAGGATCTAGATTTAAAATTCAGTTTCAGAGTAAAATGCAGAAATGCAATATAACACACATTCTCAAAATGTAGCCTTATGTTCTTTTGACTTTTCATCTCTGTGAACATTAAACCCATTGGGTTGCTGAGTAGTAGGAGGCTTCAGTGCATCAGGATGACTTGCAGGTCAGAGTTATCTCTGTTCTGTTTACGTTAGATTTCACATATCAAGTGGTTGTTTTCTTCCAGGGCTCACTTGGAAGCCCTCATATTACTGTGAAAAACAGCAGCCTCCATTGCCTCATCTTTTTCTGAGGGCAGACTGAACAAAAATGATTTTCTTCCCAGCATCTGTGATGGCCTAAGGATGTGGTTGAGACTAAGTTTTTTGGGGAGAGAAAGTATATTTTATTAGTTAGGTAAATGTCTTTGGAAAAACTTTTGGGTATACTAGTTCTCCTTCAAAATGAGATGGTGTTATAGAATCCTAAAATAGCTTGCTTATATTTATAAAGTCAAAGACCTTTTACTAGCATGGAGCTAATAAAATAATATTTTATTACCTAACTAAACACTGAGTTGAGCAAACACATTTTGCTTTCCAACATCCTATCCACTGACGAATGTCAAATGCAGTGTTCTCGTTTGGATTTCCAGAAGCATTTGTGGGTGAGCTAGAAGACTATTTCAGGAAAACCGGGTCATTTGTGGGTAGAAGAAGCAACTGAGAGACAGAATAAACTATAGGGAAAATAGTTATTAGGAGATTCATGGTGAAACCAAAGAACTTGAACTGATGGAAACCCTGAGAGCCATGTCTTGCAGCCATCACCCCAGCATTTCACTCAAACATCCAAACAGCTACTGAACTGATATTTGCTTTTTGTGGGAGTGGAGTAGGTTCTAGCATCAACAGTAAGCACTAGCAAATTATCTGAAGTTGTCATCAGCTTTGCCTTGCAATCTGTTTTTTAAAGAAGCTAGTCAAATAAGAAGTACTTGACCAATGTTAGATTTAGAAACTTCTTCATGAAAGTAACAAGCAGGTTTTATTGCAGTTTGCTGTTAAAGAAAACAAAATTAGCTTTTGGTACTTTGGTATTACATTAGTACTTTGATTACCTGATAAGGAGTTGAAGGTTAAGCTGGTTTGGCTTTAAATGCTGTATTCAGCCCTGTATGAGCAATTAGCGATGAAATGCTAAATATCCATTCAGGTTTTTCATTTTTATTTTTTTTTTCCTTTAGAAAACAAAACAAAATGAAACAAAAAACAAAAAACTGCTGTAATTATTGGTCTGGAAATAGTGACATTGTTGGTCTGGAAACAGTGGCTTCTTGTGTGTTTGGCACTATGAAGTTAGAATGCAGAATAAACCTAAAATGGGGGTTTTTCTCCAGCTTAAGGAGATGAGTTGGTGCTTAGATTTCACTACACTTCAGCTCTTCCAAAACATCCAGCAGGCATCAATTATACACAGCATCCCAAGAAAGTGTATCCTCTCCTATCTTTAGGCAAAGAAGCATAATGGGATGCAATTGCAAAACTGGCTAAACACAAGTGTTTCCACATCAGTGAGGTGCAATTGACCCTGAAAAGGGAAGTAATCCAGACGTACATAGGATACATTGTTTTACAGGTACAATCCAGTTCAATCTGAGGATGGGTCTAGCACTGCTTATATGGGAAAGTGCTTTAATAATGTACATAGCTTGTCTTCTAAGCCAGTATAGGTCTATTTATTGGAATTTCCCTGAGTTTCACTGCAGTAACAAAGGACAAAACATAGCCTTGCGTAGTTTTATAAAGTGCTCATAAACCAATAAAGTCAGTACTTCAAATATTTGTTGTTATTCAAAAAGCTAAAAGGTACAGCTAGTAGGTTCAAAGGAGGAAGAATCATACACATAGATAATGATTATTATGTTTTTAAATATCATTATGAAATGTTACCTAACCATGACAAAAATAATAAAACCAAATGTCAGCTTTCATTTGCATAAATAAAGTTATAAATGCTTCTGAGAGCTTGAGTTTGCTTTTTGATTGAAATTGTTATGTGTTCAAAAGCCTAGGGACTTTAGCCAGGTACCTGCTGCTATTTGCACATTATACCTTTCTCACTACCTAATGACTAACGGGAGAGAAGCGCTGAGTTTCACAAAGGTAAGACAGGCTTTTCTCCAGACCTGCTTCTGCTCCCCAGAGTTCCTCTAAAAGTCTGAACATAGAATAGACTGGGACCTTCCTCCCTAGTAGGGAACTGCTGCAGAAGCTCATGTTGCAGCTACTTGCTCTTTTGAGGAGTTCACACAGTGTCAGTTGGTGGAGGCCATCACTGACACTACATCATGGGTTAACAAAATGTTCTATCATGTGTCGTGTTAACAAAGTTATTTATGCTCCTCAAAATCAAGTTTAGAAACCTGTAGTTAAGTAAACACTTCTTTCTTGCATGGACTCTTCAGGTTTTCTGTATGTGGGCATATTGGGAAAATTGCCCATATAATCTTCTAAGCAAATACATGCCTGCTTTACCGCTACCTACCTAATTTGCTGCAAATCTGTAGGCTCTGCTGTCTGTGTACATCCTCCAATGGAGCAGATCTTCTGAAAAGCTCTCCAGATGTTACTGCTCCTGCCAGTATCCAACTTGCCATCCAGATGAGCTTCTAATTACATTGTTCCATCCCTCTCTTTTCAGAGATATCCATTCTTGTCTCTTCAGTTTGCCTCTCCCAATGTACAAACACAGCTATAGTCTCCTATTTCTCTGTCGTTCCTGTGCTCCTGTCTTTTGCTTTCTGTGCTGCTTCAGCTACTCTGAGTGGCTTTGAAGAAGCAGTTTCCTTCCACAGGCAGAGCAAGCTGAGAACCAAATCACTCGCTGGCTCTCATAAAGAATACAGTACTGACATACACGTGTGTGCTGGCTTATATAGCTATGCATTTGTATGTGCTTCAGGAAGTGTCCCTGGGACTCTGGGGCCACAGCTATCAAAGCAGAGGGAAAAGTTTATTGGATTCTCTCCCCAAGAATTCATAGTTCAAAGGCTGAAAAAAATGATGGGGGAATGTGGAGAAAAAGTATGATGCACGCATGATGATAGCAACAAAACTAGGCTACCAGGCTCTCTTGCCTGGTATTGACTGCCTTCAGCTAATGTCACTTCATTTATTGCTCGCTGTCGAGAACTTCTGATTAGGTTGTCAGTATCATGACCCATTCCTCTTTATTCCTTATTTTCTTTCAAACAGGATATTTGTACTGTTACTTAGTGCTGTTATTAGTCTTGTAAGTTGTTTTTCTGCGTATCAGAGCGCCATGCGTACCCAGCATATAACACAGCTCACAGTAACCCTGTTCTACTCTGTATGGCTTTGTGGAAGGTGAACCTTACCGTAGCACAGAAGTACAAAAGCAATGTGACTGAAAAGTTGTGTAGCCTTTCTCTCTTTCTTTTCTGTAGTATCGGCAATGTGGAAATGATCAGAAAATCCAGTCAAAAGTACCAATATGAAGAATAAGAAAGCTTTCAATGATGTGTCACTGTTCCATCTCATTTAATTTGTATAAAAAGCACCAGGGAAGGAAATGAAGGAATGGCGTAATTTTGGTATTTTGGGCTGCCTGGTTTGGGACTAAGTGATGAACATTTCTGAAAATCTCATCTGAGATGCACTTTTGCGCATTATGGGAGGACCCCGGTGGTGCAGTGGTATAAGCTGCTGCTTGCAGCACCGGAGGGCCCGGGTTCGAATCCCCCCTGTGGCGCAGGGGGTAGAAGTGCCGCTTCGCTACACAGGGGGCTCGAAACCCGGGAGTTGGACTCGATGATCTCTAAGGTCCCTTCCAACTCGCATGATACTATGATACTATGATACTATGACATTGCCCTGGCACAAGGAGGAAGGGTAGGTCACATACCCAGAGCAGAAAACCACAGCTGTGTGTCCAGCTGTGTACGTTGCCAAGAGCCCTGAATGAAAACCTGTTATTCAAAATACCAAGCCTTCATATGGTAATCCTGGGAATGTCATATGATTTATGGGCCCCCAGCTGAGATGTAAGATGCAGAAGGACCCAGGAATGTTTCTGCACTGTAGATTCATTGAGACAGGAAATAATTTATTTTCCCTGAATGGGAAAACAGCTTACAAATTTTTTAAGAGAATTTGAGCTGGAGATGCCCTGAAATACCTGAAAGGTACTAGAAGGCCAAATCGTATTTCTGTCATGGAAAATAAAAGGAACTTGTTTCAACTTCAGTGATATATTAAAAAAAAAACAAAAGCTAAAGATTTACTTCTAAGCACTTTGTTTTTAACTTTTGTATACTTATCTATATATTTTTTCACCTTGCCATTTAAGAAATCTGTAAGCCCAAAACAGTAAAGATTTCTGGTTTTGATAGCAAGATGCTACGCATGTGGTCTCCTAGCTCTAGGCATACATATATGTTATAAAGCTAATTGGTGGGGAAAAACATGAAATGGAGATCTTCTCACAAAACAAAAATGTTATGTAGCAGCGCAGGCTACTATTAGTCATTGTAATAATCTCTGGGCTGTTTTCATTAAAATCATGACTGTTCCTAATTTTCTCCCTTTCTTTGGCCCAGTACTACCTCAGCATTAAGCATGAGGATTACATTAGCTCGCATGAGAACATTCTGATTCTGACGTCTTTGAGGAGAGCAACAAAGCCACCAGGATGCAGCAGCACCAGAGGAGAATGTGAAAGCATGGCAGTTGCATAGCAAGTGGTTTTTATTTGAGTTGTACAGTGAGTAGTACTTTATTCTATTCAGTTTTCTGTTCTCCTTACTGAAACACTTCTGAAACTGCAGACCTCGAGGGAAAGGGTGAAGAACACTCTTACTACTTAAAGCAAAAAAACAAACACAGGATGATGAAATGCATCTTAGAACATGAGTCTACCAAGACACAAAATTGATCAATCCAGCTCTAGCAGTATTACAAGACTACTGTGTTTCGCAGGTGCTTCTGAGAGGTTTTCATTTTTTCCAGTCTGTTCTCAGCAATGGTCATTCAAATGGGAAGTGCACCACTCTGTTCGATACTGCAAACAAAGACAGAGATCTAAGAGAGAAGTTTCCAAGAGGAGAAAAGTGCGTCTGAGTGGCAAAGAGTGATGTGTTCGGTTGTTCAGCCTCCTGCACAGGGCTCCAACAGCACCAGTGTCAGGAACATTTTGACATTTCCTGAGGAATAGTTTGTCCTTCGAGAGAGAATGAAACCAGTACTTTCAATCTGTGTACGACAGTGAAAAGATCAGAGAGAAAAAGATCCTTCACAAACATGTATGGTGGTGATTTATCTATATCCTAGCAGAGAGGATGAGGAAGAGAGAGCACTGACATTGACCATCGATTGTAGCACCTGTTACAGTTGAGCACTGTAAAGCATTTTTCCCTTGATCCTCAACATGAGTTGTTTCAGGAGAAGTATTTTTTCTTTTCCTTTGTCATTTATTTAAACAAATTCTCAACAGTTTCTGTGACTTGTCCCTCAGGAGGCCAACAACGCTGCTGACAAAGGCAGACTCAAAGATGAACAAACTGTCTCACGTAGACAAAAACATGCTGGTAGTTTTCTTTGAGGACACTTGAATATCTGATAGATTTGCTTATCAGTTTTTTCTTCTGTTGGTCACCAGTTTGCACAGGCAGACTGCTTCCTACCCCCTTGTACACCGGAGTTGTCAGCTGTGCATCTGTGTGGTCCTGCAGGCACTTTGAAGGGCTGTTGGAGAAGGTTAACTCCTCACTCCTGAAAAACCCTTAGCATGGTGTCACGGCCCAGTAACAATAAGCAAAGTTAATCAGGTGCCATGGAGTACTGTTGGAATACTTATCAGAATACTTTTTGTAATTTATCATGACAGTCTAAACCCTTGGTCTCTAGTTTAAGTAGGAGAGCTTTTTTGGGAATCCAGCTGCCTTCCTCCTGTTGACCCTTTGCAAACAGCCACAATCCCTGTGTGACTCACATCCCACTCAGTGCCTTTCTGTGTCTGGACCACATGGGTCTTGCTCTGGTTAAATGAGAGAGGCAGGGAAGCAGGCAATCTTTTGCTCCAGCAGTCTGTCACTCTTCTTTTACAGCTGTGTGCCAATAGTGTAATGAGTGGTGACATGGGAGGAACATGACAATAACGTAGAAGCTGAGAGAAGCAACTGCATGCTGGCATTGGCAAGATATGTGTATATTTATCGTGGGTAAGAGTACAGAAAAATGAGTGCAATGAAGCTGCAGGAGATGTTGCCAGCAGGAGGAGGAATGGCACTGGGAAAATTGCAGCTTTGCACACTGTGATTATTATTTACCTTGTGAGGAAGCAAGAGAAATGCTACACATAACACATGTAAGAAGATGCCTGCCTCAAAAAGGTAGTTACTGGGGGAAATATTAAAAAAATTAAAGCTAGAAGCAGATGAAGAGCAGAGAAACTAAACTACCTACTAAACTAAACTACAGCAGCAGAATGAAATGGAACAAATTTCTTAGAACACTGAAGAAAGAAATGGCATTTGGCTATAGTACAGTAGAAAGCTATTCTGACTATGCTCTGTTGAATGTTTGGAGTTATGTTTTGATCTAAATGAATGAATGCTCAAAGTTTTGTATTGCTTCTGTATTTTTGCTACTTATGGAAAGGATTCATTTGGACTTGATTTGCCTGTTTTCACATAAGATGGGAACTTCAAAAGCTCAAGGTCAGAACCTTTAATGATTTATTTGCTAGTTCAAGTCATCTTTCAGGTCTGCAGATTTTACTCACGTTATCATTTCCTGCCAAGAAGGATTCATTAATTTTATTACAGAGTGTTCAAAGATATAGAGACAGTTAGGAATATTTGTTCTTGTAGTGGGAGTGAAACACATGAAGTTTGAGGGAGAAAAGGGAAACACTCTTTGTTGTTGATACACAAGGGCAGCGTCAGTAATCAAAGCGCTGCTGCTCCCTTCTTGCGCATCAGAACAGGTTGTGTTTGATGTAGAGGTCTGTCTCAGTTTTTCTGTCCATGAAAGGAGAGTACCAATAATTCCCAACCCTAGCAGAAACTGAGAATGGTGATTATGATGCTCTGATTCTTACGTGAAGAACAGTAAAAATGGGACTTAGCTTATCTAATTTTTATTCTAAATACAGGTAGTCATCAGTCAAGCTGGTAGTCTTCTATCAAATGGGTCTCCAACCCCATCTGTATACTTTCCTACATAATGTGCTGACTGTAGCTACACTAAGAGACAACATTCCTTTTGCACTCTACACAGAACTGCACTTATTTGAGCAAGTATTGTTTTTGATTGAACAATTGATGGCAAATTATTAGGAATTACTCTGTTAATTAATGGAAATTACCATGTACAATTCTGGTATGGCAGCCTTTTGTGATACTTAATAAAACAGTAGGTAATGGAAGTTTTCACAAACTGTCCTTGCATACTGCATGCAATGAAGTATCTGCCTTCTGCTCTAAGTGCTCTCACTTAAGCTGCTGCCCTGAGGTGTGATCCTTCACATATGTCTATGCCTGAACCAAAGCCCATTTTCATCGACAGGAATTTTCACATTCAGTTCCATGAGCTCTGAGGAAACTGAGCACCACTGGTTCTGTTAAGCACAGGATTCAGTTATTTATTCAGTAAAGGCATGTGCATGAGCTGAAGTTAAACCAAACTAGTTATTTCTGTAGGAGCAGAGGAAAGCGAGTTGGAGGAAAGCAAGTTGTTTGGTATTTGCAAGCTAAAGAAATTGTTTTGCAGATTTTTATTTTTAGTTTGTTGAGAGGTCTTTTTATACAGTTTACTCCCTGTGAAAGGAATTTGTTGTAACAACATCCTAAATAAGAATCCAAACAAGATTCCTAATAAAGAAAACCTGATGGTTCATGGAGACGGTATGACTCAACAGAGTTTCAGTTCCCTTCCCCATGGCAGTGTGGCAAAAACCACTTAAAAGCAGTTCTCGGGTCCTAAGAAGCCACACAAGCGGCTGGCAGAACAGTCTGTTGCCGACCTTATCTACAGGTTTCCTGTAGGTACACAACTGCTCAATATGCTCCTCAGGTGTGTGAATGGCAACATAAGGAAATACACAGAGGTTGTTCTCTAAGGCTTTAGCACCCAACATTGAAGTATGTGGCTTTACTACAAAAAGACCCACTGGGGTAAACAAAGCCTGTGGCTGTTGTGTTGTTCTGGTGATTAGCGTCCAGGCTGAAGAAGCAGACCTGTTTCCTGTTCTGATTCCAGGCTACAGCTGTTTTCTTCTATTTGTTCTACCTGCAGATGTTGCTATGAGGAAAAGAGTCAGCAATGACTGATGTGGAGCCCCTGGTGACAGACTTCGCAGCATCGGGCCGGGCAGGCCGCCGGAATGCCTTACCTGACATCCTGGGCTCTCCTGCTGGTGCCGGGACCTCAGACTTGCCACACAAACTGGCCGAGATGTCCGTTTCAGAAGGTAACACCTGTGTGTTCCAGAAGCAGGCATTTGCACGTAGCCATGCTTTGCTTTTTCCTTAAAGCTTCTGGCATCGTGTAATTTCGATGTCAATATGAATAGTTCTTTCTTCATTCAGGTTTAAGTTCAGCCTTCCAAAGCAGTTTTATACTCCTAACAAGACAAGTTAATTTTAACCCAGACTGAGTCTCACATATCCACCCACAGACTCACTGCAGCAGTCTGGGGAAGGGTGCTGGGAACTGAATGCTGGTTCACATAAAGAAGAGGAACACAGTTACATTGCTGGACAGCTTGGCAAACCACCATGCCAGCTATTAATTAGAGTCTCCTCCTGCCCAAGGGTAGCTTAGCACTAGTCAGTAAGCTGTGCTGTTGATCCAATTACAGCTATCATTCTAACTTGGAGATAAAAATTAGGAGTGCTAAGTCCTCCTGCTAAGCTTCAGACTTTGCTGTCTGAGATCAGTGTTGCATTTCTGATGCCGACTAAGTGAGAATTATAGGTTGCCTCTGAGCATGGGTTGCTCCTAGTTTAAAATCTTGATTAGGAAGAATGTTTTTCTTCTCATGCCTGCCACTGCCATGCTGGTCACACTTCCATCAGCAGTAGTGGTGTGCAGGCAGCAGAGTAGGAGGCAAGCCTATGATGAAGGGTGGAGGCCTCATGAATTCCATCTGAAATAGGTTACAAGAAAGATTCTCAAGCTTGAAATGTGTTTAATCTGCTTCTGTATTACTTGAAGCAATGTTGAATTTGCATCCTCTTAAAGCACCATAAAATTGTGGGAAATTCTTTGATTACAGATTGTCCTTGCATTGATCATTTCATTTATATTCATGCATTTGGGCTTTTGTAATCCAAGCCCATCTGGGACCTGTTGAAGGACTTCTGGTGGTGAAGAAGAGGGTGGGTAGAGACATCATTTCCAGGCAGAATGAGAAGAGAGACTGGATCACAGCCACCTCACTTGAAACTAGGAAGGGGAGGGAAAAAAAAAAATGATATGCTGGAAGGACACATTACTTTTACAAAAGGAAAGGCCAAGGATTCATGAAGAGGACAGGCAAAAAAATGAAAGCCAGCAAAGACAGTTATATATGCTTAGGCTGACGGGTAGTACTGAGGAGAACTGGGGGAATCTGGAAAAGCAGATGGAAGGGCACTGTGTTAAGAGCGCATACAAGGTTATGCAGCATAGTAACAGCAGATGAGATGCAGTTCATACTCCTTGAATTTGAGATGTCCTTGCAGATGTCCTCTTTCTGGTGTATGTGACTGCAGCACAGAAAATCCATTCCAAAGTATAGACAGGCAATTAACATTTAATGCTTTCATTTTCAAATATGTTCTTTTTTATCCCCAAAAGCTCTTCCCTTGGCACCACTGCACACAGTGAACAGAAGCCACATTCTTGCAGGAGGGAACTGTTTCCCTTGTCAAAGAGGGGGCAGGGGGGAATTTGACACTGTGGAAGTTAAGCTCTTGGACTGAGAAGTCCAACCCATTGGGATATTCATTGCTGCACTATGAATAACTAACCTTTGTATTGCTTAGAGCATTGAGTCTTGAAGGGCATGCATAAAACCGTGTTATAAAAAGCTCAAAAAATACAACAGCTATAGATAAGTTCCTCATGTTTGTTTCATTTTGGACTCTGGAAAATGTAGTAGTTGAAAATAATATACTTTTAAAAGCATGGAAAATTTCTCTCTGATATATGTTTGTTTGTTTTTTTACTGTATAAAAGTAAACATGAAAGAGTGAGTGTTGTATTAAAAGAAATGTTACAGCACAAGATAATAGAAGTACTCCAGACAGAGTAATCCTCTTCTGGTGCCCATCCAAGTGCATTAAGAAGAAATGAAACACAGCTACATTAGTTTGAGCAGAATGTACCAGTGCTTTCTTACAAACAAAAGGAGATTTGAAGAACAATTCAGAGCATGGAATTATCCTTTGCTTTTTTCATTGGCACATACCTGCACCAGAGCATGCCCAGAAGGAGTAATTGCTTTTATCAGTGGTTTGCAGCAATGATAATAAGTGAACGCAGGATACAGCTAGACACGCTGTGACCAGTGGGCACTGCTTGGGTGCTTTTGTGAACTGGGAATTCCACAAGTATCAGAATGGGAATTGCAGCCTCATTTTCTTGTCAGTTAAGCTTCAAATCAGGCAGCAAGCGAAACTGAGGGAAAGTCATCAAAATGAAAAGGAAGTTTACAAGTTCAAATGCTGTGACTGGGGAAATCACTGTTTGTGTTACATTTGGGGCTTTAATGAACAAAGCTTGCTTGTCTCTGGCTTTAGCAATCAGCTGTTAAAATGAAAGTCAGTGCCAGCTCAGAACAAAGAGGCTGGATAAATGAGAAAAGCAGAGAAGATAGAACATGTGGCTATATAAAGCATGCCCTATTTTTTTCTGGCAATCTGAAAGATTCAGTGAAGACTGTGGGGAATGGTGAGGAGGGCTCTCCATCTTGCTTCACATTTAGCTAATGCTCATTGGATCATACATTTCCTTTCCTTCTAAAAAGCTGTCACTTGCTGTCAGAATGAAAGGTCAGAAATGGGATGTGCTAATACCGTCTGTCTGGTTTCAAAGATAAAAGAGACTTTGCATATATTCTTTATGGAAATACAAGGACCCTTGCTGTGTGATACAAATTCCTGTGCACTCTGGACATTGCACTAAATTAATATTCATCTTGAAATGAATGGGAGAGGATTTGGCATCAGCTATTTTTCACAGAGCCCAACTCTGACTGGAAGGCTATCTGTACCCTACCTACCTCTGCTGATGTGTTGGTTTTGGAGAGCCGATACTTCCCAAAGGTAGTCTGATGGGAAGCCATAGTGGAACCATATTAAACAATCATATAGTTATAAAATCATAGAATCTCCAGGGAAATTCCTGAAACATCACCTCTTAGATTATGATTGTTAAATCAGATAGAAGTTGGAAGATTATACAAACAGATTCGCAGAAGCTATGGTCTACCTACAAACTGTTTTGTTACCATTGTTAATACCATGTGAGACTTGAAGATAGTGTGAAAATAACTGTGCTTTACAAGGAAATCAAGGCAAGAGGAGTTCTCATTTCTCAGTGAGAGAACATGGGCTTCAAAAGAGACAGAGCAGAATTCCAGTTATCTAATGATGACTATGACCATGAATCAGTTCTGCTGGTTCTACTAGTTATGTAATCATTCCATTCTAATCTGTGAAGGAGTGATATTCAAAATCAGAATTAAATATATACATATATATATATCCCCTTGTCTTGTGAAAAGAAGGTGAATTCTGCTAGGTTTTTCTTGGCAAAGAAGGTCAGACAAATAATGAACATGTTCCTAAAATGTAATGTTATCTACCAGAACCCAAGCAGTGCTCAGAGCCTGACTCTATTCTAGCCTGACTTTGAAGACAACTCAGAAAAAAAGTAATGCCTGATCTGATGCTTAAAATTGAACAGAATGTGCAAGGAGCAGGGAAATCAGCACCAACAGGAAATTGGTTTTGGACAATGTCTGTGCAGGTTATCTTCTGAGTTTATCACTCTTTCCGGGAGTTTGGTAATAAAGAGCCAATCCAAATAGAAGTGACTGATAAACCCAAATATTGCACTGTAACTAAAAAAGCTGTAAGAATGTGTGTGGTATAAATGTTTGATTGTGTTTTTCTAGATGAAGGAGCAGAGGGTGGAGAAGTATCATCATCCAAAGCCTTGCTGGAAAGTCAAGAAGCAGAGGGAAAGAGCAGCAATTCCTAATACCTAAGGACTGTTCGATTGATGAAACCTATCGACAAACTTTGCAGAGTTTCCCTGTGTTACCTATTTTGAAGTGTGGTAGCAACTGCAACAGCACAAGAAAGACTTTTGTGACACACATATATCTAGATGGCTTTAACATGGAACTACTGATTTTTCTGCTGTCGTCCCTCAGAAACAATGTTCTACACATCCAAATGGGAAGAGAACTAAAGAATGCATCTGTTCTGTTGCTTTGGTTCTTCTTTTAATGGTTACTTTATTCATCCAAACTAATCTTCTTTGACAGTTTTAATGAACACAGATAGCAGATGTACCAGTAATGATTGCTTTAAAAGTCCTATTTCTTAATTTTCTAAAGTAGCTTCTTTCTCTCTTACACAGAGGTGTATTCAGCCTCCCCACCTTAAGATAATAAGTACTTATTAGATTACAGACCCAATCTGCAGTATCTTCAGAGATTTTTGTTCTCATTAGGGATAAGTGGATGGATGTGACAAATAGAAAACTTTTTTTTTTCCTCTCTTTCTCCTGACTTCAAAGCATTTTGTTTAGCACTTAAACTACCAGTGTTTGTTTTTGAACACTCTTTACACTCTGTTTGATTATGGCAGATGATCTCACCGATCCCACTCCTAGCAGTCTTGCTATTTCTGTTATTTCTGTTTTCAGGCTTGATACTGTAGCTGTTCATGTGTATCTGAAATAAAATAGCCATGTTTGTAAGTGATTAAAACTGTTTGTCTCACTATGGAAATTAAAAAGATATTGTATTTTCTGTCTTCTGTTGAATCCTTGATGTTTCTTTTTTATGACAAGACTCGAAACCCCATAATACATAATTATTGCATCTCGTTTTTTCCTTTATTGTTTGCTGCTGATGAAAGTGTTTCAGTGTGATTTTTACAAAGAGTTTTATCTATTGGAAGGATTTTTTGTGTGTGTGGTGAAGGCCATTCTCCTGAAACTACCCAGCATGCATTCCTTCACTGTAGGAATCCGAGATTAGCGCACAGACACCTGCCCTTGCTGCAGTCTAGAGCAGCAGCTGCCGCTGTATGTGCTTTGTGAGACTTGACCAATGCTGACAATCAAATTCTTTTTTTTCACACACACAGTCTCTCTGCTGGACTGTGGCAAGATGGAGGAAGTATCTCCACATAAGCACATCACACATTTGACCGGTGTTCCACCTACAAAATGTTAGTGAATTTTATAGCTGGTGGACATCTTGCAAGAGGCTTTTCCACACAGCTGGCATTCATAATAGGCATTTGCATTAATAGGCTGTCTTTTGGGGACCATTCAGTAAAGGGTGGGTTTTATCCAGCTGAAGCAACACTGGGTTTCCTCCAGCTATCTGTATTCATTCAACAAGTGCAATATCCCAGAATTACTTTCAAGTTTGGAAAGGTAAATAATGTACTCCACTGTAGCAAAACAGGTGGCTTAACAGAGTCTAAAAACCTGAGCTAGCAGAGGACAAGAGCTGAAAACCACAGTGGAGAGGGACATAAAATGAACTGTATTCGTGGTGCATACTTCTGTTCTGTGTTGCAGTCCTTTTCTCATACACCAGCCTCCTTTATAGCATCAGGACACATGAAAGTGTTCAATTTTAAGAAGTAAAAATGATCCTATGGGATTCAAGTGGTTGAGTATTACTGAAACAGAATTCCTTATACACTTTAAGTGGAGCATATGTTAAAATGCTCTTCTGGGTCACAGCCTGTATTGAATTCTTCCTTCACAGTTGCAGCACTGGATATATTTAGAATTTTCTTTTACATTAAACAGACACTAAAATTTGGGTTAAAGGAACAGGTACTTAAACAAGTATTTTTCTAGTCTGAAAAGCTTTGAAGGTGTTTTGGTTTTTGTTTGTTTGTTTGTTTCTGTTTTTGTTTGTTTGTTTTCCTATTAAAATACCAACCACATGAACCAGTTAAATTTAGCAAATCATTCATGTATTAAACCATGTATAAAATCACTCTACAGACATACATTCATACAACTACTCATAGATGTTGAACTTAGAACATTAACCACACGTAGGAGAACACGTAGGAGAATTGGTGCTTACTTTGCTCTTGAGCTGTATGAACCTGTCATCGAGAGTGTAGAAAAAAGGTTAAGAAGAAGCTCTGCATAAGATGTATAGACAAACAGGAAGATTTAAAATGCAACTCAATTAAAAGCGAGGTAAACATATTTCATGCATCATATGTAGGGTTTGCAAGTGATTGCCACAGTTAGCATTTATTTGCCTGTGAACTGTCCTTTAGAGATGCAGAATACTTTTTTTTTTTTACCACATGCATGTGCAGTTTGTATCTAGAAGATTATTAGTCTAGGCTGTATGAGAGAGCTCAATTGTAATCAATTCAGATACAGAAGATGAACAGGTAACCAGGGCTGACTATATCCTAACTATACCTCTGCATTTCTGGCCAACATACCCAGAACTACAGTGTTTGGTATGAGAGACGTTGTGCTGAAAACTTTGGTCCAGAAGAATTTGTTGGTTCTGTACTACTCATGACTCAGGCAGACAGGAGTTAGACAAGCCCCTTTAGAGCTCTTTGAGAACCTCAAGGCCATGGTGCCCAGGAGTCAGGGGTTTAGGCAGGGTTACTGTCTGAAGTACAGCTAGAATTGGGCAAGCTCTGGTTCCTTTTCTTGCTGGTATCTTGAAGATAGACAGTAACTCCTGTTGGACTTTAGCTCTGGCTGTAAAGAGCTAAGTGCTTCTGAGTACTCCCTGCTAAGCCAGTTTATCTAGTTTTAACCAATATCCAGGACACACCACCTTC
The DNA here is from genome assembly GCF_039878825.1 of Excalfactoria chinensis. Classification (NCBI taxonomy): domain Eukaryota; kingdom Metazoa; phylum Chordata; class Aves; order Galliformes; family Phasianidae; genus Excalfactoria; species Excalfactoria chinensis. The sequence continues at coordinate 47,159,675 of NC_092827.1, forward strand.
CTATTAGCTCAGATAATGAATAATTAATGATAGTGTTTTCTCTTAATCCATATAGTAAGAAAGTTATGGCCATGAATCGGCAGAATATTTTAAAATATGCTTAGCTTTAAATGTAGATTAGTCTCACTGAAGTCAGTAGAAATACTCAGTGCTTAAAATTAGGTACATATTTAATTAACTTGATAAATTACAGCAGCAAACTTCTATTAAGGCTAATTTTGTATTATAATGCATTAATCCCAATTTCCATTTGCAGCAAGTGCAGCACAGGTAATGGTATCTTTTTCATCAGCATAAAAGCACCATCCTGGGCTTTTATAGAGCCAAGACATTTATTTTAGTACCAAGCAAAAATGGTAATTTTGTTGTCTCCAAATTTCAGAACTCAGGTAATTATTAATTCTCAGCCACTCTGCATACTTAAAGGAAGGAAAATAAAACTCTGTAACTTAATTGTGGATACATTAGATAATTCAATAATTTAGATTCTTTGAACACATAGAAAATTGGCCTCACTCTGTTCCAGATGTCATTAAGAAGGTAATTTTCTTTGGGTCAGCTGTTCATCATGAGCTCCATGTGAGAGACAAGTGAACATGCTGAGGCCCATCTTCTGTTATTATAAATTAGGAAAGTTCCATTTGTTTTCTGGAAAGCAATGAAGGAGTAAGTAGATTTTAAGGTAGGGGACTAATGATTATTAGAACAATCAAATTTATGTTTATTTGCTATGATTTTTCATATAGCTACCTCCACCTGCGCCACATACTATCATTCTGGTGTAACTCTGCATTGGCTGAGCTTTAAAAAGAGATGCTGGATGAAACGACAGTCAAAGCACTGGTATATTTTATAAGGAATTTCCACATCATTGATAGTAATGAATGGGTCAGATCCAGTTGTCACTGAAAAAAAAGACGGTTTTATATCAACTGCAGTTTTAACTCATGAGTTACTAAGTGTATAGAAAATGTCTCCCATTCTGTAAAGTCCCTGAACAAATACATGAAACAAGGAAACTACTCAGGGGAAACATCATATACTTTTGCACCGTCCAAGACATTATATTTGGTTATATGGACATATGATCCTACTCACGGTGACCAGCTCTCTGTTGTGCATCTTTCAGTGGCTCATACCAGAGCAGTTATGACTTACATGTCTTTTGCATGCATAGTATGTTTCCAAATTGGGCCTTGCAGATGAAGAGTTACACATATAAATGTTTCTTCAAGTTTAACGCACAGGCCAGTACATTTCAAAGTGTATTTTAATCAGTTAACTTAGTCTGTGAATGCTATTAATAAACAAATGATGATAAATGATAAGCCAGCTACTATATGCATATATACCATGTATTTATTTAAAAAATCCTTAGCTACTTCTATGTAAGAGTTACAGCAAGATATTAGCTGATTGTTGATTTTTGGTTGTCATATCAGTGTATTCATAGTTATGCCACAGTGACCTACTGTTTGACAGTAGGGTATATGGAATTACATCATTCCCAAAAAGTGAGAGGATACACAGTTACTACATGTTGATAAATACAGTGGTGATTATACAAAGGAGTCTTGACTATGCTTGCATTAGTTAACAATTACAACACAGCAGTGGCTATAAGATATGTAATCCACACTTTGCCATCATGTATTCCAAATATCTTCTACATATTTCAGGATGCAGCAGATTACTTAGGGTTGCTTTGTATTCCTCTGTTCTGCCTGCTGGTGCTGTGTGTGTGGTAAAACACATGAGGAAGAATTAAAGAGTCAGAGGTTTCTATGTCAGTTTCTCCACCAGTTTTGCACAGGCTATATTTGCTGTGCCGAGAGAATACAAGCTGTAGATCTGCTGTGGAACCTGATGGGTCCCCAGGTCCGCCCAGCAAAGACCCTAAGGGCTGAGCCCACTAGCATGCACTGGTTGAGCTATCCAATGCAGTTTGGCTGAAAGCAGCAAGGGCTTAACTGTCCTGCCATCTAGTGGGATCCTCAGGCTGCCAGGTAGCTTGCTTGAATAAATTGAGTCTGATGGTCAAAAGACCTCAAAATCAGCAAAGTGCAAGGCAACTGGCCTGGCTGGAGACTGACTGTCCAGTTTATCTGAGGCACTCACTAAGGTTTTTACTAGGGGTCCACGCATCTTGTAAGAGTCAGTACCTCAGTGGTCCTGAACATGCAGAAAGTTAGGTAACTAAAAACAGCAGTCTCGCATCCCTGAGAATATTGTTCTAATGGCTTAAGTAGGCCTGGAAAAATAGCCCTAGCTAAACACTCTCAGCCACACAGTGCTGTCACTGCTCCTTCCTAGTGTCACTTCCAGCTCACTCCCTGGTGGCACAGCTTCTGCCACCTCCACTCTGAAATTCCCAGTGGAAATTCACACTGCGTGTCCAAAGGCAGGATATGGAGCTCAGGCACCAGGTGAGTGGGCCAGCCAAAAGCACGTTCAGCTTGTAAACTCCACAGCAAAACATGGCTAACTGTCTTGCAGCCCACACAGTGTTACATCCCTGTACTGTGCTTTGGGTCAGGGTTCCAACACCACCACGTGACTGTGTTTTTTGGTGTTTTTTTTTTTTTTTTTTTTTTTTGTTTTGTTTTGTTTTGTTTTTTTTTTTCCAAGGAGAACTGTTTCACCTTCCCTACTTGAAGCTTTTCTATACTGGGTTATGATTAGCAGTAAGTGGAGATTTGCTATTTTATTATTTCACTTTATCTCCCTGCTCAGCTGGGTGAGAACCAGGTCACACTCACAACGCCGGGCACAAGATGGCGCCCGAGCCCGCGCCAGGACAGCGGCCGGACCATGGAAGCGTTCACTGCCGCGCCCGCCTCAGAAAAGGCAGGGTTCGGTTCGCTCCCTATAAGAACCAAAGGGGAGAGCTGCGGCTCACAACACACCTCCTCATGTTTCCTTATGTCCAACATCAACAGGTTGTGCTCTAAACAGCAACCTGAGTGGTGCAGTTGAGACAACAGAAAAGAAAGGATGCCATCCGGAGGGAACTGGACAGGCTGGAAAAGTGGCCCACATGAACCTAATGAGGTTTAACAAGGGCAGGTGCGAAGTGTTGCACTTGGATCAAGGTAATCCCAGATTCTCTGGGGAAGAACTAATTGAGAGCAGCTCTGCAGAGATCAACTTGGGGGTTCTGGTGGATGAAAAGCTGACCCTAACCCAGCTGTGTGCTCTTGCAGACCAGGAGACTGATGCTATCTTGGATTGCATCAAAAGAGGGATGGCCAGCAGAGCAAGGGATATGATTGTTCCTCACTGCTCTGCCCTTGTGAAGTCCCATCTGGAGTACTGTGTCCAGGCCTGGGGCCCCCAGCAATAGGAAGGATACAGAGATAGATGTTGGAGTGGGTCCAGAGAAGAGCCGTGAAGATGATCAGAGGGGCTGGAGCTCAGAAAGACTGAGAGAGCTGGGCTTGTTCAGCTTGGAGAAGAAAAGGCTCTGGAGGGACCTCATTGCAGCCTTCCAGTTCTTTAAGGGAGCTTATAAGCAGGAGAGAGACAGACCTTTTACATAGCCTAATAGTGATAGAACAAGGGAGAATGGCTTTAAACTAAAAGAGGGGAAATCTATGTTAACTTTCAGAAAAAGAACTCTTCATTCAGAGGGTGGTAAAGCACTGTCACAGGCTGCCCAGAGAAGCTGGGCCCCATCTCTTGAGGTGTTCAAGGCCAGGTTGGATGAGGATTGCTTTATCTAGTGGGTGCCAACCCTATCCACAGCAAAGGACTGGAATTGAATGATCTTTAAGGTCCCTTCCAACCTGAGCCACTCTATGATTCCATGAAGAAAGCAGTCTCTTCAGTTTCCTCCATACACAGTAAAATGAGAGGCAGGAAAACTACTGCTATTTCTACCAGCAAGTAACAGGCAGAGTTATAATGTGTCAGACAGACCGCCTGAGAGCCTTGAGCCATAACCTGAGTAGTCTGACTTGGGCACTTGAAATTGCTTTAGAGAAAAAATAGCATGTGACCATGCAAATAGAGCTGGTTTTGCAATGTAAGGAAATGCTGAAATAAGTTTATCCCAGGCATGTCCTTTTAGACAGCCTTTGAACTTTTGTCTTCATGTCTTCAGTTGTTTTGCTTTGTTTTCTTTTTTGTTTTAAACACGGGCTTTCAGAAGTGGAAGTTTCTAGCTAAGTTTATAAAAGGTAGAATGAAATGCTGATATGTAAGAATGAAGATAATTGAAGTTGGAGAGACAAAGGACAGTGAGAAGGGTTAAAGGAGAGGAAGCTGTGTCAATTCCCTCTCTGCAGCCCTATGTTAAGCAAAGCAGCCAAGCCCATCTTGGCATGAGTGAGTTAGACCTGCTCCTGCACCCTTCGCTGCTTCTGGACTCTGGATATCCATAGCAGCGGCTGTAGCTCCCGTCACCTGCTCAGTAAAGTTACAAAGGTCTAGAGGAAGATGCTGTTAGGAGCCTTGTTTAACTATTGCAAAATTAGTTAAGGAGCTTGTGATACACAGAGGCTATAGGTTATGTTTACCACAGCCCCATGGTGGAGGAGATATTTTGAAACATGAACATAGATGCATGCATTTAAAGGAATAGTAGGTGTATCTATACTTCTCCACTTGGCAATTGCTTCAGGACAGTCCAGAAAATGAGTACCATGATTATTCAGGCAGAGACTACATGCTTAGTTTCATTCTTTTGCCTGTCTGCATCTTCTCCTGTAGCAGAGTCTGGATTTGACAAAGCATAATCCTACACACAGCCAGCTGGATGTGTCTTTAAGTCTCTTAGTCTAGACTTGTTGTGACTGTCTCATGTGATTTCGTGCATAATCCAGGATATGGAACTTCTCTGAATTACTTCCTGTATCATGTCTTAAAAAACCACATTTGTGCCTTTTAGTCTAGTTTACAACTGACAGGGATTAAATGTTTGGTAAGGTGGTTTTAAAGTTATTCTGGTGGCTAGGATATCTTACAACAATTACACACTTTGTTTTTAATATGAATTTATCTAGACTTAACTTCTAGTTAGAAGCTTTCATACCTTTGTACACTAGACTCAAGAAGCACTCTTGTTTCATTTCTCCAGAGTTATCTCCTAACAGTAAGGACAATAAGTTTTACCCAAGTTTGTCTTGTTATTAGTCCTTATTTAGTGCTAATAATGGGCTATTTTAATGCCACAATGCTTAAATGTGCTCTTGAATTTTATGTTTGAGGAAGCTTATGTATTTAGACTGAAACCGAGAAATAATTCAACAAACCAATGTATAAAGCAGGGATATGTTTGCACTATGTAAATGAATTGATAAGGAAGGTATGTAACTATATCTAGGTCACCTACCATGAGCTAACATTTCAGAAGTACTTCTGCCTGATCTGTGACAGGCATTTTTTCACTAACAACAGGTCCATATATTGATCATCTAATTTGATTATTTATCAAGACTGTGGAATTCAACATTTTTTCAAGGTTGTGTTAACAGTTTAAGACTTCAGAGGAAATGGCTTGTGCCCCATAAGAGATTTTGAATCAGAGAAGACAGTGCCAGAGGCGTGTGGCTCCAACTTCATCTGATGGGTGACTTTGTAGCTTTGGCAGGCTGTGACTCCCCTATCAGTCCATAGCTGGACAGAACAGAGAGGCATCCAAGTAATATCTAAATGCTCCAGTCTGCTTATACTGAATGTCAGATATTCTCAGTGAGTATTGGGCAGCCTCCATGGCATATACTAGGGCTGCAGAAAGACAATATAATACTTAGAGATTGCTTGTATCTTTAATACTGTAAAAATTGAATTGCTGACATTAAAAAGCATTCCCTATCTTTGTTATAATAACAGAATTGCAGGGGTTGGAAGGCACTTCAAGAGAACATCAAGTCCAACCCCTCTGAAGGTACCCTACAACATGTTGCACAGGGAGGCATCCAGACAATTCTTGAATATCTCCATAGAAGGAGACTCCACCACCTCTCTGTGCAACCTGTTCCAGTTCTCCATCACCTTTGCCATAAAGAAGTTCTTCTGCATGTTAGCACAGAAATTCCTATGTTCAAGTTTTGGACCATTATTCCTTGTGCTATCGCTGTACAGCACTGAGAAGACCCTGGCCTTATCTATTTGCATCCTACCTCCCTTTAGATAAACATTAATCAGATACCCCCTTAGTCTTTTTTTCCTCAGGCTGAACAGACTACTCAGCCTTTCCTGATACAGGAGGTGCTCCTGAACCTTAATTATCTTCATAACCATCTGCAGGACTGCTTGTAAGAGATCACTGTCTTTTTTTGAACCGGGGAGCCCAGACCTGGACACAGTATTATAAATATGGCCTTACTGGGACAGAGCAGAGGGGGAAGATAATTTCTCTTGCCATGCTGGCCATGCTTTTTTAAATGCACTCCAAGATACCATTGGCCTTCCTGGCCACAGAGTAATACAGAATCCTTAGATTCTACTCCACTAATATTCTTATTGGTCTGCTCTGAACACCAAGTCTACACAAGTCTTCCAGAATCGGTGCCAACTAGTCAAATGCAAGTCATCTAATCTGCTTAAACACGTGCACTATTCTTATGTTTATACAAATAGCATTATTTAAACTTAGTGTGTCCACCCTATTCTATGGCTTCAAAGTTTCACTCAGAGTTTAAACAGGAATTTATGAGGAGCTGCATATCAACAAAGTAAACCTAGTGACTTTCTATAACTCCCCAAAAGTACTTGCATTGTTTATTTTTATTAGCTGGATCAGCAAATCTCTAAGACAACTAGAGGACACATGAGATAATTTTAGTTAAGGACACTCTACTGCCCTGTTTGCCATTAGATTTTTATGCAGCACCAAAAAATGAAATCACACTCAGCCCTGAAGCTACATCATCCCATCTGACATAATAGCTACTAAACTCTAGCTATTTCTGTATTACACTGAGATCAGAGCTGCACAGAAGCCACACCGGGGCTTCAAACAAGGTTAGAATGTGCTGAGAATACCCTAGTCTGCTCTCTGTAATGAAGGAACTATCTTATACTTTCAGATCCATGCTATTTTTAATTCACCTAATTCATATGTAGCCCCCTGTGTATTTCAGAATGCTAAGAGATTCCTCAAATGCCTGAGTCAGTTGGGACCCCGAATCATGCTGACTTTCAATGGGATTTAATACTTACAAAGCCTTTGTGTTTCAGTATTTGCTTTCACATCAGAGGAGTTAGGATCTGATATCACTTTACATACATGAGAGCACATGACAGTGTTCTCCAGCTGCAGAATCTTTGCTGATCCAAACACAAAAATGTTTGAATAGTGCAGTCAACACTGAATTATCTGGAATTCTTATAATGAAATATCCCTTTAACTACTGACCAAGCTCTACAGAGTAATGCCTTATTCCTGGCTATTGCACTACAGGGATATGAAATGATAGGCTTAACTAAGTTACTTTTGGAAGAGAACTCCTCCTGTGTTAGATCCACAGAGAGACTTGGCAGAAGACTGGATAAATCTTTCTTCAAACACTACCTGCACCAATTTTTCTACTTTTCCATAAACAATATACTAAGCCTTTTGTGATTGGCTGCACTGATTAGTTTCTCAGCAGCTCCCAGCACTGAGTATGAGGTATTCATGTATGACAACTGCTTGGGCAAACTTTGCCATCGCCGTTGCCTGGTGACAGTTTTGTGCTGCTCTCTTTCTTTTTTCCCCTGAACAAGTGAATTTTTTTGAGGGCTGAGTGGAGCTGACCTGAGGCTGCTCATTTTTGGAATGCCTGAGGACATGTGAAGCAGGGCTTGGCCAGGAGGGGGAAAGTAGCAAAAAGCAGGTTTTGTGTCCTGTATTCAAAGGTTGAAGGTTAGACCAGTCCCACATTCACCCTGAATGACCTTTGGGAGCAAGGGTTACTCATTACATAGTGCTGTCTTGCTACAGTATTTTCATCTTTCAAGTTGTCCTTTCACAGAGATTTCAAATATGCCTACTCAACACTGCTCAAGTGCTGTAAAGAGTTCAGTATAAATGGGAAAGTTGACCCCAGGTGTTCAAAGGGAAATCTCTGGAGTTTTTCATGCTATGGTATGTGCAGTCTGTTGAAACCTTCACAGTATCCTCAGAGTTTAACAGGAACTCTAAGCTGATCTCTTGTGCAGCAAATCACACAGTGACAGTATATTTCACACTGCTGTGTGGTTCCAGAGAATGAAAATACATTGCTATAGGCTTGAACTAGCTGTTGACATTAACACAACTCTGACAATAGAACCTATAGATATAGGCAAGGCAGTGGAAAATGTTTTTGGCTGTGGTCACCCCAGAAGATGTCAGGAATGAAAAACTTCCTCTTGCTGGCTTATCCTGCTCCCAGAACATCACCACCATAGAGAGGTGGCATCTTACCATCATAAAACCTAGTGTCATGACTTTGGCAACCTGACTAAGAAGCAGAAGGAATGTCGACATTTTATCAGACCCTGATTAACATCATGATGCAAAGTGTGAAAGCGTTATTTTTACTTAAGACTGAATACTTGTCTCAACTAAGTATGCTGAGAATTCCTGGTAGAACTGAGCCATCAGTGTAGGTGTGATTGCTTAAATTAGGTAGGATCCTGAAGTGGCTGCCCCCCAAGGGCCAGGCTGCAGTGCTGCAAAAAAGAAAGTAGGAGCCAGAAGAATCTTTGAACAGTCCGGCTACCAGCAGTGGCATTACTTCACTTTTAGGAGTTTTCTATCCTGCAATATCCATGAGGCTGTTCCTGTACAACAAAACTTATAGAGTGGAAAGAGCAAGGAGGGCTCCCAGGGCTCTCTGCACTCAGAAGCAAAAGCACCAGAAGGATCAGCAGAGGCTCCAAGGCTTCTACAAATACTATATACACAAGCATCTGTGTCCATGATGCTCTTCCTCTCCCTGGTTTTGATCACAAGTTGAAAAGTCTTGGAAATACAGCTCAGAAGAGTTGAAAACTACCAGAAATAAAGATTCAGAAACTTTAAAAACAAAGTGATTTTCTATAACTATGAATGCAGGAGGGCATGCGTAACCACCGCCACCTTACATCTCCACAGGTACTTCAAATAAAGGAGATGGAAGACAGAGAAATAGTCCCTACCCTTAGTTAGTACATCAAGACTAATAAGAGTTGAGTTTTGTGATATGAAGAATTAGGATTGTATCCCTGGGATTCAGAGAGTAGGTGGAGGAGGACAAGTCAAAAAGTGATACATCAAGCATCAATGCCCTAGACCAAAGGAAAGTGCCACATCACAAAAGCCTGAAAGAAAATCTAATGGCAGCCTAAAACCGATTTTGAAAATATTAGGAAAACACTAATAATTATCATGGCTGGCCCAGGTAGACAGTTATTGAGGTTTTATTCCCGTATCACAGCACACTGCCTTCACTTAGCCCCTGAACTTTGTTGTGAGAACGGAGCACTAGAATCAAGGCTGTGGAAACCGGTCGAGAAAAGCTCCCAAAAAAGCTCGTCCTACAGAGCTGGGCAACTTCCTGCAAGACGCGAAAGGGACGGTCCCCAGTGCTTCCAGTGAATTTGAAAGAACAAGTAGAAGAAAGAAAACTCTCCATCCAACCGAAAGAAGAAAAGAATTCCCGCCGCTGGGATAACGATGCAGCCCCGCGGGCGCCCCAACACTGCCGGCCCCACCAATCCCCGCGCAGCCCGGTTGGCCGCGGGGCGGGGAGAGCCCACCCGGCTGGGCGGGCAGACTCCGGCCGCGGCCCCGCCCGGCCCCGTGGGCGGCTTCCCCGCCTCTCCCCTCCCGCCGGCCCCCCGCCGGGCGCGGGCTTTAAATGCGGGACGGTGAGGCGGTAGTAGTGTTTCTCGGTACTCCGACACCTACTGCCATGGTTGAGGCTTTTTGCGCGACGTGGAAGCTGGCTGACAGCCACAACTTTGACGAATACATGAAGGCGCTGGGTAGGTGCGACCGGGAGATCCGGAGCCGGGAGTATGCACCACAGTGAAATAGAAAATTAAATCAGAGTCCCGTAGCAAGAGGTACTGGGGAGAACGAGAGCACCCTGCTCCGTGCCCTGGGTGTCCGGGTAGCTGTGAGGGGACCTCGGAGTCGGGATGGCTGCCCCCAGTCTGCTGCGAGCAGCCCCGGGTCACGGGAGAGCGTGGGATGAGGGCAGCGCTGCCTGCACTTAGGCGGCACGCAAACAAAGATAAGCGTTGTGCCGGGGCATCACCCGGGCGGCACCGGCCCCGCGGAGCTCCTCGGACTCCACGCGGGGTGATCCAGCTCCGCACCCACGCGGCGGGACGGGTGTGCGGTGATGGAAGCGAAACGGGAAGCAGCATCGCACAGCGGCATCCCGAAGCTTTAGAGCGGGGTTAGGATTGTCTGTGCCGATGTGTGAGGCCGAAACGGTGTAAAGAAAAAGGGAAAAAAAGCGTTTGGTGACTTTTGCTTTTCCCCAACGGTGTAGGAGTGGGGTTTGCGATGCGGCAGGTGGGGAACGTGACTAAGCCCACGGTGATCATCAGCAGCGAGGGGGACAAAGTTGTGATCAAGACTCAGAGCACTTTCAAAAACACAGAAATCAGCTTTAAACTCGGCGAGGAATTCGATGAAGCTACCCCCGACGACAGAAACTGCAAAGTAAGTGACCTCTCGGGCTGAAGATCCCTTCTTTTCTCCTCCTTCCCCTCTCCTCAGTGATATCTAACAGTTGCTATGGCTGTAGCACTGCGAAGGATGGGGGGAAGAAAGACAGGATTGCACTCTACTTGGTGACATGTGCTGGGTCTCTTTTTGAATCAGTGTATTGTGTCTTCAGCCCCATTTCTCCTGTCCAGTGCTAAGGAGTTCTATTTTATTCCACCATTTTTCTTTTCTTCTGACACAAAGACCATCTGGTGTAGCCCTTCCCAATTGAAATGAAGTAACGCTTCTCCCTCTGTCTTTTGGGGGCTTTAACGTAAATGTTATCCCTAAGCACAACTGAAGTGATGGTTCCTGAGAGACTGGAACTCTAAAGCAGCAGTTTGTTCTCATTTTTTCTTTTGACATGAACATGAATTGTATGGAGCCCATCCTTAAAATAAGGGTGATTCACATACTTTGCTTTTCCTGCTGGGGGCCGCTTTATTGCTGTAGGTCCACATGTATCTGTTGAAGAGAACTCCATTGAGAAGTGCATGCTGAACCTGTGAGTAGAATCTCAAATACCCCAGGTGAATGAGTGTTTGTATTCCTTGATATCTCGCAGTCAGTCGTGACCCTGGATGGAGACAAGCTTGTGCATGTACAGAAATGGGATGGCAAAGAGACAAACTTTGTAAGAGAAATAAAGGATGGCAGAATGGTAATGGTGAGTACAAAAGTCACTGAGCATTCACATATGCCACTAATGCTCCTACTTCACATTAACTCCAAGCTTGTGAGTTTCAAAGGTATCTGTTAAGCAGCACCTAAACCTGGGGGAAAAGCTAGTGGGGGCTTCTCGGGTTATTACTTTTTGTTTGGCACCTTGCTGGAAAATTGCTGATGGTTCTGTGGCTCCAGACAGGCCAGCCTGTGGATTCTCCATGTGTATCCTTCCTTTCTAGAGTTCATGGAAATACCCAAATGAATATATAGTGCAAATCACATTTTTCATACATATATTTATACTTAACATAAATTCTGGTGAGTTGTGAAATATATTAAGTTCTTATTACATAGACAATGGCCTGTTTAGATTTCTTTAATAGCTTGTTCCATACACACACGTAAATAATAGAGTTATACAGAACAAGTATTTCTCTAGGAGAATGAAACTTCATTAGTGCAGGTGGTAATAGCTTTTTATATTTCATACAAAAGGCCTTAATCTCCCTTTCCTGTTAAAAATGATTAAAATAGCACCTGTAAGGAAAGAAAAAGTAATTTTTGTTTTAAATTTGTTTTCTTGCTGAATTTTCAGGAGCAGGACTATGGGATGAATAAGTGGTATAAGTTACTGTAATGTCCCGGCTGATTCTCATAGCTAGTTTTGGTGTAAGGATGCATCTTAGGGGGGGAAAAAAAAGAACTTCTTCAACCACAGTAATGTATGTGAATTGGCTGATGGACAAAAACAGTTTGCTTTGTTTTCTGAATACTTCAGAGAACACTCTTGTGGATGGAGAGTTCCAAACAGCAGGAGCTTTAGCACTTACGGTCAGTGCAACACAATGTGACAGTGATTCAGGGAAAATTGTGCTTTGTTTTTTAGGGACACATCCCCATACGTATGCAGGAAAGCATTTCCTTCCGAATTTCACTGCAGTTAGATGCAGTATTCCACTTACAATTGCAGAAACCAGGGTAGTTGATATTTTAGCCACATAAGTGCATAGGGTGCATCTATTTGGGTATGAGATTCTTCCTAAGCATGTGCTTATGTAGAATAGCATAGAATGTGAAAATAGAGGAGTTAGCTTTCAATTTCTATGTTCTGTTTTAAGCCAATGTTGTATTTGAGGAGATTGCATTCACAAAATTGGAAAGTCATTTCTGTCCTTGCTTTGGTTATATTGCAGAAGTGCATTCTGAGCTTCTTAGGTTTGAAAGCGAGGAGAAAGCTGGATTTATTGTGGCAACTACAACTTTGAGATTTCTCCTGTTACTTAATTAAAATATCAGTAATCCTGACCAACTTGCTTGCTATGTTGTGTAGCTTATAGAAAAGTCTTGTTCTTGTACAGCCTTCTTAATGCATTAGCCATTACGCAAAATGGTTGAGCATCTAATACTTCTCTTTTCCTTGCAGACTCTTACCTTTGGTGATGTGGTAGCTGTTCGCCACTATGAGAAAGCATAGAGTTCACCTTACCAGATGGTTACGTCTAATGGATGGATTAATGTACTGTCCGTAATTGAAAGTAGCTTAAATGTACATTTCTGACATGAAAGGTTAATAAAGACTTGTTTCTTTTTTTTGGGAGGGAGGTTTTCTTTTTTAAAAGGAACTTTTTGGCGAGCTTTTGCTGTATATTGCAACAAGTTAAAGTTTGCATAAAAACTCTGAGATTTTTTGTTTTGTTTTACAGTAAATGAGAGATATTTGAGTTGCTTTGGAATGGAGATCCAACAAATTAAACAATTTTTTAAACTTGTGCTCCTTTTTTGTATTTCTTGGGCCAATAGTTCAGTCTTCTAGAGGGAGCTGTTGTAAGAGTTCCTTTTTTTTCCCCCAGTTAAACAGCAGAAAAACATGGTATAGGACACTGGGCCAGCATGGAGTATGTGGAAAAGGAAAAGTTCCTTCATGCCACTTGAGTGGCTTTTTGCTGAAGAAATCTGAAGCCTTAGTCTCTACATACTTAGGCAAGTGGGTGAGAGGCTCAACCCAGTTTCAGCTAGTCTCTTGGAGCTTGTGATCAGGGACAGGCTGAGGTCAGCACATAGATAACCTTTGATACCGTTTTGCTTTTAATAGTTAAGAGAAGTTTGTTTTGTTTTACCAAAACAGAACACAGCATATATACAGAAGACTGAAGTACAGCAGAGTGCACGGAGTCAAGTGTTTCATAGGGTGAGGGTGGGACTGGGAGAACCCCAAGCACAGAGCTTGCCTTTCATCAGCCTCTGCAGGGCTGGGAGGAAACAGGGCAAATGGTATCAAACCTTTTGGACCTTTTCTCCTTGTGCTGTAGTTTTACAGCTAATATGTACTGGGTGCAATAATAATGTGCACTGTAAACAAAAAGAGCAATTAAAACTTTATCCTGTGTAATATTCCCTAACAGATTAGCATGGTTATTTGGGACATTGAAATGGGTTGCTGGCCTTACAGAGGAGCGTAGTTGGAAGATCCCATGTTTTCTAGTGTGCTGACCTATGACCTATTTTGATATGTTAGTACTATACCCTCTCAGCCAGGCTGAGGGAGCACAGTGCTCAGCTACTCAGGGCTTTGGAGGCACAAGGAAGCTCAGGAGGGTTCCCAGCTTCCCAGGCCTCATTCTACAGCTATGATTCTTTTGGTCTGCCACTCAGTGTCATGAGAAGTGGCCTCCTGCATCCCTGTATAGCATTTTTTTTCCCTGAAGGCTATGGTAACCCCAAAAGTGTGCCTCAGTCACCTGAAAACAGCTTGGATGTGGCTGTGGAACCCAGCCAATGAGAATACAAGGTTCAGTGTGTTACCTCTGCTTTTTCAGAAAAGGAAGAGCATCAGGGTGTTTATCTCTTATGGAGAGCAGTATAAATGTAGAAGACTGAGTCCTCAACTATAAACCATCATCAATACATTTTAAATGGTTGCTAGCTTTTAAAATCTAGGAGATGTCTTCTTTCATCAGAGAAATGAAAACTTGCTTCACTGACATGGGGGGGGCTTCATTCTCTGTGTTTTGGGCTGCTTAAGGTTCTATAGTATGTGTGCTTGAGTGGCACCTTCTGCCCTTAGGTGTTTTTTGCCCCATTACATCGCAATCTCTGTGCCTCATGCTGTTCCCATCAGTCTGCCTGTGCTGTTTCCTCCCAACCCACATGCTTTCACTGTGTGACTGCATTCCTGTAGCCCTTAAAGGAAGGCAGGAGCAGCCTTTGTCACAGGGAGTACAGGCTGGGGTCCCCATGTGGCATTACTGTTCCTGATGAGAGATGAGACCATGAAGTAAAAACCCAGGGTTTTTGTCGCATTTAGAAAAGGAACACAGGGAAAGATTGTTAAAAGTCTTTTCCCTTTGTTCCATATGCAATATATGAAACCATCATTACTAAGTTTTTTGCTGTTCTAAAGAGGAACAGTGTTAATGCCAAAGTCAATACGGGTAAGAGAAGTGGTGGTTGGGAAGTGCCTGCAGCACTGTAGGAGAGGAAAGACCACGGGAACGCAAACGAGGGGCCTGCAGCCCTGCCAGCCCTGCCTTTGCCAACACCGGAAAGCAGAGCTGAGCAGAAAGCACTCACAGTGGGGGGACGCTGAGGGGCAGCTGGCGATTCTTGACAGTCATTCTGATTTGCTAGCAAATCTGACACTGAGCCATTCACAGGAGGCTGTTCCTTAGCAGATCTTTAACCATGAAGCAACAGGGACTGAGCAGCAACAAGGACAGCTTACAGCATACCTCAGCATTTTCCTTAATAAAAATAGCACGCCTTTAATACTGAAGCTGTATTCCTCCTTATCTTAGTAGCATGTTAAGCAATCAGAAGAATTTAACGTGTATAGTAAAAGACAGCTTCCTTCCAGAAAGATGCTGCAGACATGTTTTAAAGTCCTGTATGACACCCGAGCGTTGCCTGCACAGAAGGATGAGGCCTTCCCTTAGGGTTGCCGGCACTGTGGGTACGCAGCACCTCGGCCATCAAGGTGTTTTGCTTGACCAGAGCCACAGGGGTGAGGTCAGGCCGTGCTCCAGGAGCAGCGCTTGCTGGCAACACGGCCAGGCCAGACGCCGCATTTGGGAATAAAGAAGGCAGCCCTGGGCGTCACGGCGATTCCCCAGCACCGAGCACGCGGCCTGGGCTCGGGCGCTGCTCGTACCGGGGCGGAGCGCGGCGGCGGCTTCCGGCGGCCCAAGCGAAGTTGCGAAAGGTTAAGGCTTGCCCGAGCCACCCGACTTCACCCCTTTCCTCTTCTAGGGCGCTCCCGGCAGCGCCGACATGGAGCCGCCGGGGATACGCGCCGCCCGGCTATCCCTCGGCCTGGCGCTGCTTTGCTCTGCGCTGCGAGCTGTAGCGGCGGCGCCGGCCGGCCCGGGGCCCCGCTCCGCTGTGGGTGAGTCCTCCTGGAGGGCAGCGGTCGAACAGGGCGGCGGAGGGCGGCGGGTGAGGGGTGCCCCTGTCCCTGCTGACGGGGGCCCAGCCCGACCGCGGCGCGGGGAGTCCGGCTGCTGCCTGTGGGAGCCGGGCCCACCCGCACCTCCTCCCCCGTCCGAGGCCGAACGCCGTTTTGTGCCTCCCTTCGTGCTTTTACCCAAATATAGCCAGCTGCGCTTCTATATCCAACTAGCTGCAATATCGAGTCAGTTTTAAATACGTGATTACGGTGCTGTTCAGGTTACAGGAGGGTTAAATGGGGGCCTTTTTGTGGTCACCAGGGTACCTGGCACTCCAGGCAGCGGCGGGCAGGTGAGGTGAGCCCTGCCCTGCCTGTGGTGTGTGCACTGCAAACACTGGCTGTGTGTCTGTGCTGTCAGCCGGCAAACACGCTCTGATCGGCTTGACTCCAGCACGGGGACAGACACAGGTGAGTGCTTTGGAACTGGTTCCATGGGACTTTCAGTTCCCGTGGCCCACAGACATCACAAACCAATGCGGAGCCATGTTCACATGTTTCTGTGTCTCTCACGGTGTCGTAGATCTCAGAGGTTGCTGCCGGGCTTTGCTTCCTGAAATAAAACTCCACGGGCTCAGCTCATGTGCTGCCTGCTCTGTCACTGGCTGAGAATGTGACCCTGGGAAAATCAATTGGTGGCTGTCCCATTTTCACAGCAAGTACCCCAGATACACGTTCCTTTTCCAAATGCTTGGAAACAGAATGTAAAAGCTGGCAGTTTCACATAAGCATAGTTCATCACATTCAACATATTTCCATACATCTTAGTGCTTTTTCCTTCTTTTTTTTATTTCCCTTTATGTGTGGTGCTAAGTAGCAGTGGCTGAGAACATGTCAGCCTGGATGGTATACTGAGTAGGTAAAGGCTTTCTGATAAGGAGCCCAGTCAGTCTGTTGGCTGCTGGGGAGAAGTGCTTAGAAATCTTTGCGCACGTGCTATTTCCTGCCTTTTTTTTTTTTTTTAAATTATTTTTTTATTTTTTTATTTTATTTAATTTTATTTTCTAGACCATTGTCCTTTATAGTAACTTCAATCCAGGCAAGATCTAGAAAATAACTAAGACTGCAACTCCCTCACTTTTCAGTTGGTGGAATTCAGAAGTCCCTCTATCACCTCTTTTGCTCTCTGTCGCTTCCCCAACTCTCGGGTTTCCATATTGCTATAAGTGAAAAGCTTCGTATACCAGCCCATACCACCCAACCTCCATTTTCTTTATTTTTTATCCTTTTATTTTCCTGCTGAATTGCTCAAACCCATGCCTCTGCTTCTGTTTCCATTTTTTTTCCACAAGCAGATTATGCAAAGGACTTGTGCCAGGAATGCACCTCTCACACACACTTAGCAGACAGAAAAATTAGCAGTTTGTTTAGATTAATACTCCACAAGTTCAAAGAGGAAAGGCAGTAGAGAAACTGGGGCAGACTTTGAGTTACCCATGTGTATCCTGTTCGCATCTGCAAGTTGTAATCATGAAGCCACAAAACTACTACATTTTCAAAAGAAAACAACTTGTGTTTTTCAGAAATCAACGTCAGCAGTTCCTGGTGAGCTTTAGATTCAGCTAATAAGTACTTTTCCCCGCTCACCCCTCCCAGGCTAAATAAGGAATGGTATTCTTGAAAGCCTGTTGGAAATAATGCATTTTCTTTGATTTTTGTTTTTTGAAAACAGGGCAGTTCTGGCATATATCTGACCTGCACTTAGATCCAACTTACCACATCACTTCTGATCACACCAAAGTTTGTTCTTCTTCCAAAGGAGCCAATGCCTCTAACCCAGGCCCTTTTGGAGACTTTTTATGTGATTCTCCTTATGAGCTTATTTTGTCAGCATTTACGTTCATGAAGGATTCAAAACAGCAGGCTTCATTCATCATTTGGACAGGGTAAGTGTTCAAGTCACCCTACAGAGCAGTACTTCACAAATTTATGTTTGCACCGACACATCTCATTTTAATATCTGAAAAATGCTATTTTCTGATGTCTGTTTTCTTGTCTGAGTGGCTAGTAAGTGAATGGTTGAGTATTATAAGGCCTCAGGAACAGATCTTGACCTCCGTAAACACCTGAAGATATTGTTTGTTGGGACGTTTACAACGTGACTATTAGCACAAATTAATAGGAGTGGTGAAGGGAGGGTGGGAAGTGACAAAAACTGGACTATAAAGAAAGATCAGAGGGATAAGTGACTGGAATGAATTATCATAGAAGGCACTGGATTTTCTAACTCTTAAGGGCATTAAACTTGAAGTGGGCTCTTTTCTTAGGAGATGTCCTTTGTTTGATTCTAGTTGCCTCTCACAGAATCCATCATAAAATCTTCTTTTTCTTTTTTCAGAGATAGTCCTCCTCATGTTCCAGTGGAAGAACTCTCCACCAAGTTGGTCATTAATATCATTGGCAATATGAGTTCTACAATTCATAGTTTCTTTCCAGATATTCAGGTTTTTCCGGCCTTGGGAAATCATGATTACTGGCCACAGGTAGAGCAAATGAGAAACTTGTTTATGTGTCATACTGAATTTGTTCATAGTTCTTCAGAGGGCAAGTTTAAAAAACATAACAGCAGTGGAACATGTGTAACTGTTAGTCTGGAAATAGTATCCTGCAGTTCTCCAATTAGCATTTAAAATTATCAGTAATTCCAATCAAGAATACAAAGTCTGTGTATTAATTTACCCAAACAAATGTTGATGTTAGGTGAAATCTGTACGTTGCCTGAGGTGATGCAAATTTGGTGCTAATCGTTCTTCATGGCTTAGAACAACCAGGCCTTATCAGTGTGTTATTAATATACTCTCAATTTTATCCTTGCTGTGTATGTCAGGCAAGCATGTACCATAACAAGCTGACAGAGGTACATCCTCAGTGCATATTGCAGCATGTGGTAGGATTCAAGGCATACTGAAACGCCTACTGGAAATCTCTCTATGTACGTCACTGGCTTATTTTTTTTCTAAATAGAGACTGTTGGAAGAATTTTTGCAATGTGCCCATCGTTTTAACACTATTATTAAAATAGCTTTTTTTTTTTTCTTTTTTTTTTTTTCTTTTCTTATTCAACTGTTAGAAATACTCTCATTGACAATTTACTGGGTATGTGGGCCACTGCAGCTGAGAACAGTGCTTCTTTGCTTTCAGTGTTGTATGGATATTGTTCTTGGCACAGCTCAAAAATAAACAGTTGCTTCATCTGTCCTAGTGCAAGTTGATCTGGCAGCGCTCAGGACTGAGAAACAAATTCAGTCATTGGATCTGAGAGGATCGGAAGGGATGTTGAGCAGGTCAAGTAAAATAATTTGATAAGCAAGGAAAATCAGAATTAATCATGTAGCATAGCTTGGAGCTATAGGTGCCCAGTTGAAGACATGACTTCAGTCTTTTGTTTTCCAGTGCTTTAGTATAGCTTGACCTTTCCATGTGTGCTCACAGGAGATCAGGTTGGTTCACCGGAGACTATTAGTAAAACATTTTACTACCTTAAATGAAGTTTAATTAATCAAATTGGTTGTATTTATTTGTCTGCTTATTTCTCTATTTATTAATGTGTTAGCAGAGAGGAGTTGTCCTTCAGCACTGTCTTTTGGTATAGAGAGGAAAAGCTGTGTACAATAACCTTTCAGACAAAGAATGATGTAAATCCACATGGCAGACTTTGAGTCTAGTGACTTTTCTGATGGATGAGAACTTGTTTATGAAATTGAGTTTGAAGGTGGAAAAAAGGTTGTCAGCAGGGGCAACCGGACAACAAATAACATTTTGAAACAGGCTGCTTATTGGGAAAACTGTTGTAGTTTTCTCTGTGCTAAAACACATGAGTATTTCTGCGTTGCCTTGTTTGAAATGTCACATTTTTCTAGTGTGCAGAACTGACATACTGTTCTGTCACTGTTGGAGAAATACTGTGGGTTTAGAAATTCCCCACTATGAGGTTGTTGGATTTATTTATTTATTTATTTTTGCTGCTGAAGATGTTTCTGCTTTTCTTGTGGACTTGCTTGGCAAGATGTACCAGAGACTGGAATTGATGTGGAGCAAACCACAGGCTGTTCCAGGGTATCTGTGAAGACTGTTTGCTTATTGTGCTTCAGAGAACTTTATTGCTTCCTGCTATGTTCTGACCTATCCATCATAACAATTTCATCATCTTGGATGATTTTTCTTGCAGAACCTATTAAAAGTACTAGTCAGGTTAATCAAGCACTGGGATACCTTTCAAGTTGTGTTTTGTGACCTTCATCTTTCTGCATAGCCTTACTTTGTTTCACATTCTTGCCCTTGCTTACAAGTGCCCTAACTGCTGCTTGATCCAAGGGTTCACAGAGCACTGGTTTGCCTTTTAGAGCCTGAGACCAAACCACTTTCAGTCCATAATGTGGCCTGTTATCTAAAATGAGACTTTGCTATGTCTGTTAGTGACTTAACTCTGATTGAACTGCTATGGCGCAAAGCTGTTTTAGTAACTAATATCTGCGCATTGCAAGCAACAAATGTCTGAACGGACTCCTGATTACACTGCTTCTAGACTGAGACTTATTGCCTAAGCCTCTAATAAAGTATGTTTAGTTTCAAAGATCCTAGGTCAAATTTTAAGCCTAGGAAAACATACTGTAAGAGTGTTCCTATTTTTTTACCCCTGATTTTTTTTCTTCCAGCACTAAGAATCCAAGCAGCTATCTTAGGAAAGACAGGGATAAGCTGGAATCATTCTGCTGGGCTCAGATGTGAGCATGGCAGTACTGTAAGCTGCAGTAATTGGGCATTGCTTGGCTTAGATTGAAAAGTGCTACAGTCCTGGTGGGAGAAAAGAGTAAAAAGCCTTATGTTTTAAATGCTTTGTCATCAGAACTATATGATATCATAGAAATATTGGCAAATTTCATCAGAATATTTTAGAACCTTAGTGGAATTTTGGGGAGCTGCTATGAACCCCAAGTTGCATGAAAGACTCACCTTCTATATAATAAACTTGAGTTCAAGATTCTCCTCCAAGAGTCTGTATTTTCAAAAGGTAAATGAACTGTGAATCTTCTGTTTATGGCTTTGTAAGGTTTTCCACTTAGGTGTGTTCCTAAGGCTTGAAATATTTCTGGCATTAGATTATCAGTGCATTAACATTCAAGGAATGTAGACCATGCTGTCAGTTCTGACTAAGTTCAGATATTCTTGATCACATTACTGGATGGAGAGAAGTTCTTTTTTTTACTTGTTTTTTAAGTTTTTCCTGGTGGGTGATTACTGATTATACTTACGTGTTTTGAGAAAAGGCAGGTGGTATGTTGGTTTTTGTTTTATACATGTGGCTGAACGACAGCACTTAGGCAGGTTCTACTGTCTCACAGGATCAGCTTCCTGTAACCACCAGTGAAGTTTATGATGCTGTAGCAGATTTCTGGAAGCCTTGGCTAACTGATGAAGCCATCAGTACCTTCAGAAAAGGTAAAGCACATCAGTAATATATTGTAAGACTAAGACAACTAATAATCCTATAGATCTGCCCCCTTTGCTCAGGTAAGTCGCACAAGGTGAATCAGTTCAATTAGCTGATAGCATAATGCTTCTTCCAGAAGAAGTTACTTATCTTTTTGTAAGTCATTGTTTATCTTCAGGGTACATTTAATCTCCTCTGATGCAATAATTACTACTGATTTTTGTAACAAGTGCAGTTTTATTGGCTTTGCACCAATACTTGTGAAGCTACCCTCAGGATTTCATAATAAAAATAGGTTTTTAGATGCACAAGAAGAGTTAAATTTGGTTTTACAGAAATTGATGGAATGCTGCCTCTGTTTTGATACTACGTGTATTTCAGAGTAAGTTTGTAACTGTGTATGTCTTAAATTTGAACAGCACATAGTCTTTCTTACATTGTTAATTACATTGTGTTTGTATTCAGCTTCCTAAACTGGGAAACGATTCATATCCTAATTGTGATTTCCATTTAGCAAATGACTGAAAAATTCAAGTCAATATCCAACCCAGAAATTATGGATTTGGAATTTTAATTTGTGTTTTGTGTCCTCTGGGTAAGAATGGAGTTAAGAATTCTATTAGGTAAATAAAGCTCAACAAGGCAGATCTTAAGGTTAGTGTTAGAGCTGTGTTGTCATAGATTCTCTGTAGTCTGGTGAACTATGAAACTGCACCCATCGATGTTCTGTATGCCATGGAGGATTTTAGGAGCTTGGACTCAAAGAAAAATATGATGTTTATTCTCAATTATGTTCCAGTCTAAAGTTAATAGACTTTCAAAGTACAAGGCTACTAAATTCCAACAGTTCTTCCAAGAGGAAGGAGGAACCTACCTGCGTGCAGTATTCTAGGAAATGTGTACTTTTAGCAACTACTGCATCTCTGTCTATGAAAGAAATGTTTCAGCACATTTTTGCTTGTGAACTGGATAAATGCATACAAAAGCTCAAACAAAAAGCAGTTCCAGGAAAAAAAAAAAATCATAAAATATTCAGTGTCAACTTTTCCCACTAAAATGTTGGTGGAAACAGATTCTTAAGATGTTCTGGTGTGATAAGGTGGTACACAGCTCGGCTAAATGTGATGTGTTCAGTGTTATTAGAATGAAGATTTCTTTTTTTCAGTGGTTTGAGGCCTTTATTTTCAGATGACGTTGATCTTATTTTCACAGGTGGCTTCTACACACAGCTGTTTGAATCGAGTGTGAGCTCTGAACCACTCAGGATAATCAGTTTGAACACAAATTTGTATTACAGCCCAAACCATGTGACTGTGAATATCACAGACCCAGCCAACCAGCTGGCCTGGCTGGAGGGAATACTAGAAGCCTCTTCACAACAGAAGGAAAAGGTAGGCACCATGAACAGAACCCAATGGCGTGGTTTGGTTAAACTTTGACATGTAAAAAAAAGAGAGAGACAGTGAACATATAAACATATTTCTAGAAGAATATGAATGTTACCAAAGAGATTGCAAAACCTGAAGTTTCATTAGAAGGTATTAATAGTTCTTCCTTGAATATTGTGTACATTGTATGTACACAATTCATATTGTGTGCATACTACAGTAATCAATAAAATAATTGAATACCCTTTCTTCAGTTATGCAGTAAAATCGCTTTTCTTGCCTACTCTGTACAATACGGTAGGAACCAGAATGAAAATATTTTTGCTTTTGCTTCTGAGTCTTTTTATTCATAGCCTTTAATTTTAGTATATTCACTCTTGGTCTAAGACAAAAATATATATATATAGCATATATCTTTCACATTTTTATGTAATTATGAGTATTAAAGAAACATTTTATCAACCGCAGAACTTATTCAAGCTGTAGAAATTGCTACAATTTGAGCCTTATGATACTACATGCCTTATAATAGTTCATAAAGTGAGGTGATAAATCGTTGGCTCATTTTAATTGACTGATGTGGGGACTGGATCATCAGCTGACCAAGAATGTTGTTTAATTTGAACCATGTTTACAGACCTTATCTCCTTTTTACTAACAAAGAGAATCGTAATTTTTTAAACATTATAATACAAAAGAGAGAGTCCCCTTCCTTGTGCAATAAAGAGATTTTAACTAGCTCTTACATTCTGGTGAATGTCCAACCATGCAGACTCTATAATATTCTAACATAAGATTTTCTTATTATCTTCCAGAAATGTTAAGTCATAACTCTTGCTGTAGTAACTTACTTTTCATTTGACATAATTAATGTTTAATGTTTTTCTTTGCACTATAATCATGCATAGACTTAACAGAGTTGTTTTTTGTTTTTTCTTTTTTTTTTCCAAGGATACACTGAATTCACAAAGAAAAAAAAATACTTGTCTCATTACAAATTTAAGCTTTCTTCCAGTTTGTATTTGGTCCAACAAAACTGTGTGTTGTGATTTCCAGCTTTCAGAATACCATGTCGGTGATAACAGTGATTAACACAGTTTTATCACAATGCAAAGTTACAGCTAAAAATGTGAGTTTTGAAGGAAGATGCTAATTGTGCTTTCTCTGTCTAATTCCTTAGGTATATATAATAGGACATGTACCAGTAGGATACTTGCCATTTGCAAGGAATACCACAGCTATCAGAGAATACTACAATGAGAGACTGGTAAAAATCTTTCGCAAATACAGTGGTGTTATTGCTGGGCAGTTTTTTGGACACACTCATAGAGATAGTATCATGGTCCTCCTGGATGAAGAAGGTAGTGATGTTTGTTGAATCCTTTATCTTTTTCTTTTTGATTAAACGCAAATAAATATTTTCTCGCATAGTGTTATCAGTCAGACTCTGCTACAAATGGAAATAGGGAAATTCTGCTATTTTTCTACAAGAATTCAAGTCACACACTTGAAGGGAACCTCACAAGACATATTGTCTTTTTTTTTTTTTTTTTCTGAAA
Source organism: Excalfactoria chinensis (assembly GCF_039878825.1). Classification (NCBI taxonomy): domain Eukaryota; kingdom Metazoa; phylum Chordata; class Aves; order Galliformes; family Phasianidae; genus Excalfactoria; species Excalfactoria chinensis. The sequence goes on from NC_092827.1 coordinate 47,183,829, forward strand.
TCAGGAGAGCCTCTGCAAGCTTCCTATTTTTTTTTTTTAATGAATGCTTGTGCCTAGACAAGAATTTCTAGTCTTAGCTCTCTACTTTCTCAGTGACAGGGGCAAATTGTACTAGCTAGTTGCTATTGTGTAATGTGTCAAAGAGAATGTTCTCAGGCCAAGTAGACATGCTCTGTGTTCTTGTGTTTCCTGCATCATTACTGTGCCTCTCTGCTGAGTTCCCTGCTGCTTTGAAGTTAATTAAGATAAGGGTAAGCAGGAGCCAAGGAAAAGAAAGTCTCTGCTTGTTGCATCTCTTAGATCAGCTAATTTCCCTTCATGAAAAGCACCCAAGTTTGAAAATTTTGTTTATTGCTTTGAAATCCCTTCATTTTAATTGTGGCTATGTGTGTACTCTTACATCTTTAACTGAATCTCTCTAACAAGTAGCTGGTTAAATATTTGTGTATATACCACAGTGAGTGGTCCACTGCTTTGGTTAATGTAAAATCCTCAAATATTAAGTGGCTCTTTATCTTTTTGCTTTATATGAACACCTAAAAGTAATGCCCAAAATAATGAGTGGGATCATAGAATCATTAAGGTTGGAAAAGACCTTTAAGATCCTAAGTCCAACCGTCCATATACAGTGATAGGTTTGCTCAAAGAGATCTAGACAGCTGCCAAGATACGTCTTACTTGAGTTTACCTTTTTGCATGCAATTATCGTGGAATTAATGCCAAGTGAAAAGGAATCCAATCCAAGTGAAAGAAACAGCCTTTGATATGTGTAAGTGGTTTTCAAGACAGACATACACCCACATATTTTTGGACCTTGTCCTATTTGTGCATGAAATCAACACCTGTACTGCAAATTTCAATGCAGAACTTACAAAGATTTTCATATGCAAGTAGCAGCTTCCAGATTATTTTAATTACTTTGCCTTTTTTTGACAGAATTCAAACAGTGAACTTTAATGTAGCTAAGTGCAACTCATGTTTATTTGCACTGTTTCCGGCTGTTTTTATCATGTCATTTTTTTTCTAGACAAAATTTTAGAGAATATCATATCATACTGATTGATGTAGCCAACATCAGTGTGCTGAGATACAGAGTTCAGTTCAATATCTTCTAGAAGTTTCTGCTGATTTCCTAACTTTCAAAGCTTCTGGCCTAGAGATTTCACTGCTGTATTGTCAGAGAAAGGAATAGTTAAGGTTGTGCATTTTCTTCCACACGGAACCTCAAAATATCCTTGCCACATATTCTAATGTATTGAAACCTTTGCATGTCCTCATGTTTCAGTTGTTCTTAAGTGTTCAACTCTTAGGTTCTGGGCTGGTCTATATGTGTGAAGATATCAGTTCATGATATCTTCATGTTTCCAATAACGTTATAACTACATGAAGAAAAAGTACAAAAAGCGGCATGTGAAGTACAACATGAAGACACAAAAGTTCAGAACGTTTCTTCAGTAGAAATATGTAAAATAAAGATACCTTCATTGTAGGCAAGAGCATTTAGCACTTACATAGTTGAATTGGTGGGAAGCCTCCACCGTAGATAAATTTAACTGATGTGCAGAGGGATGTGGGCTGTGGTGATTTACCCATTTATTTATTTATTTTGGTCTACACAGTGGAAGTACAGAAGGAGTTCACAGTGATGCAGCTAATCCAGGGTGAAAATAAATACATAAATAGGAATTGTGGTGTACCTAAGTCGGTCACAGTTCTTACTGTACTGGTTTTCCCCAAAAACGTTATTTAAAAAATAAATGTCTGAAGAGTAACTATTTCCTCATTTCTCCCTTTCCTGCAGAAAAGCCAGTAAATTCCTTGTTTGTGGCTCCTGCTGTAACCCCAGTGAAGAATGTATGGCAAATGGAGTCCAATAACCCAGGTGTCAGACTGTATCAATATGATCTCCTTAATTATAGCTTGCTGGTAAGTGAGGGTTGTAAAACATACTTAAGACTTCTGAAATACTGAAGTACATTGTCATTAAAAATTACAGCAGGATGTCAGCCTTTGTAGTATTATGGTAATTGGTAGAACTTAGGTGCTTACATGGTTTTCTTCCTGGGAAAAGAAAATGAAATCTGAAAGACAATTTCATCAGTCTGTCTCTGTCTGCAAGGCTACCCAGTGCTTCCTGTTCTCTATGAATATCTTACAATATGGAAGCAAAAATGATCAACAAATTTCTGAGCAGAATCCTCAAACTGTTTGCAAAGAGCAGGAGCTTCGCAATAGTGAAAAACATTCACCTGAATCCTAGGCTTGTTTACATACCAATCTTTGCTGGAGTCTGCCTGAGCTTTGGGAGGCGGTCCGTGAAATGCTTCTAGAGGTTGTAGAACTGCAGATGAAGAAAATCACACTTATAGCCATGTGATGCCTTTTGCAATGACGTGGCTTTCTAAATAATGTTTATATTTTTAATAGGAAATTGTAAAGAAATTTAGAGAGAGACAAATTAGAATAATTCTACAGTCTTATTTGATTTGAAGTTCTGAGTTTCACCTTGTTGTCCCAGTCTCAAACTAGACACAAGCAAAGTGGTGTTTGGTTTACAGTTTGGACAGGAAAGACTTCTAACAGTGCCACAGTTTCCTTTTGTGTTTCTTTTTTCTTCTCCCCATCCCCCCACGATTACCACACTGCAAGTACCAGCTTTGGGTGTGAGCCCAGCTCTTGGGGTGGGACATGACCTTCTATTCAGTTGTGAATAATAAAGAGTGACAGCTTCCTAATCAATATATCACTTTAGAGACTTAATGAAGCAGGGAAGAAAGCAATACAACCGTGCCTATTTTTTCTTCTTTTTTTAACTGTAGGATCTTTGGCAGTTTTACTTGGACCTCAGAGATGCCAACAAGAAGAATGAATCGGACTGGAAATTAGAATACATCTTGACTAAAGCTTACGGCATTGAAGACTTGAAGCCAGAAAGTTTATATGAAATGGCCAAGCAGTTGTCTGTGCCACATAGCACATTGTTTGAGCGGTATTACAATAACTTCATTGTGAGTTATAACAAAACCATTGTCTGTGAAGAGGGGTGCAAGACCTGCCAAATATGTGCAATCCAATATCTGGATTATTCCTCATACACGGATTGTATCAATCGGGAGGAAGCATGGAGATGAAGTCTCCAATGCAATTTATGCTAATGTTAACCAGAGCCTTTGATTTAAAGAACCCGCTCATCCTCTCACTCAAGCTGTGATGCACTGGCAGGGAACCTGTGGGACTTCTCTGAGTTTCAGGGGAGTAATAAATCTCCCTAGATTTTTCTTCTTGTAATCACATTTTCCTTCCATGTCTAAATGAAAGTTTATTGGCTATGTAACAGTGGGCAGATTTGGCTGTTACTTCAAGTGTTTTGTGCCTCCAGTAAGAGGCATCAGAATACAAGTTACTCAGTTCTTTGGAAATCTAAGCCTGTTATTAGTTATACATGTAAGCAATGGCATTTCCGGCATGGGATTTATACAGGGGCAGATTTCAGTCATCTGCAAGTATTTTCTAAGCAAAATTTGCAAAAGCTGTGTTTGCTGAGGCTGGAGAGCAGTTACCTTGTTGATATGATGCCAGTATTAGGCATCTTCCTGTCCCTGTGCCAAGTTTCCTTTTCTCTCTTAAGCTATTAAATCCAGTTCTGTTTAGAGGCATATTCTAATGACAGCAGCAGTGTGACTTAATGGATCACAAAACTCCAAACTGAAAATGCTTAGTGCAATTTCAGAATAAGTGTCCAGCACCAAGTGCCTCTTTCTTGTAATAGGGCTGTGTGTATTAGTACTGCTCGCAAGCAGTCAACTGGCATAAGATTTTGCAGCACACTGTGGGTTAGGTTTAAATTGATCAGCAAGAATCATTAGACAAAGCATGTACATGTTATGTGCAGTACATGTAAACACATATTCATCATGATATTTTTGGGGTTTCTCAGGTTTCTTTTTTCAAAGAGCACTCATTCTTAATGCAAAGCTTTATCACATAGAATCATAGAATAGGCCATTAATATGGTGATTGTGCAAGATGACAATATTAAAAAGACAGTTTTTCTATAGCATGTAACCAGGAACTGTGAGTTAATAGGGATTTTCTGCAGACTACGGTGTTAGGAATCATAGAATCACAAGGTTGGAAAGGTCCTACAAGATCATCTAGTCCAACTGTCCAAAGTAAAGGATGGAAGTATGGAAAAATTTCATTAGTCAAAAGTGGTGATTCTTTTTGTGTTGAATATGTTTCTTGGTTGAGTTTCTCATGGTTTTGTTCATTAAAAAATGCCTCTGTTACCAGTGTCTCTTCTCCAGGAGCAAGCAAAGTTATGGGTGGATAGCATGCAGGCAATAATAGGACAGATGAGGTTGCTCCGGTTTGTCAAATGGGTTTTGTTCAGTTCAGTTTAGTGCTTTGGACAACTGTCTCCTTCTCTGTTCTGGGTTTTTTGCTTTGTTTTGATTTTTTCTGACTTCTGTTTAAACTACCAAAAAAACAAACAAACAAACAAAAAAACACACAAAAAAAACAAAAAACAAACTGTACAAACTACAATCCATCCTGGAAACGTGCAATAAAAATTACCTAGTTGTTTCCTTCTTTTGTTGCCGAATCTTAGGGAGAAACAGAACTATGTAGCAGATTAGTAGCTACAAAGCGCCTGGATGCTGTTAGTGATCTGTTTGGATTTTTGCTTCCTAGATTTTTTTTTTGTGTGTGTGTTCCTATTTAGTGAGCATGAACAAATAAATGTTTACAAATGTCTAAATACCAAAGTATGATTGAGTTTTTTTCTAAAGGCATACAATCTGAATTTATCTGAACTTTAGCTGAAGCTTTAGTTGGAGCCAGGAGTTGGATGACATCAGCCAAGGAAGTTGTTTTTGTTTCAGCCAGAGGGATATATTAGCCAGGGTATGTCCAACAAGATGCACTCTGTTAGGCAGGCTGGCATTCTCTGCTTCTCCTGCATATAACTCCTTGTGCAAAGTGCAAACTGAACTGGCCAAGAAGGATCCAGGAGTAGTTTGACTGCATCAGCTTGTAAACTGGGCATAAAATAAAAAGAACAGAGAGCTGCTAAGAATTTTACACTGACATAATCCTAAGATAGATCACGTAAACTTAAAAGTCAACTGGATGTAAGACGAAATAGAAGGTGGTATTTTTTGTTTCAGGTTCATACTTCATTCATCTATGAATCTAAAAATATTTTAGAAGTAAGTTATCCTTTCCCGACAGCAGATTTTTATGGAATCCCAACAATTAAACACCAAAAAGGAATGACATGATAAAGCTTCTGATTCACACATACAACATTTCACGTGATACTCCACATTTCAAATGATATTTTGTGGGTCCATCTTCAATGAAAGATTTGGAGGAATATTTTTAAGGCCACATGTGACAGAAAGACGAATTACACCACCTAGTGGAGTAGACAGCTTTGCATATATCTATAGAGTTTGAGAAGTATTGAAACGGAGGGTTATTTCTCAAATATTCTAGGACTTACCTGCTAATTTTTCCTTTGCAGCAGTACTGCCACGTTACATGTTTCTTCCTGGGTATTAAATGATTTCAGGCTCCTAGAGGCCATGTCTCTTAAGGGGAGCCTGAACCTTGAGATAGGTGCGGGTCTCAGCCCATAACCTGAGAATAACTGGAGCCTAGAGAAGGGATCCTCAGAGGCCAGCTCAGCTAGCCAGGAGTAAAACAAGTGATGGAAACAAAACATTTCCTTCCAATTAGTTTTTCTGCTTTAATTCTCTCCTGGAATTAAATGCCTGAGCTTATGTCTACCTTAAAAGGTACTGCCACCTAATAGGAGTGCTTCCTTTAACAAGAAAGTTGGTTCTAAGGAGCTGATTCCACTGCAGCATGTCCCATTCGCAGCTGCCAGACACTAGGTGTACTCATGAAGTGCACCCACTGTCTGCACTGAGGCTGAAAGACCGCTTTCCAAGAGCACTCTACAACCTGAATGAAAGCACAGTAAGTGGGAATGAGCATAAGAGGTGTGCTCCCAATTCAGACTAAAATGAAAGTGAGCCCTGAGGCCACCGTTAATTGAATTAGATTGGGGAACGGAGTGCTGTCTCATCATTTCAGTTGTTTTTCACTTGTCAACTTAAAGAGATGACTGAGGGAGACGGGCAGCATGTGAACATATTGTTTGTGAAAGCAGTGTTGAACTTAAGCTGCCTGAGGACAGAAATAGGTAATGAGTTACTTGTAGTTCCCTGTGATGCATTTTTCTGTGTGGGCAATTGATGAACACACAGAATCTTTAAGAATGAGCGTCTAGTTTAGCAGTCGTGTAAGTTCTCTTTGTGGAAGCAGACATTTCTTCAAGAGGGTGAGTCGTCACATTTGTCTCAGAATAAAACCACTGGGAAATCCCTGATGCACAATGAACAGGAACTATAGCGATGTCCATGAAGAAAGGGACTGTAAATGTCTAGGTAAGATTAGCTGCTTTCCTTCCTTACTTTCTGAAAACTGGAGGGAGACTTTTCTTTTTTTCATCTGCTTAATGCTGCAGCTTTCAGGGGGGAAAACAAACAGACGAAAAAAAAACTATTGCTGTAATTTCACTTGTCATCTGTCAGCTCCAGCTTTCTTGTTCTGGTGGAGGAAAATCCTACCTAGGAATTCTGCCCAGTTTTGTTAGTCACTGGTAACATGAATGTTTTCATATTGATGGGAACTATCATAGCTATAGAAATTCAAGGAAAACACATGGACAGAAAATCAACAAAAAAATGTTAACCGTCACCCATTTAATTAGTTTTTGATAGTTATGGGAATGGCAAAGGCAGTTTACTGAATGAACGTTTCCTGTGTTACTGGACAAATCACATCAGATCCTGTGAACAAGCAGTTTGTGTTTCTCAGAGTTGCCCTTGCAGGTGTTAGGAGAGGAGTCACAAACAGGTCAGAACGGGCAGAAGGTGACTGACTGAAATCACAATGAGGGAACTGCTTAAAAGCAAAGACATTGAAAGTAAAACCAGTGGAAACTGGGCAAGTCACAGTCCAAAACACTCAGTGAAGCAGTGGGAGGAGCACTGATGGTGTTAGACATGTGCGTTAAATGGTAGACCTATATTTAATGACTGCCTGAAAAAATTCTTCAATTATCTGCATTTTCATCTAGTGATCTGAATCTAGCTGTTAAATGCATTTCAGATAATTGATGAAATATTTATCATGTCTTCTTATGTTCACTGGGTAAAAGAAAATGAGTGTACTGTTCTCATACCCTGTAGAACTCTTGAGTTAGATTTTAAAGCGACTGCTTGGATGTCAGGAATATTTAAGCTATTAAAATTTCCATGGAGCTGGATTGTTTTCCTGTCCTGAAAATCATCCTGAGATTTCAATATGTTGCGCTGGAATAAAACCAAGTCCTTGCTGAGGTTTTAGGAGATATGCAAAGTGGAGATTTGTACCTGAGCCTGCTACCTTTCCCCTCAGCATTTTCTCTGCATCTGTCATGGTGCCGAGTGTGCTTTCTCCTCCTACCCTGGAACATATCTTTCTTAATTAAAATTTGCATTCATATGAAAAAATCTGATAGTGACACACCGCTGGGAAGTGCGAAGCAATTCTCAAGAACTTCCACTTGATAAACAGTTTAATATCTTGCTTGTCCAACACGATACGTGCCAACGTTTGCATTCAGGCAGTTCTTTCATCCAATGTAATTTGTGATTTCTGATGGTTCTTGTGGGCTGGGTGATCATCTGATAAAAACTGACTTTGAACTACTGAGATTGATTATGAATTAATTAATAAAATATTGAATAGTCTTAATTGAGATTTGGGAACAGGTTTTCAAGAAATGATCAAAATATTTGCGGGACATAATGCAGTCCTATTTGAATAAGCAGGTATGGGTGACAGTAGTAATTATCAGCCATAGTGCTTTTTCTGGAATAATTCTTCTTGTAGACAGGATTTCTGAGATAACAGAGCTCTCCTGCTGTGCTCTGCAGGTGAAATCTTCCAGGCTTCCCAGGATGTTTACAGAATCACAGAATGACCCGGGTTGGAAGGGACCTCAAGGATCATGAAGCTCCAACCTCCCTGCCTGGCAGGGCCACCAAACTTCCATGTTTACCAAATCAGGTTTCCCAGGGCCCCATCCAACCTGGCCTTGAACACCTCCAAGGATGGGGCATCCACAACCTCCCTGGGCAGCCTGTTCCAGGACCTCACCACTCTCTTAGTAAAGAACTTCCCCCTGACATCCAACCTAAATCTACTCTCTTGCAACTTAAATCCAATGTTTGCCTACATTGCATTGATTTGTGTCCTGTCAATACAATACCATCTGACTTAAACATACAAACCCAAATTAGAAGAGTTGGAAGTTGTGCTTCCTGGGTTTGGGTATTCTGGTTTGATGGTTGTTGTCTATGGATGGACAACCCTTATACAGTGCTCCTGGGGAGGTGATCTGGGTCTTTCAGATTTTTATGTTTCCAAGGCTGCTAAAAGATGGCAATGGTTCCTGTAGATGGCAAATAGGTTACTGTATAAGCAATGAACTTAGCAACTTCTCCAGTCTATCAGAATCTTCCTTCCTGTGGGTGTGGTGAGAAAAGCCTGTAGTGGTGTCATTCAAAATATACACAGAAAAGCTCTTCTTCCAGATGGGGATGGAATCTTAAAACTCCTGCACACTCTGTGGCTTCTTACACCTTATAAAGTGGGAAGCACCTGGTTTTAGGCATTCTGAAAAGCCTTTCCTGGACAACTGCTCATTCTTAATTTGTTGGACATTTGAGGCAGAACTTGTCCCTCGTATTGGAATATTTTACACCTAAGAAAACTGCCGTCTGACACAGAACATTTTAAAACCAGTTGAAACAGGAGACTGTGGTAAAATATCCCACTAAAAGATTCTGATGTTGTTGCATCTGATTGCAATGAACCGTGTATTTTACCTAGCCTTAATTGAGTCACTGCAAAGAACATTTAACTTAGCCTCACAGGAGGGGACATTTGATGTTGTTTTTACATCAACCTAGCTGAAACCTTCCAACATTTCTAACAGACTTTGTTGATAGCTAACAAGACTTGCTTCAAGCCGTCTGTTCTTAAGTCTCCTCTATTTTTTTTTCTTTATTTTTTTTTTAAATCTAACTGAAAGTACTTATACAGAGCTTGAAATTCTGGACAGGCACAGGATTTTGCTCAGAATAATTGCTGGTGTACAATAGAGGACTTTTCTATAGCATTTCTGTGTGTGTGTGTGCAGACTCCTCCTTGAGTCTGCAGCCAAAGCAAATTTCTGCTAAGCTTTGTCAAAAAACCATAGCAACTATCTTGTGACAGATCTGAGTAGGTTCTGGTCTTCAAAGGATCCATTAATCTTACATTGCCCTCGGACCATGATCCCATCCAGTGTGATTCTGGGCATTTCTTTTTTGCTAAAAACTTGCTAAATATTTGTGCAAGTTGAGTATTCCCATCATAGCAACCAATGGGCAAAGCATAGCGTGTTAGTCACAATGTGTGGTGGGGGGAGGCTTCAGGGATGTTGGGGTTCTCTCACCAGGCTGGAGGAGTGGGAGCAGGTTGGAGGCAGAGCTGTCAGGGCAGAGGAAAGAGCAGAACAGGTTGGTGGGCTACTTAGGGCGCACTTCTGATGGTTTCCTTTGGGCTGTGGGTATTAGAGACCCACTTGTGGCTTGGACCTGCCTCCTCTCATTCCAGCAGCACAGGCTCCCTGCTCTCAGCAGCTGATGAAATAATAGCCATCACTTGTTTCCTCAGCTCAGACTCTCTACTTAAAGTCATAAGCTCATCCTCCAAAGCGCTATGTTTTTTTTTTGTTGTTGTTGTTGTTTTTTGTTTTTTTTTGTTTTTAATTTGTTTTTATTTTTTTTATTTTATTTTATTTTTTTTTGCCATATTTTGTGCTATTACTTGTTGCTTTTTACATAGAATCAGTTCAAATCAATGTGTGTTTTCAGTGGACTCAAGAATATGCCAACAGCTAAGCTTTGACCAATCAAAATAATCTGCATTTACTTGCTTAGTGTTCCATAAGATGCCCCAGTTGCAGCAGAAATCCAGCCCACTGAAGTTTGCATTTTTGAATATACCAGTTGCCTGTGATACTAACAGCCAGTTCAAATAGTTCTTGGAATTCAGAGTACAGAAAAATGAATAATCAGCAAATTTTAATGTGGATTTCCTTGTGTCTTAATAGTCAATATTTGCTGTGATACACAAGCAAGAAAAGCCTGAAGACATAGAGTATTTCTATACTCTAATCATAGTTGCTATTTTCCTATGATAAGACACAACAGCAGTTGCTGTGTGATCAGCCGGGTGGAAGCAGAAGTGACTGTTTGTTCATGGAAGGCAGGTGGTCCTCAGCCCCCACAATGTTCTGGAGTGCCATTGGGATGGAAAATAGGATCCCATCGTACCTAATGATTTATGTGAAAACATGTCAGAGCTTCTCAATGCCTTGAAGGGGATGTTTTCCCACAGAAATTTGCATATTTGACCTAGTGCTGTCCTCATGTTTTTACATCAGACCATGCTAAGAAGCCACTACATAGAAAAAAATAACAGTCAGAACCTCAGATGAATGCCATTTCCTTTGCAGATATATTGACTCTCTTTGTGGGCCCCCCACTGCATTGGGTCTCTTAAGCTTTGCTTTCCCTCCTGAAACAACTCTAAGGCTTTTAGAAAGAGACCTTTCCTTTCCTCTCCTAAGCTGAGGTAAGGCACATCACGACCCTGGGAGGGGACAATCTGTTGCTTCAGCTACACTTTGAAGAGTGTTATTATGCTGCTGCTGAATGAAATCTCATGATAGATTAGGGTATATAATTCATTATAGGTATATATAATTTTATATATATATATATAATTTTATATATATATACACCTATAATATTATAGGTACATATATCAATAGGGTATATATATATATATTTGTCTGTGTCTCTGAATTCCCTCTTCTTAGGTTTGTTTTCGGGTAATATTTTTTTTCATACACCTTGTATATTGCATAGGTGAGGTGACAGAACAGCATCTGTCTTTAAACTGCAGAGTTTAGCTCTATGTGATTTATTGCTTGTTGGGTGTTCAGCTTAAAGTATTCTCTCTGCTCATTTCCTTTGTTTAGGTATAAAAGCCATCTCTCAGTCTGCAACAGCACAAGGGGTGTTTCTCATCTTTTTAGAAATCAGACTATAGAAAGTGTTTGTTTTTTTTCCCCCCATATGCTTGAGGGAGAATAGTGTACTCTCAGATACTCTGGAAAGTGAGCAAGGTGTGGTAAAAATGTGAATTAACAAACACTAGTGGGTTGAGTTGTGTGGGCTGAGACCTGGGCTGGCAGGCATAGGATTGATATGACTCCAGTGAGTTCAGGATGAGCCCTGCATCTATGAGATTCAGTCCCTACGTATGAGAAGGCAAATAACACATGGACTGCAAACTGTGTTTCCCATTCATTGTACAGGGTGAAAAAAGCCTTCATACATATGCCAAATGTATGGGAAAAAAAAAAAAAAGTATTAGAAACAGTGATTTTGTTTTAAACTTATTCATTATATAACTAGATGGATTTGAGTTTGTTGAATTCCTTAATTCTGTGCCTGCTGTGGTGGTTTTCATCATCTGGCCAATTTTTATTTCAAGAATATCCTTATTTGTATCTGTCCAAATTTATCAAGACTTTGTCACTCACTGATATGCAAAACCACTTGAATTTAGTGCTTTAATATATACTGAACTTTATATATATTATATAGACAGCATATCAAATCATGAGAAAACTGCCTCTTTTCCATTGCAACTCTTTGGGGATTCATAATGAGTAAACATTTCTGATTCCCTGTAAAGCTGATACCAGTTATCCAGTCTCACTTTTTTACACTCCTTCTCTCTGTTCTGCATCCATTAATCTCCCAGTTATGAATCAGAAGTCTTATGAAGAAGACACGCTCTTCATTTTGTTGAGCATTGTAAAATATTCACTAGAATCGTATAAGGATTTGTCCTGCCCCTGGCGGAAAGCAGTTCTAAAAACAGTGTGGTCCTTTGTTTGCCAGAAGCATAGTAACAAATGGATTATGTGTAAGAGCCATCTATAGAGCTTTTATTTCATCTCCATTCAGGCTCTACATGTTTTGCACTGCTTTTAATGAGGCTGCCTGAACTATGGTAACCCCACTGCACATTTGTAAGCAAGAGATATCAGACGAATTGGCCCCTTCCAGGGCTGCATTATGAGGTAATCTGCTTTCATTACAGGATTTATTTTATAGGTGGTAGACCTCAGTGAGAAGACGCTGCAAGCACAAGCAGCACTTATCTGCTCTGTAAGGCCAAGTTCAGGATCTGCATGAATGTGAATCTGCTTTCCCACAGTTCAATCCCCATTCCTTGTGAGGCTGGAAACACAACCTTTTTGTGCATGACCCCTTCTTTGCTCTCCTTCTGATTCAGACTCATACTGAAATGATTGATAGTCCTTTATAAAATACTCCATAAAGAACTATTTTACTTCCACATCAGCATGAAAGCTTGGGTCCCACATACAAAACAAGTACAAAAACAAGCATCTCACATCAGAATGAAAAGCCTCTTCTTCCTTCTGCCTTTCTGAAGTGCGCAGATTATTCTCTGCAACTGGAAATGTTTATTCCCCTGGCAGTAAAACCCAGTGTTGTCAAAAACAACCGAACACATATTCAGAGCATAGATAGATGCCTCATTTTTTCTATGGAGGCCCATGAAGATTTTAGTTTCTACTTTCTTTTTTTTTTTTTTTTTTTTTTTTTTTTTTTTTTTTAATGTACTTCATTTTTTTATTTTTTTTTTCTTTGACTTCTTCAGCACTCGAAGAAGATTGTTAAGATTTGAGATCTCATGTCTGGAATGTGGCTTTCTCTACTGGCCGTAAAGTAAAATCAGATTGAGGTGTGAAGTGCAGAGTCTTAATAAGAATTGTAACAACAAAGGACATGTAGAAGTAGTTGTTTTCTTCATCATCTTGCAACTGTGAAGAGCAAAGCCTTGTGCCTAACAGTACCATGAAACAAAAAGGAGAGGACTTATAACAGTTTTGCTGTACACAGCGCTATTACAGTTTTGGCTTTATCATTTTTTACATGTTGATTTCCAAATGCCAGTGCATAGAAGGCAGCCTCTGATATCCTGAATTAAAATGTTCATTGTAATTTCTGTGCATACAACCCATGTCACTGACCTGTAGAAATAGGCAGCACTCTGGAGAAATGGACTGAAACAGAACAAAGATTGCTTATATGTGTGGAAGTACTTGAAAAGGCTGATGAAAAACTTGAGGGAAGGGCTTTGGAAAACTATTATTTACATTGCTGGCTGATAAGGACATGCTTACTTGATAGGGCTTTATTCTTGTACTTCAGCTCAAAGTTTTGATGAGTATGAAGGTATTCTGTTCAGTCATTTGGGTACTTATTTCCATTATAATTAACAATTGATGAATCAATTTCAAAACTTAATTAGACAATTTAGATACAGCACATTTCATATTCAAGGCTCTGGGAGGCATTTAAAAGAATAAAACTGCACACTGTCAGGGGTTGTTCATGCAAGTTTAAGAGATAACTGTCCTGGTAGGTTACAGCAGTAAGTTGACTTATAGTTTAGAGGATTTAATTTTAGAATGAATGATTCTTCCCATTCATCCTCCTCCCCTCCCCAATAACATCTCATATTTTCTTAGAAAAATATAGTTATATGCTCTCAGTGTCTTGCCTGTCTGAAAACAAGCTGCAGTCTAAATCTGTCAAGAGGCCGTAGTTATTGTGAGCAACAAAGTGTTTGGATGTCTCACCACAGGAGTCAACCTTTGATTGTCTGAGTGAAGACAGAATGATGACTGAAAGAGCTAAGTCAGTTAACAAGTATGTTACCAAGTGTAAATCCTGTATTTGCTACCTTCTAATGTGAAAGAACCTCAAGTATTTAATCAGACCTTTCTGTGGCAGGTGTCTGGCGAGATCACACAGCAAGCGTGAGAAGTGGAAAGTGTCTCTCCTTCCAGGAGTGTAACTCATTTTTAGAATTAGAACTGAAAAGTCCATCATAGGCAATCACCACATTTTGATTAAGGTTTTGTTGTTGTTGTAGTATTGTTTTGTTTTGTTTTGTTTTTTGGTGGGGGTGGTGGGGTGGGATGGGGGATCTAGTGGTGTTTTGGGAATAATGAATATTTTTTAAATAACACGAAAAGTTCTAAAGTAATAAAAACTGCAAACTAGTTTTAAACCCACCCCCTAAACGCCCTGATTCAAATAGATACTTGTATACATTGTATACATATATCAAGTATCAAATAGATACGTGTATACATTGTATACATATATCAAATATCAAATAGATACTTGTATACATTCATGCATTTGACTTGCTCCTAGAAGAAGCTGTGCCAGAATTTTGGGTCTCAGCTACCTGTTAACCAACGTTCATGCTGATACTTGGATATAGTGGCCCCTGAGGGCAATGACACCATGCTGACTTATGTCTGTTGAGATCTGACTTTATATCCTATGGGGAGGAAAAAAACCAAACTTTAGTTTTCTTCCCCTCTGCCAGCCCCAGAACACTTCCACCAGTTTATAATCACCACTGCTGTGCCTTGCTGGGATGCAGGGAGCCCTCGGTGTGACAGGAGGACCCCATGCTCAGTCGGCACCCTATTGGCCTCTCAGAGCTCCCCCCCGGCCTTTGTGTGTGCCCGCCAAGGTGTGAGGTGGCCAGCAGCTGGTTGTGTTCCATGTGTGGACAGAGCATGACCAGTTTGGTGGCAGCCACTCAGCACCGGGCTCAGCCGTTACATCAGCGTCAGCCCACAGCACGGCCGGGCAGAGCCAAACAGGCTCTTCGTTGTTTTTCCCTCTTAATGGACAAGAAGAAAGCCTGGGAAAAGAGCAGGGATCCCAGACCTTCCTTGAGAACAGCCAAATATTGTCTGCATGGTAATGAAGGGAACAAAACAAAGAGCTCACAACTCTCCCCTCCCCACCCCCTCCAAGTCAGGACTCACAAAAGCAGAAGAATAATCCGGAGGAGTGAGGCAGGGCTGCAAAGGATGCCGAGGAAATTACCGGCAGTCCCACAGCTCCCTGACTGTGCCGAGGTCTCCGGGGATTCCAATCAGCCGCAGCAGTCCTTGTTTCCGTCCATCACAGCGATGCCCTTACAGCGGGGCTGAGAGGCTTGTGGTAACACAGCAGCAGGATCTCTCTTAGAAAAAGTATTATGGTGCACAGCATGTGTTTGTGATACCGGTTTTCTGTTCCACCCACAAATTCGAGGTGGTGAGCGCACACAGATCACCTTTGTTTACGTATTTTTTTATTCTTATTATTACCTTAAGAGAATGTGATGCCTAATCTATTCTGTTCTGAGTTTCAAAAGAAGTTGGATTTTCTATATGCAATGGCAGCCTTAGGTGGTGTCTCTTTCAAAACTGAAAACCTGGACTGGGGATGCTCTGGACATCCTGATTCATTTCCATCTTCTGGGGAAAGGTGCAGCTCCTGTGAAATGTCTGCTCCATTTCTGCTGTATGTGATGTTCCTTTTCTAAAATGTCAAAAGGAGGGCATTGTCTGGGTGGCTACGAGGAACCTTATTCACCCTGGGCATTCTACAGTTGCTGCTGTGCAGTTAAATCAAGTGGCAATGATAATGTAGTTATTTGATCTCTTAGTCTCAAGACACCACTGACAGTTATCAGTAGCTGTCTTGCATTTTACAGCCATGTTTTCTTCATTGTCAGTCTTTTACCACATGTTTTCATGACATCGTGGTTGCATAAGTTGTTAGTCTTTCCCTTTTTCAGTTTAACCTTCTAATTTATAGGAAAATATTACTCCTTCCCAGCCTTCTCTTGGAGACATTCAAAAAGCCAGCCTCCTTCTGAAACATGGTTTAACATAGTTCTTGTCTATCCTGTGAACATGGAAATTCTGGATTCATTGGCATCTGGATGAGGAGCTACAAGATATGGTTTAATAGCTTGTGGTTGCAATGGTAGTGGAAGGATGGTTGGAGTAAATGATCTTGTAGGTCCTTTCCAACCTTGTGATTCTGTGATGATTCTATGATTCTTTTAGAGAAAATGATATGGAGAAGAGTTGGGTGCACATCAAGATTAGGCCTAAGGATGCTGCATGTATGTTTTCATTGTATACAAGACATCTAACAGCTCAAGAGTTTCAGGGCTCCTTGGTAGCCTTCTTCTGATCTACTCCACTTTATCTTGTCTTTTTGATCAGAGTGAACCAGAACAGAGGATAAAGTCCTATTGGTTTGTAAAGCAGCATTCAGACCTCTTCATCTCTATGAGAATTGTGCTTCCTTATGTGCCCTATAATATATACAGGCCCTGTATACCACTGCCTCACAACCATTCTGTGATTAACCAGCACATACAGGTTTACTCCTTCTTTATTATGTGTTGTATGATATGACAGATAGTGTAAAAGTTCTCCAAAGAAATAAAGAACTTTATGTATACACAGATTACCCATTCATAAAGTCTTTCTATTCTCTGCAGTGATACATTTTTTGACAAACACACGAGATCTGATTATAGTCTGTATCACTACAAAAGTTACCACTGGCTATAGGATGATCCACTACTTAAAACAACAACAAAAAAGTTGCTATAATTAAAACAGAGTCCTCATTCAGATGCGCTTTTACAAAGATGGACCTCTGTGCATGTTCTCTGTTGTGACAGTACACTCTGACAGGCAGAAAATGGGAAGAATTGTCTCAGCTCTTTATGCTACTGTGAACTTGATGGTAATTAGTTATGTAAATAGATGTGTGCTGTTCATTATTGTTGACAAAACATACCCCCTTTGCACATGAAGATGAATTGCTGCTTCCCGTAAAGAACAAAGTCCCAAGCAAACGTAATAAATTTACAAATAACCTTGCAAAAGACTTTTTGGAAGTGCAGTGTGGGTTGTGATCCATTATTTAAACATGTCAGTTCTTCAGTGCTATAGCCCACCTAGAGCAAGGAAAAAACATACTTGTTTTTTACACAGAAACTCAATTTGATTGAAATGCAGACAAACGAATACCTAAGCAGACTACAGTCTGGTTCACACCATCTCTCTGCCCTTCCCAGAGACCAACAGGCTCTTTGTAAACTACTGACAAGGATGTATTTTCCCTTTCTTGAATGGAAGATGATAAAACAGAAGAGCAAGTCTTGGCTTTAACAGCTTTTCCCAAAGATTAAGAAATTGGTTTGGTTAACACAAATTGACTCTATCAAAGCTTCTTCTTCATTTACAAAGAAAAACAAAACAAAACAAAACAAAACGATGATCAGGATGTATGGTTTTTGTTAGAATAATCCAATATGATGAGTCTGAAATAATTTTTGGAGCCAATTTACATGCTAGACAAAACATTTCTTCCTCTTTCAAATTAGTGTGCAACTCTTTAGTGCCCTCCCCTGTTCCAGTTCGGAAATGCCTATGTCATGCAGTGGAACACTCTGTCCTTGGTTAAGAACATTATATTGTGACTTTATTCCTAAAAGGAAATATTACTGTTGTTTGTTTTCTCTCCAAATTCCATCAATTTGTTTCAGAAGTGGAAAGCATCACGTTTCATTCATTTGGAGAAAAAGATATCAAAGAGCAGAATAGGAGTGTGTGTAAACTGCCTTTTTATTTTGCACATAACAATAGTGACTTCTTGGTGAAATATGTCAGAAATGCAAACGGAAATGAAGTTCAAGTTAATGGTTAAAACTCTCCACTCTCTACATCACTCAGGAACTCTTTCATCTGGATAATTTAGCACTGAACATGCTGTGCATTTGACATGGATGAGAGAAGATCTGTGTGCTGCGCGCCATCTAAATAGTCACATTAATCAAGGAAAGGAATGTAAGGGTATCATAAGGAGTGATGGAGGCAATGTACAGAAGAGTGAATGAAAGATCTATTGTGCCTGCAGATGCAGAATGTTCTCATCAGCAGCACTTGGAGACAGCTTCATGGATGCAGTGGACAGCCAGGGCACTGTCTCCACTACCTGTCTGCTCCATTTATGATTTCAAATCCTTGGTGCAGAGCCTCAATAATATTTATTTAGGCAACATCCACCTCATTTCTTACCTAGTAGATAATAATTTTCCCATGTGTCTGATTCTTTCTGTCTCATCTTTCCTTTCTCCTCAATAATGTATTCAGTTCCTATCTTTTGTTAGCATTGTAAACAGTGATGATATGAGAGGTATAGAAGCATGAAGTGTTTTTGTTGTTTTGTTCTGTTCTCTTCCTATTATCACTCTCTGGAGTAGATGGAAATTTAAGTCCCGCTTTCCACTGGCTTCCTTCTGCCACGCAGTGTGTGCTAAAAGGATCTGTCCATCTGTCTTCCTTTGGTACATAGCTACTTTTTTCATAACTAAAATTGGATCTTCTATTCCACAAGACATTTATATGGGTTAGCTTATCTTAAAATTATGTAAAGACAAGTAAATGGAAAAAAGACAGACAGTAACTAGAATATATAGGTCAAAGATTTCTTCTTCCTTCAGATAATCCAGTTATTTTAAAAAGAAGCAGAAGTTAATCCTAAAAGCTGAGCTTGTACAAATCAATTATGAATATTGCTTCAAAATCCTACATGCATTTAATTTTATATTTCTCCCTTCCTTCCTTCCTTCCTTCCTTCCTTCCTTCCAACTTCCTAACTTCCTTCCTAACTTCCTAACTTCCTAACTTCCTTCCTAACTTCCTAACTTCCTAACTTCCTTCCTAACTTCCTAACTTCCTAACTTCCTTCCTAACTTCCTAACTTCCTTCCTAACTTCCTTCCTAACTTCCTAACTTCCTTCCTAACTTCCTAACTTCCTTCCTAACTTCCTTCCTAACTTCCTTCCTAACTTCCTTCCTAACTTCCTTCCTAACTTCCTAACTTCCTTCCTAACTTCCTAACTTCCTTCCTAACTTCCTTCCTAACTTCCTTCCTAACTTCCTTCCTAACTTCCTTCCTAACTTCCTTCCTAACTTCCTTCCTAACTTCCTTCCTAACTTCCTTCCTAACTTCCTTCCTAACTTCCTTCCTAACTTCCTTCCTAACTTCCTTCCTAACTTCCTTCCTAACTTCCTTCCTAACTTCCTTCCTAACTTCCTTCCTAACTTCCTTCCTAACTTCCTTCCTAACTTCCTTCCTAACTTCCTTCCTAACTTCCTTCCTAACTTCCTTCCTAACTTCCTTCCTAACTTCCTTCCTAACTTCCTTCCTAACTTCCTTCCTAACTTCCTTCCTAACTTCCTTCCTAACTTCCTTCCTAACTTCCTTCCTAACTTCCTTCCTAACTTCCTTCCTAACTTCCTTCCTAACTTCCTTCCTAACTTCCTTCCTAACTTCCTTCCTAACTTCCTTCCTAACTTCCTTCCTAACTTCCTTCCTAACTTCCTTCCTAACTTCCTTCCTAACTTCCTTCCTAACTTCCTTCCTAACTTCCTTCCTAACTTCCTTCCTAACTTCCTTCCTAACTTCCTTCCTAACTTCCTTCCTAACTTCCTTCCTAACTTCCTTCCTAACTTCCTTCCTAACTTCCTTCCTAACTTCCTTCCTAACTTCCTTCCTAACTTCCTTCCTAACTTCCTTCCTAACTTCCTTCCTAACTTCCTTCCTAACTTCCTTCCTAACTTCCTTCCTAACTTCCTTCCTAACTTCCTTCCTAACTTCCTTCCTAACTTCCTTCCTAACTTCCTTCCTAACTTCCTTCCTAACTTCCTTCCTAACTTCCTTCCTAACTTCCTTCCTAACTTCCTTCCTAACTTCCTAACTTCCTAACTTCCCTCCCTCCCTCCCTCCTTCCTTCTTTTTGTTTTTTATTACATCTTACATATCTCAGTTAAAACATGGAAACAAAAATGCATAGCATATTTGTTGGTTATTATAAACATTATAAACATTATCAAACAGTAGTTTTCAAATGATAATTTGAAAATGTTTCAAATATTTGGATTAGTTGTGGCTGTGCCAGGACTGAAGATTTGTAGAATTTATCATAACATCTGAAACAACCTGTAGCTGATTTGTGTTTTAGCTTTGGCTATTTCATGATCATCTCTATGGGTCAATCT